>NW_020884872.1:36536732-36623876 GCF_003945725.1 Corapipo altera
GATCTATTGTTTTGGGAACAGGTCTGGGAACACTGCCAGAGTCTGGGAAAGCAGCCAAGGAAACTTTGTTTATATAAACAAAGTTTGTTTTGGGATCAGGAAGAAATAATAACAAAAACAATGGCTATTTCATTAATTGGTCTTATAATTCTAGCCACCTTTACACCTGTGTCAGGCTATTCTATAGGGAGACGTCCAGACCTTGAGGATGGATGGAACGAATTGCTTCCATCCTTTAATTTTGACATCGAAGGTTTGGTAAAGGAGATCCCCATAGTAAAAATCGGCTCTAATTACTATGTAAATCTCATCGCAACCATACTGTCATTGATAAAGGTACTGGAAGTGCTCCTTAAACTTGGAAGAATGGGGTTCCGTTGCTTTCCCTCTTGTAGGAAAGATCATACCTCAAAGGGACTCGCTGGAACTTTGGAGAGGGTTGCAGACAGGCCAGTCTCCGGGTGGCATGGGGCTTGGGAAGATTTCGGTAGATTAGTAGGACATGTGTCACCCCCCATTAATTGGGAGTTCACACCAGAACAAATGTTTGATTCTGGTGAGATGGCCCGCTGTTTGGCAGAAGGGTGCTTTTCCTATAAAGACCCGAATATGCAATTCTCTGCTTTGTGCTGGGGCCTGGCTAATGCTTATCGAGCTGCCATAGACCACCTTCAGAGGGTTAAGGTTGACACAGAGACCCAAACCACGCCACTTGAAACCAGTGATGTCCCTATTAGGTCCACAGAAGTTGGGGTCCAAACACAACCTGAAGTCAATGCCATTTCTACTAAGTCCACTAGAACCGGGACCCAAGCTAAGAACCGGAAGGTCATCATTGCCCCTATAAAGAAGAAGAAGACGTGGGTAAGGGAGATCAAGGAACTTACGGACCCATCTCCGCAACTAGAACGCACAGAAGAAAGAGGAGAAGAAGAAGAAGAAGAAGGAACAGAGGACGTAGTGGACGAAGGAGCGGCAGCAATGGGAGAAGGAGCAAGAGCAAGTGATGAAGGCGCGACAGCAAGTGATGAAGGCATGACTGCGAGAGAGGAAGAAGTGGTTGTGACTGAGGAAGGAGCGATTGGAAGAGAAGAAGCAGCTACCAAAGAGGAAGAAACGGCTACACGGGAAGAAGCACGTCCAAAGGAACTAGGGGCACGACCAAAGGAATACAGAATGGCATCAAAAGGAAAGAAAGCAACAGTACAAACGGCCGGTGGTGTATTGTCGCTTGATGATTTATACCCTGACTACACATTCAGTGTTGCAAAAGACGCAAAGAAGGAGCCAAAGCATCCCCCTCAATTGGAGGGGGAATTATCCCTACCCCTCCAGACCCAACCTTCTCTTGGAGGTGTGAATGATTGGAGGAGGAGGCCCTTATCTCAGCACGCGAAAGATTACTCACTACCTCCACCCGCGGGGTATCACGAACGACACAGGAGTCCATCCCCATGGCATGACTGGTATAGAAGTCCATCTCCACGGCGTGAACGACGCAAAAGTCCATCTCCGCGGCGCGAGCGGCATAGGAGTCCATCCCCACGGTATGAACGACGTAGAAGTCCATCTCCGCGGCGTGAACGACGTAGGAGTCCATCCCCACAGTATGAACGGCGTAGAAATCCACCTCCGCGGCGTGAACAATATAGAAGCTTATCCCCACGGCATGCCCAGTCTCCACCTCCACATGAGAGATATAGGGAGGAAGTGGGAGCAGTCCCACGTAGGAGTGGAAGAGTAAAGAGAGAGGTGGAAAAGATTCTACGTGGGAGAGATGGACAAGAAATAATGCGAGAAAGTGAAATTACACAATCACTGACCACAAGAGAGTTTCGAGATTTACGGAGAGATTATATGCGCTTGCCTGGTGAAGAAGTCCTCACCTGGCTGGTGCGATGCTGGGACAAGGGAGCTGATAGTCATGTAATTGAAGGTGATGAAGCACGACAATTGGGATCCATTGCTCGAGACCCTGTGATAGAGCAAGAAATGGGGAGAGAGAAAATGGCGTCCAGCCTTTGGCTCCGAATCCTCCACGCAGTGAGAGTGAAATACCCATTTAAGGAGTCCCTGAAGAGTTCTTCAAGAAGGTGGAGAACTGCGGAAGAAGGCATCCAATACCTACGGGAATTGGCCATGTTGGAGATCATCTATTCTGATCCAGATTATTATGACATCCAAGTTCCTGAGAGTGTTCCCTGCACGCAACCAATGTGGAAAAAGGTAATTCAAGGTGCTCCTAAACCATATGTTTCCTGCTTGATATCCGCATATAATCCAAAGATGGAGGAACCAAACGTGGAAACCATGTGTACTTGGATAAGAACCATAGAGGAAAATATGGAAGACTCCTTCAATCCCCTCTACCGACGCACCTACGATAGGGAAAGAATGGAGAGAGATTATGAATATTCCAGATATGAGGACGACCTTAGAGACAGAGAGGACAGAAGGTATAGAGACTACCAAGAAAGGCCAATGGGAAGATCACGGCGGGACCGACAAAGACGACCTCGGCCTAGACCTCGATCCTGGTCTCGATCTCGCTCACGGTCCCTGTCATTCACACGTCGAAGGAAAGAGAACTCCAAGCGTTGGTCACGTAACCAACTATGGGCATACCTTCGTAGTAAAGGAGAAAACATGAAGAAGTGGGATGGTGAACCCACTTCTAAGCTTGAAGCTAGAGTGAGGGAGCTGAAGCGAAAGAAGACTGACAAGAAAGTTGTCTATGTAGTAGACGGAGATTTCTTAGAAGAGAAACTGCGATCGCCGAAACACGAGAAGATGGAGGTCCACTTCGACAACAGCAAAAAGTCTAAGAGGTCAAAGTCAAACTCTGACGACGAATGCTCTGATCAAGACCAGTAGAGGGGCCCTGCCTTCTGCCAGGAGAAGGAGAGGGACCAAGAAGATAACCGAGTTTACTGGGCTGTGTGGGTTCGATGGCCTGGCACATCGGATCCTCAGAAATACCAGGCCTTGATAGATACTGGAGCCCAGTGTACTGTAATGCCTTCAGAGTATAAGAGCACCGAGACTGTTACTATTTCTGGAGTGACCGGAGGGTCTCAAGAATTGTCAGTAGTAGAGGCAGACATGAGCTTGACGGGAGACCAATGGGAAAAACGTCCCATTGTGACGGGGCCAGAAGCCCCTTGCATCCTTGGTATGGACTACCTAAGAAGAGGATACTTCAAAGACCCGAAAGGGTACCGGTGGGCTTTTGGTATAGCCTCGGTGATTGAAGAGGAGTCCAAGCAATTGTCTGCCCTTCCTGGCCTCTCAGAAGACCCTTCCATTGTAGGATTACTGCGAGTTAAAGATCAAGAAGTGCCAATAGCCACAACAACTGTACACAGACGACAGTATCGGACAAACCGAGATGCTGTGATCCCTATCCACAAAATGATCCGAAAGTTGGAGAGCCAAGGGGTGGTCAGCAGAACCCATTCACCCTTCAACAGCCCCATCTGGCCTGTGCGTAAATCCGATGGAGAGTGGAGACTGACTGTGGACTATCGTGGCTTAAATGAAGTTACGCCACCGTTGAGTGCTGCCGTGCCAGATATGTTGGAGCTCCAATACGAGTTGGAGTCCAAGACAGCAAAGTGGTACGCCACCATCGACATAGCCAACGCGTTTTTCTCCATTCCTTTAGCGGCAGAGTGCAGGCCACAGTTTGCTTTCACCTGGAGGGGCGTTCAATACACCTGGAATCGACTGCCCCAGGGGTGGAAACACAGTCCAACCATCTGTCATGGACTGATCCAGGGCACACTAGAGAAGGGTAAGGCTCCCGAACACATCCAGTACATCGATGACATCATTGTATGGGGGGATACAGCAAAGGAAGTTTTCAAAAAAGGGCAGACGATCATCCAGATTCTCCTCGAGGCCGGTTTCGCTATCAAGAAGAGCAAAGTCAAGGGACCTGCCCGAGAGATCCAATTCCTAGGGGTGAAATGGCAAGATGGACGACGCCAGATACCAACAGACATAATCAATAAGATTGTAGCAATGGCTCCCCCCACCAACAAGAAAGAAACCCAAGCTTTTCTGGGAGCAATAGGTTTTTGGAGGATGCATATCCCAGAATACAGTCAGATTGTGAGCCCTCTTTACTTTGTGACCCGTAAAAAGAACAATTTCCAATGGGGTCCTGAACAACAACAAGCTTTCAAGCAGATCAAGCAAGAAATTGCACATGCTGTGGCTCTTGGACCAGTTAGAACGGGACCAGATGTAAAGAACGTGCTCTACTCTGCAGCTGGAGATAAAGGTCCCTCCTGGAGCCTCTGGCAAAAGGTGCCTGGTGAGACGCGAGGGCGACCACTGGGTTTCTGGAGCCGAAGCTACAGAGGTTCTGAGGCCAATTACACCCCTGTGGAAAAGGAAATCTTAGCGGCGTACGAAGGTATACGAGCAGCTTCAGAGGTAATTGGTACCGAAGCACAGCTCTTCCTGGCACCCCGATTACCAGTCTTGAGCTGGATGTTCAAAGGGAAGGTGCCCCCTACGCATCATGCCACCGATGCCACGTGGAGCAAGTGGATTGCTCTGATTACGCAGCGTGTACGATTGGGAAGCTCGAATCGCCCTGGAATTCTGGAGGTTATCACCAATTGGCCTGAAGGTGGGAACTTCAGTCTGGCAGAAGAAGAAGAAGAGCCAGTGAGCCGAGCTGAAGAAGCTCCGCCATTTGATCAGCTGCCAGATGAAGAAAGGTGTTATGCCCTTTTCACTGATGGTTCTTGCCGTATTGTAGGAAGGAACCGGAAGTGGAAAGCAGCCGTTTGGAGTCCCACCCGACGAGTGGCAGAAGCTGTTGAGGGTCAAGGCGAGTCAAGTCAATTTGCAGAGCTCAAAGCCGTCCAATTGGCCCTGGACATCGCTGAACGAGAAAGATGGCCGAGACTCTACCTCTACACAGACTCATGGATGATAGCCAATGCTCTATGGGGATGGTTAGACCGCTGGAAGAAGATGAACTGGAGGCGTGGAGGAAAACCCATCTGGGCTGCTGACTTGTGGCAGGACATCGCTGCCAGAGCAAAGAGACTGAATGTGAGAGTCCACCATGTAGATGCCCATGTGTCCAAGAAGCGAGCTAATGAAGAACATAATAACAACAGAGAAGCGGACCGAGCTGCACAGATAGGGGTGTCACAAGTAGACCTAGACTGGCAGCAAAAGGGAGAGTTGTTCTTAGCTTGATGGGCCCATGATGCTTCCGGTCATCAAGGCCGAGATGCCACCTACAGATGGGCACGAGACCGAGGGGTGGATTTAACCATGGATATCATTTCTGAAGTTATCCATGATTGTGAGACTTGTGCCGCTATTAAACAGGCGAAAAGACTGAAGCCCCTATGGTATGGTGGACGATGGAATAAGTATAAGTATGGAGAGGCATGGCAGATTGATTATATCAAACTGCCACAGACCCGCCAAGGTAAGTGCCATGTACTTACCATGGTGGAAGCAACAACGGGATGGTTAGAGACCTTTTCAGTACCCCACGCAACGGCCCGGAATACCATCCTGGGCCTTGAAAAGCAAGTCCTATGGAGACACGGGACCCCAGAACGCATTGAGTCAGACAATGGGACTCATTTCAAAAATAAATTAGTTACCACTTGGGCGAGGGAACATGGTATCGAATGGGTGTACCACATTCCCTATCATGCACCAGCCGCTGGGAAGGTTGAGAGATACAACGGATTATTAAAGACCACTCTAAAGTCATTAGGTGAAGGAACTTATAAAAACTGGGACAAAAACTTAGCCAAGGCTACCTGGCTAGTTAACACCAGGGGTTCTATCAATCGAGCTGGCCCTGCACAGGCAGAATCCCTTCACGTTGTTGATGGAGATAAAGTTCCAGCAGTCCATTTGAGGGGAATGCTAGGGAAAGCTGTTTGGATTACCCCTGCCTCAGGCCAAGACAAACCCATTCGTGGGATTGTCTTTGCTCAAGGGCCAGGACATACGTGGTGGGTAATGAGGAAGGATGGAGTCATCCAGTGTGTGCCTCAAGGAAATTTAGCCTTAGGAAAAAACTGATTGTATGTCCTAAGTTGTGTTCTTACAGGAAGCCAGTCACCAGATGAGAGAGAGACCCGAACTAAGCCGATGCTGGTATCCGGTGATGAAACAGCCATAAATCGGAACTGTAATGGTGACTGAGGAGACCAAAGATCTGGACTGAACTGACATCGCCATTGATTTTTCCAACGACGAGACGACTATGCCGAGAAACCAACAAAAGCCATATATATATATATGTATATGTATATGTGAATATATATACGCGAACGTGAAACATGGGTGTTACGTAAAGAAATAGTATGGAATAAGGGGTGGAGAATGTGGTGGTTTCACCCTAGGCCTTCCTGGAGACCAACTTGTAACCAGGAAGGAACTAAAAAAAGTGATCACGGAAGTATTCCATGCTATTCCTTTACGTAACTGGAGGTATAAATAAAGCCAGTGGGAGGGATCGCGCCCTCTTCCTCTCCGGCGAGGTTCGAGAACGGTGGGTCCCTGTTTTGGTCGAGCTTATCTGGAGCCAAGGCCTACAGTGACTGCCGCTATCCGCTTCGCGTGAGAGGAGAGCCTTGGGCCGCGCCAAGTCATTCTGCCTGTTCGAAGGGAAGTGGTGAGATTTCTGCTAGTTTGCCTTCGGCTGGCTGTTTGACTTGCTCGGTCCTTGCCCCTTTTTGTCTCTCTCCCTCCCCCCCCCCCTCCCCCCCCCCCCCCCCTCCCCCCAGGTGTGTGGTATTTTCCTTTTGTGTATCGTCTCATATGTAAAATATATATATATATATACACATATATTTGCTATAGCTTTGGCTGCTTGGTTTTTTTTTCCCTCTCTGGGAGGCGGGTCCTTGTTGTCAAGTTTTGGGGACTTGGCGGGAAGCCAGCTCGAAACTTGTACAAGTTCTCAAGCAGGTAACAGACAGACTTAGGCAGAGGCTAACAAGTGAACCTAGAAGAAAACTGGTTGCATACAGGAATGGATGGGCAGATAACATTTACTTTTACTTGAGACTGGGAAATATTTTTGTATAAAAATATCTGAAGAATATGTTGAACTTGGAAGAAATGCAAAGGAAATTAAATTTACGTTAAAAACTAGAAGACCTTCCAGCTCATCCCTTAGCAATGATCAGCCTTTCTAGTTTATATACTGAACATGATGTTCTATGATATGGAATACTCCTTTGGCCAGTTCAGGTCAGCTGTTCTGTATGTGTCCTTCCTGTCTTTTTGTGCACCTGCTCACTGGCAGAGCATGGTAAACTGAACAGTCCTTGACCTAGGTTAAGCACTACTAAACAACAGTAGAAATATCCTTCTGTTGTCAACAAATTCTCATACTAAGTCCAAAACATAGCACTGTACCAGCTATTAGGAAGAAAAATAACTCTATCCCCATTGAAACCAGGACACATCCACTTCAACTTTCCCTGAAGAAAATAAAGACATTAACGCATTTAAAGATGTTAGGGTGTGATAGAATGTGGCTATGGAAAACAAAATACATTTAAAATTGTATTTTCAATAAGAAAATAGTGCTGCTGTTACCTATTAATAATACTTCATGTGGAAGAATGTGCAAAGCTTATAATACATATTAAGACAAGAGTTATTCCATCTTTGACGTAAAGTCATGCTAGGAACATGATCGGGAGTGTGGTCACGGCAGCTATGATGAAAAACTTTCAAGTAATATGCATTTTAGGTATCACTGTGTAATGACAGGAAATCTTTAGGAAATAATTTGTCCAACACTTTGCTGGATTTTGGAGTGTTAAGAAGCTACTGTAACTGATCAGAAGTTCGGATCAGTAATGTAGGTCACAATAAAAATCTACGCTTCCACATGTGTAGTCAGAAAACAGAAGGAAACATGGACTTCCATTAATAACACCATGTGTTCAATGTGTGTTTCAAGGAAGATAAAATTAAGGTACAGTTTAAACTAAATTAAAAGTTGCCTACAGATCATAATGTCAAATTACCATTCAGGTGGACAATCTTTGACCACAGAATGAAGCTGGGTCAGAGGAGGTTTGGGTTAGATATCAGGAAAAGGTTTTTAACCCAGGGAGTGGTTGGACACTGGAACAGGCTCCCCAGGGAAGTGTTCAAAGCAACAAGGTTGACAGAGTTCAAGAAGCATTTGGTCACATAGTGTGACCCTAGGGGTGTCCTAGACAGAACCAGGAGTCGGACTCGATGATCCTGATGGACCCCTTCCAACTTAGCATGTTTTATGATTCTGTGATTTATTTTAAGTATCTGTGTATAGAATATGTTTTGGCATTCAGGTATGGTTTTTTCTATTCTTTTTAGCCACTTTTAAATAATTTTTCTTTGGCTTCTACCCTTATTGAGCTGTTCATATTTTTCTGTTGTCTTCAAACTTTTATGAATAGAATAAATATATTCTATTTTTTTTTGGTGTCACTGTCTGCTGCTTTCAATTTGGACCTCTCTTTCATATCCTCTTAATTTTTCTGTGGTTTTACCTGTGTTTTACCCATATTTTGTCTGTATCTCCTCTCTCTGCAACTTTGTTATCTTCCTTATATTTTTGCCAGGTTGATGACTGGTTCAATTTTTATTACCCTTTCTGCATTGTAGATCTCATAGAAAGCAAATTGTATTTCAGTTGCAAGGATGCTTGTATTTTCCCATGGTGTCCACCACAGGCATGTACCTGGATTTGTGCTTGAAGAGATGAATGCACTTAAAAATAAGCAAACAGATGTCTTCCACTAGATATAAGGCAGCTCAATTAACAGGCAATTATTCAGATTGTACTTTATTTTTGTTCTTAGAAGAATCAACGTCACAATGAAATTATACATCACTCTTCAAGTAAACATAGACTGTCTGCCAAATCTGCCTTGTGTAAAGATAATGCCTAGAACTTCATCTATCATTTTTCAACTTTCAATGTTTTTAATATTTATATTGATAACAGCAGTTATCTTTTGTGAGAGTTCAGTTTTAATTTTGCACTTCTTTTCCCTGATCTGCTTTTTTCAACCCTTAAAATGGCTGGAGTCAAGATTCTTTCTGGAAAAAAACAAATTGCTTTCTGTGTCCAAGAACAAACCTTTGCCATAGGCAATCTATGATTCCCAATGACTTTGTTTTATTTTGCTGATTTTTTTCTTTGAGGTTTTTTTTTTTTTTGTTTACCCAGGAGTGAAAATCCTCCTTGACTTTGTGAATTCTCAAGTGTTTGCATAAAATTCGCCAACAAATAAATAAAATACATCAACAAACACACCTGAGAAATGCAGTCTCTTACCTCAAGGAAATTAGAATGACTAACAGAAAGACAGATCTTATAGGTGATTATCACTTTGGCCACGGACTCACAAAATAGAAATATTCACCTCCTGCTATATAAAGTCCTCATAAGTGAACAAAAATGGGAAAATAATATTTAGAGGCTGTGCAAATAGGAGAGGATTTTTGTGTGAATTATGAAGAAAAGAGATGATGTGTCTGCAGCTGTGTGATCTATACCCATTTCTAGTTTGGAAATGTCCTCTCTAAGCCATATGCAGAGTGGCTGAGAGAGTTGGGGTTGTTTAGTCTGGAGAAAAGGGGGCTCAGGAGAGACCTTATCACTCTCCACAACCACGTGAAAGGACATTGTAGCTAAGTGGTGGTCAGTCTCTTCTCCCAGGAAATGAGCAAGAGGACTAGAGGAAATGACCTCAAGCTGAGGTTCAAATTGGACATCAGAGAGAACTTTTTCATGGGAAGGATGGTTAGGCATTGGAATGGGCTGCCTAGGGAGGTGATGGAGTCATCAGCTCTGAAGTTGTTCAAGAAACAACTGGACATGACGTTCAGTCAAGGGTTGGACTCGATGATCTTAGAGGTCTTTTCCAACCTTAATGACTCTATGATTCTATTTCTTCTCTGCTGACACAAAGGAACTCACTTGTATTTCAATGCAGTCTTGAAATGTGTTTGGTGGAAATATAATCTTTAAAGAAATCTTGTTCATAAATGCAAGCACTGATCTCTTTCTGACCTGCTTTAACAGAGCAAGGGAATTATTCACCCAGATGCCTTCCTGCTCCTAACATTGTGATAGATTTTGTAACTTCCCAAAACAAAATGCATGCTTAAGTCCACAAATTAATGCATCCCATCTTGTTCACAGCCTTTAAATGATTGAGAAAATGGTTTATAACACTACTGCTAGCATTTTTCTGTTTTATTAGTGGGCATTGTAAGATCTTTGTGACTTTCACCTCACTTGACAGATTGCAGGCAGTCTCTGAGAATTTTAATGCATACTTATTTATTTAATTTCTTTATATTGCTACTAAAAGTAGTTATTCTAGAGAGTTACTTTATATGTTTGAGCTTGCACTTTTCAGACACTGGAATACTTCTATGTTGAATGTCCCTGTGTATATGTAAAACTGAAGACATGGGTAACTTGGAGTTTAAGTGCATATGACAAAATTAATTATCATAACTTTCTTATGTCTTAAAAGACGAAGAATTTTTTTAAAACTATCAGCAATTTTGGGTGCAAATATGAGACAACGAGGAAACACTTCTTAGAAGCTGGATACTGAGCATGTTGAAGGGAATATCCTGGACAATTTCAGGATTAAAGCTATCTCTTCTTAAAATATCAATCTGTTAAGTTGAAAAAAACTCTTATATGTAAGTTATTTATTGTATTATTTATCTGAAAAAGTATAAGAAAATTCCAAATAAAGCTTGGCAGATGGTGAGGAAAAAATTTTCTGAGAAGTTACTAACTTATCTACAGTTCAGAAAGAAGCAATGTTTTTTAACCCCCCAATAATGTCACCAAAAGCAGTGAAGTAACCACTGGTTGGCACTGAAATTTCTTAATTACCTTCATGTCTCTGAGTTGCTTTAAGGAAGAGCACAGTTTTTCCTAACAAACTGTATTGCTTTCTAGTATCGAGCTTAATTCTGTATTATGTCAGCTTATTGAGCAATGGTTCAGGGTCCTAATAAAAAATATAATGCACACAAATATATGATAGTGAATTTCAGAAATCTTTCTGTGTGCATTTAAAAATGAATAAAAATATAATAGTAGAATCTTCTGAAAGATTCATATAGAAGACAGATTAATAGGTCTTTCACACAGTGTTTTGTCACTGGAAGATAAGCCGTGGTGGAGGTTAATTTTGCTGACCAAAAAACTGCAAGATGCATGTAAAAATCTCATAGGAGGAGTTGCATTTTGCATAGATTTTAAATATATTTTGCTCTCTCCATGCTATAATCGTTAGTCTGCTACCAGTATGTTTCACATTGACTGGTTTTTCAGCTATATGATCACAAACTTATAGATTTAAGTGGTCTTTTTTGTGGTTTCCAGGGAGGTTATAACCTCCAAGGTGTTAAGAAAATTTGCAACTGGGACGACAACAAGACACAAATGACAGAAATTGAAAAGTTGAGTGTATGTGTGAGGCAACAATGAGAATACGAAAAAATACAAAAAAAATAAAAAAAAGATTTCTGGAAAGGAAAAAAGAAAACCATGTAGAAATTCTCACAAAGTAAAAGGCTACTTGGACTTGTCAATGAAAAGTAAACTCTAAAAGGGAGGAGTGCAAAGGAAAATTGGTATGAGAATAAATGGCAGGCAACAGAACAGAAACAGATTAAAGGTAAAGACTTGGAATCTCAGAAGAAGACACAGTGCAAAAACAAATTTTAAAAAAGTCTTCTGGTAACAAACCCCAATTTCCAGAGAAGAGTTTAATGGGAGATCCTTTGATCTTCTTAGGCATTTTTGAAAATCACCTTCATCTTATTTCATTTGTGTTTTGGACTAACTAAAACTTTCTCATATTTATTGGTAAATGGTTTCCAAGGCTTACTATGGCATTTTAATTTCCTCTCAAATATATTGTATTTTGTCAACCCTCCATTGGTATACATTTACCACAGTAACACTGTACAAGAAAGGTAAAGCTAGTAATAGTAGAAATTTTCCAATGTCTTTTTACTGAATTAAATACTGATAATTGAATAATAACTAGGGGATGAGGGGCAGGAGGGAAGGACTATAAGAAAAAGTATAGCTCATCACAGATCTAGTCACTTTGCCAGTGATAGAGTGGATCAAGAGCACTTTAAAAGGTGAAGATAAACAAGAAAATGATTGCATGACTCTTAACACAAAATATAGTGATATTTAAATGACACAGTCTGTGAAAGCCTTGCCTGTGGATTTTCAGCAGTGAATTCTCTTCAATTTGTGGTCTCCAAAAAAGAGGATGAAGACTGCTGTTTTGACAGGGCTTTGTAACCCCTTAGCAACAGCTGTCCGTATAATACTCAGATACTGCTGAGTTCCTAACTTAAAAATAATGTCCTGAGACCACTTTGTGAGGGCTGAGCTCATTAGCTTGCCACAAAAGAAATCAGTGTCCAATGTCTGAAAGCATTTTGCCTTAATCCATTTGCAACTGAAGGCAGAGTCTCCCTACCATTGGTTGGAAACTATAGAGATAAGAATTATGTGTTAAACCTCAGTCCAGTGCATGATTAATCCCTCTGACATGAGTGGGATTCAATTAAAAACATGAAAGTGTCAAGATGCTTTTCTGTACTTGATTGGGTAACTTACATGTCAGTAAGAGAATTCTAACTTTAAATCCACTGCTATCAGATATCATTTTTCTTCATATAAAGAAGATGATCAGGGGAAACACAAAGAAGAAAAATCCTGAACTTGTTACATTTGGGGGCTGAGCACTGAGATAGAGGGTTGTAAATTGCCTCACTCTCACTGTATGATGTGAAAGAGTGCATGTCATCTAATTATTCTCCAGCCTAGTGCTTAAGGAATTATCTAAATCTGCTGCAGATGTGAGTTTGAATCTCCTCAGGCTTGAGAGAACACTGAGCACTGGCCTACTGCTTTTTTGGTAAGTACACTGCTCACACCACCTACATCGCTCTCTACATACCCTTCCCATTCCTCCTGCCTCCTCAGTGTATTATGTTGCTCATAGATGTCTAGCTGTTTAGGATATCTCCATCTCAAGAACCTGAAGTGGCATCTAAATAACTCCTGTGATCTTTAGAAAAAGGATGTTTTAGATTGTGTTGTTACTTGTGTTTCCTAGGCAGCTCTCCTTCCTTGGACCATCCTTTGCCAGCAACTCATTCTCAAAGGGCATCATATTCCTGGATGGTATCAATCTAAATAGCTCTGCATCCCAACTTTAAAGAGACGCCTGCTTGTGGCCATGAAATGAGTACCCATCCCCCTGCATACATGCCTTTTACCATTTAGTTTCCCACTGTATCATCTATTCTGATTCCAGAGTCAGCAGCCTGATATTTGCCCTTTCCAATGAAAAGAAATTGTTTCAGCAAAGTTCACTGCCAGAAACTGGCCCCTAACAGTTAGGTGATACAGCTGTATTTGAGAGAGCAAAATTCCTTTGCAAAGCTGTGATTGATGGCTGAAAAGATTTGGGATCAGAAATTATTCTTCCTACAAACACGCAAATATTTCACATAATTAAATGTAATTACATTGAACTACCATACTGTTAGCTTTATGCAATTGTCCAAAATCCAGGTTTCTTTTGAGGTCATAATTGTGCTCTAGGTATTTATTTCACTAGCTGCTAAATCCTTTTTAGTTAAACTCTGTCTCTTCTATTCTCCAGTACTTAAAATAATCCTTCTCCATTACCTTTTCAGTCCTGTCCATCTTCCCTAACTCTTACTGTATATTTTTATCCTTAGGCTCTTCTTTTCCTTTTTCCCATTCTGATTTGGTGTTAACACTTCAGTCCCTTTCCAGGAATTCATAGCCTTTGGCTACTCTTCTAAGTCTTGGCTCATCTCCCCATGAAAAAAAAAGAGTAGGATGGGGCTTAAGCTTGATAACTGGCAGGAAAAAGAGTATAGATATTGCATATCTTTCTTTTAGCTGATGACTAGGGAGAAAAAGTCAGAGATATCTGCAGAGAGGTGCATAGGCAGAAAGAACATCTGCTCAAAAGCTTGACACTAAGCTTCTGAATATATTTTCAGACTTCCTAGTGTGTGCAAGGAAACAAGGGAATGAGTTGAAAGGCAAACGTCTGTCTCTCGTATCATATGGATGGGCATAGGAAATCTACTGTCAGGTATTAGCTCTTTCTCAGCAGCTCTAGAAGGTTTTAGGAAAGATGATGGTTGATGGAATTAGGCTCTAACTTTTCTTCTTGGAGAGTATTTAAATCAGAAAAATGTAAGTAAAAGCAATTGCAGTCTCCTTGTTCCTAAGAAAACATTTAACATGGTGTGGTGGGTTGACCTTGGCTGGAGGCCGGGTGCCCGCCCAGCTGCTCTATCACTCCACTTTCCAGCTGGAGAGGGGAGAGAATAAGATAGAAAACAACTCATGGTGTGGGATAAGGCAGTTTATTAAAGCAAAAGCAAAGTGAAAGCTTGTGTGCACAAAAGTGAGGAGAAAGATAACGTGGTTTATTCTCTACTTCCCATCAGCAGCAATAGCTGACCACTTCTGAGAAGTAAGGTTTCAGCATGCATAATGGTTCCTTAGCAGGCAGACTTTGCAGACAATGAATACCCCCCCTTCCTGCTCCTTTCCTTAGCTTTTATATCTGAGCTGACATCATATGGTATGGAATATCCCTTTGGTTAGTTTGAGTCAGCTGGCCTGGTTGTGTACCCTCCCAGAAGGAATGTTACAGTGCTGATGCTGTGCTCAGCCGTATTCAAAACACTGGTGTATTATCAACACCCTTCTAGCTACCAATGCAAAGCACAGCAGTGTGAGGGTTGCTGTGGGGGAAATGAACTCTATCTTAGCCAGACCCAATACAGAGAGTACGTGCACCATGTTCACTGAACCTATGTTATTGGTCCTACCATTCCTATGTCCCAACTCGAAGAATATCTCTTAACTTGAGCAAAGCTACGACTCCAGTTGTCTGAGAAATTAAATTTTTTAGGATTGAAACTGACCCAAAGGCATTTCAGTCACAGTTCCTGCTTAGGAAAATCTTTAGACTTTTCTGGTCAGTATGTCAACTATTATGATAGAGTTCACCGAAGTTTTGTGCAAGACATTCCTCAGCTGTTGACTAAAAACCTGCCATTTTTGAGCTTTTATGCAAGAATTTCCAGAGAACAAAGCAAAAGTCCTACCACAAACTAGCAATCTGAACATTCATTCATTCATTTAATTTCAGGAAGATAAATATATACAATAAAGAGAAGATATAGATATCGGTGAGAAAATATATGTCAATAAAACAAAAAAAAAACTCCAGGGTTTTTTTTTTTCTGTTCCCAAAATGTTGTCTGATTGTCTAAGTTTGCTGCAGTTGTCGACCTTACTAATTGTTGACTTCTCTGTTACTTACATAATTAAACTTGCTATACTTTGACCCTTCCCATGCAGTTTAAAGACACCTGTAGATAGCCTAAGAAAGCTATAAAACTCTCTGTTTTGGGGAATTTCTTGTCACTGTGCTTAACTATAAAAGCATTTTCCTGAATGTTTTGAATATTAAATTCAGTGTTTCTCTTCATTGCTATACAAACCTCAATATTTTACCTGTTTAACAAGACCAAATTTTCTGACATCAAATTTATTTTATCTGTAAGCATAAATATTTTAAGAAGTCTATAAAATTAAGTGAAAATCAAAGATCAACCTAGTGACAGACAGGTCTGATGTAAAAAACCTATATCTGTAATGCCCATGATCCTTTCCTCATACCCATAAAATGAATGCTTTTCCAACTTTAAAAAATCATTACCAGTTTGTTTAGTCTGAATTTCTGCTCTCAGTTCTAAATGTATATTCCATGTGATTTGTGTTTAAAAAGAAATAAAAAGAGGAAGATCTTAATCTTAGGGAAAAACCTGTCTTCATGCTCCATAGCCTTTAAAAGTGAAGGATTTACATATTAAAATGTTATGTACTCAAATCATGTGAATTCCTCCCCTCAGCTGCCATTTCACAGGTTTTTTTAACCCCTTGTTAAATCTGTTATCCCCAAAGGTGCTACCACTGTCACTGATGGGTTCAGCCTTGGTCAATGGCAAGTCCATCCTGGAGCTGGCTGGCGTTGGCTCCATCAGACACAGAGGAAGCTTCTAGCAGCTTCTTACAAAAGCCACCCCTATAGGTCCCTATAGCCAGGTCCAGAGAAGAGCAACAAGGCTGATGAAGGGACTTGAGCACAAGTCCTATGAGGAGAGGCTGAGGGAGCTTGAGTTGTTTGGCCTGGAGAAGAGGAAGCTCAGGAGAGACCTCATCACTCTCTACCTCTCTACCTGGAAGGAGGTTGTAGCCAGTTGGGCATTAGTTTCTTCTCCCAAGCAACTAGCAGTAGGACAAGAGGGCACAAGAGGGCACAAGCTTTGCCAGGGGAGGTTTAGGTTGGATATTAGGAAGAAATTTTTTACAGAGAGAGTAATCAGACATTTCTCAGCTGCCCTGGCCACAAGTTCGTTGGGTTCATATCATGACAATAGTGTCATTTTGCTCAACCTGTGTCATTCCAGGATTAGGCAAGAGGAACTGCAAGTGTAAACAGGATAAAAACAGTTAACTAACTCAGAGAGAAATGTGATGGATGAAAGGTAACTATCCCTACTGCACAAAGGGACCGTACTTTGGAATGAAGTCAGGTTAGTCTGAGACTTTTTGCAAGATAAGCAATTGAGAGAACTATTTGTAACTGTCATGGTATCAGGTATGCTGGTGGATACAGGTATTTCAATGAGAAGATATAACAATGTGAAAAAACAGTAAGGAGATAATGGAAGTGAATTTTGCGCATGAAAACTTCATCAACCTGCTTTATACGCAAAACTTGTCTCATATGGACTTCAAAGGGTTGGACTAAATCTGATACATTCTTGTTAAAACTAAAGCAGAATAAACCTATAAAAAATAAAATAGGGAAACTTTAAAAAAATGGAATCTGACTAAAAGTTATTATTTTTTCTTGGTTCAGAAAGATCCTTATCTTGCAGAGATAGAAAAAATTAGATTTAAAAACACTTACAAATACTTAAAAATAGTAATTATCTCTTTTTTTCTATGTGTAAGAGCAGTGGCCCTGTAAATGTGTTATAATATTAGGAGAATATTAGAATCAGAAATACATTTATAGTCCTGGATATGTCTGAGATACACAAGCAATACTTGTATGGTGCTTTCAGAAAATACCATTACATTAAATCGTGCAAAAAGTACTGCTGATGAAAAAATCACAGAGAAATAAAACATTCTTTCTCTTTGCTGAAATAAGCCACAGTTTTGAGCGGCTTTTGATAGTGCATGTTTCTTTCTGTTTGCTGTCCTTTACAGGCTTCCTTTAACCCGCCTTATGCAGTGATTTCTGCTAAGATTATGTGGGTACTGGGTTCAATTTCAGCTGCAATTTCACTGCAGAGTTTACAGAGCTCTGACAGAAATCTACATTCAGCCACATCAACCTAAAAAACTGAGTGACTTGATCAGGAAAATAATGCCAGTGTAGCATCCAGTGACTGTGCCAATTCATTGCAGACATCTTCCCTCTAACAGACCTTTTTTTGGAGCTACAAGGAGGGACCAAAACTGTATATGGCCATTCAAAGTGGCATAAAGTTATTTGATTATACAATCTAGTCATTTACCTCTTTTCACAGTATCAGCTATTTATCACCCATCACCTCTTTTCAGAAATCTATGGGTGTTCAAAGAAGAGTGAGAAGAATGATGTGGAAATGGGAGAGGAAATTACACATCAAGAAAGATAGAAAAATCTCAGGATGTTTTTGGAACAGGAGGAGGTGTAAATCAGATAAAGTAGTTCTTATCAATACAGTGAGATTATAAATTTTTTCAAGTAGAGTCTCTTTTTTTTTGTTTTGGTTTTTTTTGCTTTGTTTTGTTTTTCTGTTTTGTTTTTTTGTTGTTTTTTTTTGGTTTTTTTTTTGTTTTTGTTTTTTTTTTTTTTGTTTTTTTGTTTTTTTTTTGTTCTAAGCACCTGTCATTGTGTTTTCTGGCAATTTGCTCATAATAATCACAAACTATAGAGAAGGGAGAACAATATATACCACTTTCCTGCCTGTGAACACTTTTGAAGTTTAATGAGAAATTAATAAAAAGCTGTGAATTTAAAAAATTTCAAAAGACAGTAAGAATCTGAAAGTATCTGAAAGTATCCATAGAACATATTGTCACATCATGGTGTTGCAAGCAAGTAGTTTACTAGACTCAAAGACAAGTGAATGTTTGTAAGAACAGTTGAAAGCTTCTAAAAGGGAAACTTGATATCACATTTAATGGACAGTTGTAATTTCAATTAGTAAAAACTCCATTTGGACCTATGAAGAGGGGAAGGACATTGGGATGTGTATGCATCTACTATTAAATTCTTGCACTTTCTTTTATGTTGGTATTGAAGAAGTCAAAGTATGCAGTAAAAGGGACTGTGCATTTGAATCCAATGTGAAAATTTATTCCAAAAGCAGGAATATATATGGTAGCAATATTCTTGCTGTAGGAAATAAAGTAGGGGAAAAAATGCATTACAGTTTGTAGGAGCAATATTTAATTTTTTAAGAACAAGAATTATGAGTATTAAAATTCTTACTTTCCAATTTATATTTAAGATTTTTCTATATTTTAATTATAAACTGTTATATATGTGCTACCTTTAAAATGTTTTATCATTTTGTTCGATTTACAATGCTGAGCTGTCTTTAATCTTCTTTTTACTGTGTAAGACTATTCTGTTTGACAGCTTCTGGCAATCAAGACGAAACGAACCCACTCAACCCAGTAACAAATACAGAGACATTAAAGGGTTTTTTAGGGATCCATGCAATTAATTTTCTTCAAAGACTTGCTTAAAATAGCTCTGCAGGTCATGAAAAGAAGGATGACCAAGTAGAAAGTGATTCTAGGACCAGCAGGGAAAAAACATATCCTTGAATCTGATAGTAAGCTCTAAAATCCCTAGCTCTGCAACCCAGGACAACTGTTAGCAGTGAAAAGAGTTGTCAGTATTTTTAAACACGTGGAAACATTTATTTGCTAGGCATATTTACAAATAGGTGAATAACGGGAATTCTTTGGGGAAAGGAAGAGTAAGTGACCTCCAAATAAAGTCATGGTAAATTGCCATTTGCTTTGCTTTCCTCTAAGGGTATGAGAGAAAAACAAGTATGTAGAATTTCTGTTTGTTCTAAACAGACAAGTTAAATGGAATTTTGAATATATTTATTCCAGTGTGTATTCATAAGCAATACCTGCACATCAGTTTATCCTATTGATTACACTGGAATCATAAATCATCTCACATTGTGTATGGCCTGGGGCATTTATAGTACACATTAAAATTAACTTCTAGTTCATTAATAATCGGTAAAAATGAAGTAAGATGGTATAACAAGCATAGTTGTCTGAGATTAATTATCAAATACTCTTTATGCTTAAAACTATGAACTACTTACGATCAGCTGTTCTGCAGGAACCTGTATTTAACACAAATGCCTAAAAACAGAATGTTATGTTCAGTCAGCACAGTATTACCAGCCTAAATTGTCACACCTTCTTTTGCATATTTTTGAACCATTCCTTAAGTCACATTTTTAAATGAAAATCATTAAATGTATCAAATGAGTGCGTGTGCCTGTGTGTTAGTGATAATGATTAAATGTTAACCCCTTTTCCAGGTGTATTACCAAATGGATAACAAAATAAAAGGAAGGTTTATTCACTGCTGGTCTCTTTTAGTCTCTTTCAACAGGAGAGAGACAGGCACAATGGGAAATTCTGTTTACCACTCAAAATCTTTGTTATAATTATTTTGATGAACACCTTAGAACACATCATCTGCAGGAAAAAAAAAACACAAACAAACAGGCAAAAAGCATAACAGGAGCCCTAAGGTGTTGTTGAAGAAAAGACTGCACATCATTTTTTCATAGTCCCAGTCTAGCAGATTGCACCAAATTAACACGACAGATGAAAACATTCATATTTTCTTGCCTTTAACTCCAAGAACATTTTTGTCTTATGTCTTAAGCTGCACCAGGGAAGGTTTAGGTTAGACATTATGAAGAAGTTCTTCACAGAAGGAGTGATTAGACACTGGAATGGGCTGCCCAGGCAGGTGGTGGAGTCACCATCCCTGGAGGTGCTTAAGAAGAGACTGGATATGGTACTTACTGCTATGGTCTAGTGGACAAGGTGTTGTTGGGTCAAGGTTTGGACTCAATTATCTCAAAGGTCTTTTCCAGCCTAGTTGATTCTGTGATTCTGTGATTCTGTGATTCTGTGATTCTGTGTATCTTTACTTGGTGAACTTGTCACCGGCAAAACTCCATAGTCTGAGGGCAGTATATGTTCTCTTTTAACACCTCATATGAAGATCATGCTTGTATAATTTCCATTCTCCTAAGGATGAAATCAGCTCTTTCCAGTGCTGTGTGTATCATCTTCACTACTTATTCTTCAGAAAACCTGCTTTCTAAAACAGATAAAGACTAGAAGCATTACTTTTTGAATTGCCTCCAGTAGTTCCCTGAAAATGTCCTATTCTGATATCAGCCCTTGCCCATGAAAGCACTTGTTCAATGCATATGACATAGCCATTCAGGTCAAGCCTATTCTACGACAGCAAAACAAATGTCAACAGTTAAAAATAATCCTCCAGGTTCTAACTGTCATGTAGCTTTATTTTATTGTGTTATTTCAACCTTAGTTGCTTAATGCACTAAAGATTTATATCCTTAAAACTAAGAGTTTATTGTTGTTTAATAGTCACCAGTTTATCCATTTATTATCACTCATAAACCACATCAATATGTCATGATAAGGAAGACGAACCAACACAAAAATGTAAACTTTTCTTCCATCTTTTCAACTGTACCTGTGATCAGTGATAGACCATTAAGATTTTGTTACAGACTACTTTAGGTATGATTAACATTTACCATTGTGAAAAAAAATAATATATGTGCATAAGTTTTAAAGGACAGTAAGAAAACCAGAGAATTTAATACTGAGTTTCAAGACATCTACAAAGTTAGAAACTCATTTAATAAAATGAAAACATTTAGAAACTTTGGTATTCTGTATTCTTCCGAAACTAGTACGTGGGACTGCTTTCTGAGCAGCACCATTCCTAAGAATAAAAAGAGCATGGTTGCACTTAGTATTAGTGCTTATACTGACATTTGCGAGAAAGAACAAAGATGGGTAATCACATAAAACTAATAGATATCGATGGCTTTTATGGCTGTAAATGAATGTACTTAATTATCTATAGACAAAAACCTGAAAAAAATTATTTGACAAAGCAAAAAATATAAAGTACCATTTAATAAATTTTATTCTGTATTTTTCACTTTCTGTCTTAGACCTCAGTTTTGTTTTTTCCATACATGTGATGAACATTTTGATGTTGTATTAATTCATAAAGGACAAAAAAATGCTGCCCATGTCACAACACCATGTACGTTCTGTCTTTTTTTGCCTCACTTTTCACTCCATTGCTACAATGACAAATAACTAGAATGTTTTAAATGAGAGCATGACATACATAACTGCCAGCAATCACAGTCATTTTACTTGTGTGTACTCATGTATTAGCACCATGGCTAATTGGTATATTTTATCACTCATTTTTCTGGAAAAAATATTTTTTTCTTCAGAAATATCCTTAAAAAATAGGTAAAGAATAACTTCAATATCTAGATTTCTTGAAATACAGAATTCTCTTTCCAGCCTTTTCTGTTGTGAATTATGTTAACACAGCAAGGGAGTCTGAGCACTACTGCAATAAATAAAAGCCAGAGAATAAGTACAAGCCTGAATCCCTTTCATCACACTATTTAGCTCTTCCTTTACTCCCTGACTGATTTGGATTGCTTCAAACCTAAAAGGGGCAGTATTCCAAGGAGGAGACTCCAAGTTAACAATCTCCAATCAGCCACAGTGAGAAATAGATTCCAGGCAAATCTTCAAACTAGGCTTGAAAACCATTCCGTAGATTCTACAGATGCCTCTCCTGAATCACTTTGGCACCATATTATAAACAGCATCCTGCAATCCTCTGAAGAATCCTTAGGGTTCTCCCTCAAGAAGAACAAGGACTGGTTTGATGAAAACAAGAAAGAGATCCAGGACTTGCTGAGGAAGAAGAGAACCACTCACCAAGTACACCTTACACTGACATCCTGTCATGTAATAAAAACATCCTTTTGTCTTGCATGCAGCAAGCTCCAACAGAAACTCCGTGACATCCAGAACAAGTGGTGGATCAATCTAGCAGTAAAAATTCAATTATGCACAGACACGGGTGATAACAAAGGATTCTATGAGGCCCTGAAAACAGCATACAGGCCTACATACCAAGTCCAAAGCCCTCTACTCAGCACTGATGGTCAAACACTTCTGACAGATAAAACCTCCATTCTGAATCAATGGTCTGAACACTTTCAGACTCTTTTCAGTACCAACCGTGTAGTTTAAGATTCAGCAATTCAGTCCATCACACAACAACCAGTAAAGTATGAATTGGATACTGCCCCCACTTTATGGCCTTAAGGCCATACAGCAGGTGAAAATCGGCAAGGCAGCTGGGGTTGATGGAATTCCACCTGAAGTCTGGAAACATGGGGGCCTTGCACTCCACACCAAATTTCACGAGTTTGTGGTGCGCTGTTGGGAACTAGGCAAACTACCATCAGACCATCACGATGCAGTCATCATCACTTTGTATAAGAAGAAAGGAGTTAAATCAGACTGTTCAAATTACCATGGTATTACTCTGCTCTCCATTGCAGGTAAAATCCTGGCAAGAATACTCTTGAACAGACTAATACCCGCTATAGCAGAAGGAATTCTACCTGAAAGCCAATGTGTTTTCAGAGCCAACAGGAGCACCACAGACATGGTATTTGTCCTCAGACAACTGCAAGAGAAGTGTAGGGAACAGAACAAAGGTCTCTATGTAACCTTTGTCGACCTCACCAAGGCTTTTGATACTGTGAGCAGAAAAGGTCTATGGCAGATTTTGGATCACTTAGGTTGTCCCCCCAAGTTCCTTAAAATGATCATCT
This sequence comes from Corapipo altera, assembly GCF_003945725.1. NCBI lineage: Eukaryota > Metazoa > Chordata > Aves > Passeriformes > Pipridae > Corapipo > Corapipo altera. Next base: position 36,559,881 of record NW_020884872.1, read on the forward strand.
CACTCCATGAGGATCAGCACGGCCAAGTCGGATATAGCAACACACTTTCTGAGCCCTTTCTGATAACTAATGGTGTGAAACAAGGTTGTGTTCTTGCTCCAACCCTATTCACAGTCTTTTCCAGCATGATGCTCCAAGGGGCCACGGCAGACTTCGATGATCAGAATGATATCTACATTCGATACTGTACTGATGGAAGCCTTTTCAACCTAAGGTGACTGAAAGCCCACACTAAGACCTTAAACCATCTTGTCCGGGAGCTGCTTTATGCTGATGATGCCACCCTTGTCGACCACACAGAAGCAGCTCTGCACCGTTTAACATCCTGCTTTGCAGACACTGCTGAGCTCTTTGGGCTGGAACAAGCATGGGTAAAGCTCTTCCCAAATCTTTGTTTGCGAAACCTAGCCATGATGATGATTTGGATTGCTAAAAGCATACTCTACAAGAAAATGTCTGTACATTAGTTGATTCACCTAAATCTGTTCAGGTGGGATAGTAGCAACCGTGGTTTTTTTTCTCTTTTCTAAGTCCTCCAACACTTATCCCAGCAATCTGTGCATCTTCAGAAGACTCCTCATATTCTCATGCCAAACCCTTGTTTTATCCATTAAAAAACAATGAACTATAATATAACCTCCACATTATGTTGCATTGCTTGAGTTGAAAAAAAATCTACAGAAAATAATAGTCAGGTTTCAGGAATACTAATATAGAGTCAGAGCAGCTGCAGGCCAAATAGTTTGTAACATGGACGCAGAGAGTCTGATTCAAGAGTGTTTATTCCTAAACAGTGTGAACATGAACCCCTCCACGAGTGGCCCAACAGACATGATTACCTACAAATCCCACAAAGCCAAATAACTCAAAGTCATGCACATGAATATTATTCTTAAAACATTTTCCGGTAAGAAATGGATTAATGCTAGGTTTTTAAAAAGACATTGGTACTGGCTAAAGCAAAACATGGATATTTAGTGTCTCAGTATGGCAGGATAGCATAAAGCCTCACTGCTGGCTTCAGTTTCTTTTGGATTTCTTTCTGTTCAGCAAAGCCAGAAAGACTGTTATAATCTACTCAACTGTAACCAAAATTTCCAGTCTTTTCTAAAGTAACAATAGGAACATGATAATAACTCTTATTGAAGAGATACCGGAAAGACATTAGGGAATAGATTACTTTCCATCATCTGCCACTCCTATTTATCACACATTTATAAGAGCAGATTCTTGAGCTTCAATTAAAAGAATGATGCTAAGGAAACCATATAGTAGAACATGTGCTTCTGATATTTGTTTTCATTCCTTATCTTACACTTGTCTACATGTGTGACAGCTCTATATTCGAAATGGACTTGTGGACAGTAATTCCATCATTCTTGCTTTGGATATGTTATTGGCTCTTTTCCCTCTAAACTAGAGGTCAGTAGTCAAGGCCTACAACTGGTGCATTTGCACAGCACTTAGTAGAAGTAGTACAGTATGTATATTTTTTTCTAATATTGTTTGTTTAGGAAGTAGTCCACAAGAAGACAAGTTAGATTTTATCCTGTACCATAAAATCCCCCCAAAACCCTGGATTCTGTGATTTGGCCAATCATTCTGTGTCAACCTAAGTGAGAATCCTAGGCCAGTGTTCACAAGGCAATTTACCCATTTGTCTCCCCAAGACCATGTTTATAGGGACCATATCTATTGGGACTATTTCTGAATGAAGAATATAGAACATCAATGGTGCACTATTCATCCTCATGCACAGACTAGGTGGGAAACGTGGCATGTTCCTCTGTCGACAAAGGGATCCAGCATCTAAAGATCATTCTGTCATTTCATAAAGAAAGTCAATTTCATAGTCAATAGAAAAGACCTCCATGTTAGAGTAAAATAGTTTCCTTCTGGAAGCCTTTGAAAGCCACTTTCCACTGACTGTAGAACTAAACCTATTTTGGGGGACCGGTGTACTAGGTACATAAAATTAGAAAAAAAGTTAGATGTCTATATGAATTAGACTAGGCCCTAGCTCTGTACTATTTTAGCAGTCCTGGAAAATGCTTGGTCCAATTAATGAATTCAAATCTATGTATATTTATTTATTATAGAATCACAGAATCACAGAATATGCTGAGTTGGAAGGGACCAATAAGGATAACTGAGTCCAACTCATAGTTCTGCACAGACCATCCCCATGAGTCACACCGTGTGCCTGAGAATATCATCTGTCAGTCTTGGTGCTGTGACCACTTCCTTGGGGAGCCTGTTCCAATGCTCAACCACCCTCTGTGCGAAGAATCTTTTTCTAATATCCAACCTAAACCTCCTGTGATACACCTTGAGGCCATTCCATTAGGTTCTGTCACTGGTGACCACAGAGGAGAGATCAGTGCCTGCTTCTCCTCTTCCTCTCATGAGGAAGTTGTAACTGCACTGAGGTCTCCCCTCAGTCTCCTCACCAAGAGAGTTTTGGTTTTCCACTCGCTAAGTTGCTTTTCAGAAGACAACAGTTCTTTTTTGCATATATACAGGTAAAATTCCCACAACAATGTCATTTTAAACAGTAAAGGAAGAACTGCAAATTAAATCTTAGTACAGTGAGAAGAACATCACAATAAGAAGTTAAAAATACAGAAAATTCTTCCAAATGTATGCTTTCAAATCTGTTAAAAACAAGTTTCATTGCATTTGTTGTCTATTGGGAGATCTGAAGATAATTTTGCCAAATGTATCAGCTATTAGATCTTATTATTCAGACTATGATTTATTCCTTATTTATCCTAAAGGAGCAGATTTATAGTTTGCACAAAGGAATCTAATGTACATATATAAAAGGAAATAAACAGTGACTAGTTCTAAAGTTATGAATGTCACTGTTTGGTGCTTTTCCAAAAGAGTTGACATATTTGTGCTTTTTGTTATGGTAATACCTAAAAGTTTGTGAGGCTTACAGCACCTTTCCCATTTCCAGATATCATGTCTCTACAGCATAATGCACAGATGCACTTTGTGCTTTTGGCTGCTAAAGAAGTAGTGGAGGAAAGATTTCTTTGTAAAGCCCTCAGAAGTGTCTTCATCATGGTGTTGAGGTGTAGTGATCTCTAAGGCTTAGTTTGACAGATGAGAGGAAACTTGGATGTTTGTCTTTCCCTGGCTGTTACAGTCACCTTTCATAGAACTTTCTGAATGGAAGGATGGATGGCACATTCTCTATCAGAGCACATGTGTATGACCTGTTGGTGAAACATCAGGGCATGGGATGAGGTAACAAGCCTTTGGATACGTAGTGGCAGTCTGCAGTTAAACTAGAGAACTGATTATTGAAAACAGCAGGAAGTATGTAGACAGCAAGATCTCTTAGGTGAGAGAAATAAAGAAGCTTTCCTAGAGATGGAGACAGAACTATGCAAAGTTTGTTACAAAGCTGGAAGCCATAAAAAATTGCAAGAGTGGTACATTTTCAGACCTTGGTTTGAATCTTTCTCACCTGACTTATCTGAAGAGTTTTCTACTTTTGTTCTAATGAAGTGCGAAAGGTGGGTTTTGCTGGTTTTTTTTTCTTCTTGTTATTGGTGGTGGTTGGTTGGGTATTTTTTTTTTTAATTAAAAAAAATAGAAGAAAAAAGAGATTTTAAATAGAAGACACTTTAGTCTTCTTTAGTTATTTATTCATTTCATTTATACCAAAGAAAAAAAAATGCTACTTGAAAGAAATCTTGGAAAATATACAATTAATCTGTTATGCACCATTTACGTAAGTTTGGATCATTAACATTTCTGTGCTTTGTTCTGTTTACATTCAAAGGATTTTCTATTATCACTACTCAGGCAACTAAGGTCCATAATTGCAATGTGTCTATTTTTCTTTACTTAACATTTTTATTACAAAAACAACTACTAGGATATATGTTTCATATAAGTTGCTTATTTGGAGACTACTGTTGTGAAAACGTTTAATGCAGGAAGAATTTGTCAGTGCCTTATCTCAGCTCCTTTTATCTTCTGTTATTTAGTAAAATGAGATAATAGAGAATTTTAACTGCAGCAACTTGTATTGATCAAATTGTGTGTTCTGATAAAGAAGAATTCTCTCAATTACACAGAGTGGAGATTTCTGTCCTTCCCAGAGTATGATAAATTAATATCATGAGCAAAATTTAAGGTGTTTTCCACTGAAGTATGTTCCCCAATATAATTAAAAAAAGAGAAAGAAAAAACCCTCCAAATTCCAAACTCAGTCCTAATTATATTTGGACTGTATATTTCCAAAGTAGCACAGTCTTGTTTCATTTAAATAACTTCCAATGTTTCAGAGACAAAAATGGACCTGAGGCACTGATACCAGTTATCTTGTCAAGATCATCTGGATCCCCTTCCATTTCCAAATTCCGTAACATTAGAAAAATTTCTGCTGTATAATCATTACAACAGATAAATGTATTAAAAATTCAGGAATATAATCTACTGTGATTTTTCCTTTAGTAATGTGGATTAAAGGAGAAAATTTTGCCCTTGTATAACAATCATATTTCTCTATGAATACTTCTTTATAAATAACAATAGCAATGGTAATAATAATAACAACCTTGTATAAAGCATAGCAAAATACTGATAGATGAATGAAAAAGTTCTTTTAACATGCCAGTAAATATGAGAGAAGGATAGGTACAGAAAGATACATATAATGTATGAAAGAAAGTTTTGGTTTAAAAACAAGTGATAATTTATTTTCTGTAGACTTATAGCCTGTTCACTTGAATAATATGTTTTCATGCACTGTTTGGATGTTTACTGAACTTTACACCCCATAAGTGCACCTCTCTTATCCGGTGAACAGAGAGAAGCAGGTAATGTTTCAGACCTCTAGAGGAAGATGCTATCTAACAGGATTTAGGCATGAAACACTGAACGGAATTTCTAATTCACCCATCTCTGACTGACTGACTTGTCACTTATATTTTTAGGGCTGGTTCACCGAACAGTAAAAGACTAGGTTCATTTTAAATAATCTCACCCGGAGATAATATTGTCATTTTAGAGCAAATAAAATGTAAGATAACCTCACATTAGAAATGTATCTGACAATTGACAATTTTCTTAGATGAAAAAAGTGTTATTAGTTTTATTTTAAAATTGAGAACAGAGAAAGTAATTGATACACACATAGTGTCACAAGAAACCAGACACTCCTGAGTTGTTTTCAGGGTTGTAGCCCAGAAGACATTTTCCATTACTTCAATTAAGCAGTTCTGCATGCCTTACTGTTGTCTGAATTTTATTTGGGTTGTCTGCCTGCTTATTTGTTTATTTTAGGACTAACAGGGAATTTTCTTCTTCCAACATTCTTTTTTCAGTAGTAATCTCTTTAAATGTTGATTGCAAAAAATATATTTTAGGGCAGGCCATGCTAAGAAACATATGAGAAAAAAGCATAAGAATGAAAAGAGTCTCTAAATCAAGGGGAAAGAAAAAAATCATCTCAGAAGCTGAACTCAAAACATGTATGTATGGGGTATATGTTGGAAAATAAAATACTTGCCTCACTGTTTTGCAGTAACGATTTCTAATAAAATGTTTTTAGCCCCACCCCCATTCTGTATGTGGGTTTTTTCGCTGTAACTACTTTTCTTTCTTTTTATTGAAGTGTTTTGTCTTTTATTTTTGTAATTAAAGGGGAAAACAAGAACATATAATTGCTTTAAACTGTTTGTTATTTTATACTTCTCAGTCAGTCATGTGGTATTCATCTCTTCTTTAAACTTAGTGGCCAAATTTTCAGCTGCTGTAAATTCCACAATACTAACAAAATTAAAGGTACTACAGCAGTTTTAATCATCTGTTCATCTGGTTTCAGAGTTCTGTTATATCTAATATTTCCTTACGGTATTGGAATAGGTTTTTTTCTGTCTTTCCCTGAATTTTATACTTATTTTCTTATATTAAAATGAAGCTATCCCTCCAACACAATATTTTCAGTGTTTTACTTAATTAATTTCATAATATTCTACCACTTGCTTTCTTTTACTGACAGCCAGTGGGCATTCAACAGATGTTTTCCCTAAAGTTTTTAAAATTATCCTTTTTCTACTCTTTTGCTTTTTCTAGGATGGTTACTCTTAATTTAGAATCCATCAGTTTGTGCAAGTTCCTTCAACTGTTCCTTCAATTGTTCCTTCAACTGTACATTAGCTTGCATTTCTTTACAGTGAAATTTGCTTTCATTGCCCAGTTACCACGTATTATCTCAACTTATGAAACTCCTTAGAGCCTTCTGAAAACTGAAAGCAGTGTTGTCATCTGAATATTTAACTTACCTTATGCTATGGATTTCTGCTTAAAAAATATGTATTATGTTAATATCAAGCTTAGTACCAAAAATAATTTGCAACTTTTGTAGGTCTACTTCTAACCTAAATCAACACTATTCATTAACTTCTTTTTTCCTTTTCAGTGTTTTTTATTTAATTTGAACTGTTTCAACTCAGTACCAGGACTTATCATTCACCAAATCTGCTTTTTCCTCTTATCATTCATAGATCAGTAACTTAAAGGTTTCTATTGCAAGTGCACTGTAGATATCTTGTAATTATTCCGTTGATCACTTTGGCTTCTAGCACTTTAAAGTGGGGTATATTATATGTGTCGCATACATTAATTCCAAAGTAATGGGTTGTGAATCAGACTCATTTATTTGTGTAAATTAGATTCTTGATTGGATAAAGACTCTTGTGAAAGTCTAACATAAATAAGCTATTCTAATAGTTTTAAGTAAAAAGTTAGTGCTTAGCACAGATCCATCTCATGCTAGGCATTTAGTGGTTGTGAATGTCATTTTGAGAGTAGTATGCCTAAAGTGGAGGACAAGAAACCCATAGTGATTCTGAATCATGTAACAACTACGTCCATTTGTAAATTTTAACCCTGCATTTTCTGTTTGTACATTACTTATCAGAAAAATTGAAAGTTGTAAAAATATGGACATTTTAGCCTCTGAGGGTGCCCAGTTTCATGCTAATATGGTCCTGTAGAAGCAGCCCAGAGGAGAGCAAGTAGGATACTCATAGTTGTAGAAAGAACAGTAAATGAAGAAAGACTATAGAAATTTTGTATAACCTGCTGACTCATATTCAACTTGCTGTCAACCAGGACCTCCAGGTGTGCTTTCCAGCCTCTCATTCCCAGTCTGTAGGAACATCTGGGGTTGCCCCATCCTAGGTGCAGAATCCAGCACTTCCCCTTGATGAACTTCATACAGTTGGTGATTGCCCAGGCTTCTAGTTTGATGAGGTTTCTCTACAGGGCCTCCCTGCCTTCAAAGGAGTCCCCAGTTCCTCCCAATTTAGTATCACCTGCAAACATAGTGTGCGTTTAAGTCCTGGACCCAAGTCATTTATGAAAATGTTGAAAGAGCTTTTTTAGACAATGCCTTTAATAACTTTAACTTTTGGTCAACCCTGAATTGATGAGGAGATGATCATTATAGGTCCTTCCAACTTAATTATTGTGGTCTACTCTAGTCTGGTCTAAAATTCTCAAAATTAAATAAGACTAAACTAATCTATGGTAATAGAACACAACAACAAAAAACCCCACAACCCTGAGTTTAGTGCTTAAATTCCTGTTGAATTACATAGGCCGAACACCTAAGTGTATATGAAACTGTGGTTAGCTTTTTGACACTGCTGAGAATGCCCGGGCCAGCCAGCCCTTGTAAAGCAATATTTTCAATAGAGAAAGAATCGTAGTTCATGCCTTTCATGGGTTGAATCTCACATTTGGAACACTTTTCTCTCCTTAATGACTGTCTAGAGAGTGTAGGTTGCTAGCTGAAAGACACTTGGCTTAGATGTAGTGAATCTGTGCTTTAAAACGTCTTTCTGCAATGTTTTTTTATTCAGATGTGTTAAATTAATGGAGCATACCATCGAACACAATGAGCAGGTTGCACAGTCATGCAACTGGTAGCTGGTTACATATAGCAGTTCTTTATGTTCCTGGAATATTAGACCTCTATAGAAGAGATCAAATTGTTTTTTACAGTACTGCATAGAAAACCCAGAAGAGTGAGAGAAAAAAATGTGTTTTGCAGAAACTAGTAACTGTTTATTGAAGAAAGAGTTCGGATCCAAACAATTTTCTTAATGATAGGCAAATTATCTAATTACTAAAGGAACATCATTTTCCTCTATAAAAATTGGGTGTGCAGTTAGGCCTGAACTGATTGTATGTAGTAGTCTTGCATTTTTTATCTTATATGTTAATCAAGAATGGTTCAAAGCTGCAGTAGGGGAGGTTTTGACTGGACATTAAGAAGCATTTCCCGGTACTGAGAGAGTGGTTAAGCACTGGAACAGCTTCCTAGGGAGGAGGTTGATGCCCCAAGGCCATCAGTGTTTAAGAGGCATTTGGAAAATGACCTTAATAACATGCTTTAATTTTTGGTTAGCCCTGAATTAATCAAGTGATTAGACTAGATGATCATTGTAGGTCCCTTCCAAGTGAAATAGTCTGTTCTATTCTATGTTAATCTTTCTATAAATATTTTTATAGCCTTAAAAAGGCCCAAGTCAGTTCTACTAAAACACTGTGAGATCCTGTAAAAAATACTACAAGATCAACCAGATAATGTGCCATGGAAAATCACGGTCCACTTACAAAACCTCACTCATTTGGTTTTTAATTTATTTTGATAAAATATTGGAATCTGGTTAATTGTCTGTATCCAGAGTTCTTGTTAATATTGATTTTTTATACAGTACAATACACAAAGTAAAAATACCCCGTGAAACAAACTGGCTATCATCTGTTGTAAGAAACAAACTGGCTTTATCTGTTGTAAGAATAATCCAGACAAAATGTTAGGGTTTTTTTTTTTAATTTTCTTATCAACAGGGAGGCTGCAGTCAGGCAAGATTCTGGCAAATGCAGATACTTTTCCCCCTTTTCAACTGGAGTGTGTTACCTGTAAGAAAAAAAAAAAAAAAAGAGAAGAGAGGCAACAATCAAAGTTGCCTTGAACAGGGAGAAGGTATTATGTTTAGCCTGACCTTGACCTGCAGCTCTTGACATCAGCTCTGGAAAATGTGTCAGTTTTCTTGCCTGGTTTGTTCAAGTGGTGAAGCCTTATTACTACTGTAAAGGCACACTTTACATACACACACAAACACAAGTACGCTTATTTCTATGAAGCCAGAGGCAACAAAGCTGTCTTTGTATCTAACAAATATAATTCTTTCCTCCTTGAATAATTGCTTAGATGTTTTTGTCTGAAATTCTATTCACATTGACACTTTGTGTATGTGTGAAACTGGTTTGAATGATGTCTACATTCATTAGTTTTTCCACAGTAACTATTTCTCTTACAAGGTACATGATCCCAGAGCAAAGAAAAGTTAACAATTTAAAACTCTGAGGGTGTCTTTGTTGGGAACAGTATAATTTTTTAATTCACATTCCTTTCACTTAGTTTCTGTAATCCCTGAAGAGAACAGAGTCAAACTTTGTGTTTTAATTAGGATTTTCAGTATTTATGGCCTGCAGCAATGAAAGTGAAAAAAATTCTACAGTGGTTGTGGGAAAAAAGGTTGGGCCAAGTCTGCATTCTTGTGACTGTCATTTATTTTTTCTAAGAACAGATGTAAAAACTGAAAATGGTTTCGTGATTCACAGCCAAGTATGACTAAAAGTAATCAAAAACATTTTACATGAAATATCAGTAAGAAACATCTATAAAAGATAGTACATTTAGGCAAGGAATGCTGCTCTATAAGGAAGAGAAGAGACTGGAATTATAGAAACTATGATAATAATTGTGGTTCAGTAATACAAACTGTCCAAAATGACTATGTTGTTTTTATAAACACAGAAGTTATAGATACATCGCATTGGTACCAAGGGCTGAAGAATTTAACAGTGGCAGATGAGAACCTGATCTGGTGCCAGGCAATAGAAGCTCACAAGAAGGTAAAATTTAGTATCACTATGAACTTGTACAGATTCGTTACAGTACTGAAACATTGAAAAAGTACACCTTTGCTCTCTTTTGCTTTACGACGTAAGTTTATTAATGTGTCAGCTGTAGAGCATTATGAATTAAACATAAGTCAGATGAATTAAACAATTTTTCACGTTTTGCTAATTAATGCAAAATTCCTGCTCTATCCTTGTGGGTACCTGGTTTGTTTGACTGTTTATTGATCAATACTTGACAGTCTTTGTAGGTTAAACTCTGTAAGGGGATCAAGATAATCACTAGTGGTTATTTCTCAGTGAACATCATGCAACTCTGGTATAGCTCTGTGGTAGTTTAATGGGACTAGACCATTTTCAGCAAAAACATCATGCAGCAGCAAAAACATTGTGCCTCTGTTGGAGACAATTTCCTAGGTGCTCTAAATGATTTGTAAGAATGTGGGAAGATTACTGTGAAAAACACACATGAGAAGAGAATAAAAATTTAAAGATATCAGTGAAAGCATGTACCCACCTTTGTTTTTTGGTGCTAATTGGATGCTTAACTACTAACTACGTATTTCAAAGCTCACGTTACAGTTTAATGGAAGAGACTATTAAAAAAGTAAATATAATTTATACTTGGAAAGGGAAAAAAAGATCAGCTATAAGTATGGATTAATAGTTAAATATTATATGAAGGGTGCTTTCTTCCTTAGAAGAAAAGTGTCTCACTCAAGATAGTCAATCGTCTTTTGAAGCTGCTTTTTCATGTTGTAATAGTTTAAACCTAACAATTTAAACCTAATAAGTGCAAATCAAGACTAATGTATTCTAACTCCGTTTCTTGAAGTACAGACATTTTTCATTTTCCATAGTCCATTAGGAAAAATGTCAATTTAGCAAAAAACTCCATCTTGGAGGCAAAAAGAAAGCATAACAGCAAAAGTATCTATAGAGATACTAACAGATCCAGAATTCACAGATTCCAAGCTGAATATATAAATTACTCTACCTCAGTTTTCATACAAACATCTTACTATTCATAAGGTTCTCAGTACCCTTGAGCTCAACCTCTCATAAATCTTTGAAAGTCCTCAATATTTGCACATATGTGGAAAAAAAAAAGAAACACAAACCCAACAATAACAACAGCCAAACAAACAAAAAAAGAATCTATCTTCAACTGGACAGGTCTAATATTGAATACTATTTATATCAGAAGGGCAGTTTCTGAAAGTTTTGTTAGACTTATTTATAACTTTTGACTCCCATTTATATGTGAAAATGTCCAGTAACCCATGAAAGTCTAAAATTAATGTTCTCTATCCTCTGTTATCATTAATTAAACCCAAGTGAGACTTTACAAATTTTCTTCAGATCTTTCTTAAAATTTCTGGAAGAAATTTTTGGAAGACAATCTGAAAAACGGGAGTTAATCAGTAGAGTCTAATAGGGAAAATAACTTGTTTTCTAATCCATTCTTCAATCTGGGACAAGTCAAGCACAAGGCAAAGGAAAGCAACAACCTCTTTCAGTATCTAAGAGAAAAGTGAGAGAGAATTGCTGACTGAGAACAAGATTCCCACAAAATTGCTAGAATGCATAAATTTTCCTAAAAAATTTCACTGCATGTATGCATTCACTACTTTCTATAAAGATGTCTGTGTGCAAACACAAGCATGAACTCCGATGCACACACAATGGTATGTTCCTTGTTTGCTAAAAAATCATAATCTTAAAATGTAGCACAGCTATTTTTATGATGCATATATGTGGACACATTTTTCAAAATAAAAAAGCAAAATCCAACTTCCTGCTAATCATTCTTATTTATAGAAATTAGGATAAAAAGGGAACGTATTAAAAAAAAAAAAGTGAAAATCTTATTCTGTCAAAAAGTAATGAAAACGGTTAGTCAACTTTCCCGCTCCAGGATCTCTTCATTTTCTCTCAGATTTTGATCAGATGATATATATTTAACAGAAGCATATATTTCCTTTTGTGGAAATCAGTATCAACTATCTGGAAAAATAGCCACAAAAGTTCTTTATGTTTTCTTAACAGTTTCAGTTCAAGGCACAGTATGTCACTATAAAATAATGCAAACTATTTCTGTATACTGAATTATTAAAATGACCATAAAATTATTAGATTTTCATTGGGACAAGGAAATCTGAAAAGTGCAATGAAAACATTTGATCTAACTTCTACTGTGTGAAAGGGTGAAAACAGGCAGCTGTTCTCCTATCAGAAAAATGCTGGTAAGAAATGAATTATGATCTTTATTACATGATTTTTTTTTGCTCTGTGCATATATCCATAAATCTGAACTTAGATGAATAGTCTGTCCAAAATGAATGAAACATCACATAATAAATATCTGAATTATTTTTTAATCATTTATTTTGAATCATTTAAACATAGATTTAAGCCATAGAGTTCAAATTAATACTACTTTTGGGATAAGTGTTGGTATCTAGATGTATTGAGATTCATTATAGCAGTTTCAGCAAATATAAAGAGGAAAATTTAGTCTGATTTACTTATTTTACATATCTACCTAAGATGAGGGGAACATAAAAAGTTCTTTTATTTATATCTACTTTAGAATCATAGAATCATGAACTGGTTTGGGCTGGAAGAGACCTTTAAAGATCATCTAGTTCTATCCCCCTGCCATAGGCAGGGACAGCTTACATTAGACGAGGTCACTCAAAGCCCCATCCAACTTGGCCTTGAACTTTTGTAATGATGAAGCATCCAGAACCTCTCTGGGTAACTTGTTACGGTGTTTCACCACACTCGTACAAATATTTCTTCCTTGTTCCAGGCCTGTGATTATTTTCATGGTCCTTCTCTGAACACACTTCAACAGGTCCATGTCTTTCCTGCCCTGGGGACCTCAAAGGTGGACATAGGAGTTCAGGTGAAGACTCATAAAAACAGAGTAGAGAAACCAGTACGTGGTAGAAAATTCAAATTCATTCACAGAATATAATTCATTACCCACCATGTGTCTCCAGATCTCCCATCTGATGATAATCTGCTAAAAGTCAAGCTTCTTTTGTTGTCTGCTAGATCCCTGCGAAAATGTTTCTATATCTCTGACACCCAGATTAGAAGGCTATCATAAAACACATGCTAAACCGCCTTGCTGACACACAGCAAGGGACCACACAGGAACTACATACTGAGACACTTTTTATATAGATCAGATTTTCATTTCTCTCTTTACTTTTGACATATAATCTCACTTTTGAAATAGTTGCTATATGAAATTTACTTCATTTTATAAGTGCAGTAAAGGTACTTGCATAATTTTCAGTGTGATGATAGAAAATGTAGATTTACTCCTTTTATGCATGGTGTAAACAATATTTTCCTGAGGTTTTATTAGGTAAAGCACACATTTATATGGTATGTGGCAGGATTGAAATTACCAATCTTTATGACCACCAGTTGCATAATATCTAAAGGGTCTGTGTTATTTTAGTAGTAAATAATATGAAAATAACATACAAAACAACTTTTGTTGTTGTTGTTCTCATAAACAGGTCATCTATAAAGCCAAATAGGAAAAAAAAAAGATGATGGTACTGTATTTTCTTGAGACTCAATAACTTCAATAAATTGATATTTTCATATTGTACCATTTGAAATAATCCGTTGAAGAAAAGGTACATATAGTTTGATTCCTTACCTTCCTATGAAGTTGTTTCTCTGTTACCTTCACCAATGTTTAAGTATTTTTCATATGCAGACCTCACAAAGAAAAAATTCTTGGCACTTTAAGGCCGTTGTTGTTATGCATTTTCTGAGGGTGCTTTTAATAGCTAAAAAATTGCAATAGATTGATTATATGTTTACCTTTCAATGCTGTTAATTCAATTACTTTCTCTCTCAACACTCTGTTTCCCACTGACTTGTCATTATAAAATATCAGACTGCGAAAATGGATTAGAAGTACTGCTTTTTAATGTAGTGTTCAGTATCAAAATTTATTGTTAAATACATGAAATAAAAAAAGAATCTCAGTATGCTTCAGTTGTGTTTCTTTAATGTAGAAATGAATATATTCTTTTTAAAGTTCTCATATGTTGCATTGATAGAAATTTCCATTTAAACACATTGTAGGTATATACTGTACTTATCTGCTCCTACACAAGTACTTAGAAATCCAAATAATGAATATGAGGAATTTCATACTTTGGGCCAATATCAAGACACTTGATTTTGCTTGTGCTGTTGAATTTTGGTTCAGACACTATATAAAAATCAGGAACAATATACTTAAGAAACATGATGCATTACAGAATAAAAAATAAAATAAATTATACAAAATTCTACTCTCAGAGGCAAAAGTTTATTTAGGTATGTAGGAGAAGGACAGTCATTCAGAAAACTGAATGAAGAAAGGTTTCTAATTATATTGGTTGATTGCTTCACAAATATTAGTGCATAAATGGATTCATCAACAAATCTCAGAATCACAGCTGTCCCATTCCTAGGTCTACTATGAAATGTAATCAAACTGTGGAAGCAGTAACAGCAAAAGGATGGCAAATAAGAAGAGATAAATTTTTAGTGTGTGTTTGACATTGTCCCACACAATATCCTTGTCTCTAAACTGGAAGGACATGGATTTGATGGATGGACCACTTGGTGAATAAAAATTTGTCTGGATGGTTGTACTCAAAGAATCGTGGTTAATGGCTCAATGTCCAAGTGGAAAGCAGTGGCGAGTGGTGTTCTTCAAGGGTTGATATTGGGACCAGCACTTTTTAACATTTTTGTTGGTGACATGGGCAGTGGGATTGAGTGAACCCTCAGCAAGTTTGTTGATGCACCAAGCTGGGTGGTGTGGTCGACAAGACGGAGGGAAGGGATGCCATCCACAGGGACCTTGACAGGCTTGAGAGATGGGCCTTGTGCAAATCTCATGAAGAGTAAAAGGGTCAAGTGCAAGGTCCTGCACCTGGGTAGGGGTAATATCAAGCACCAGTACAGACTGGGATGACAATGGGTAGGAACGAGCCCTGAGGAGAAAATTTTGTGAGTGTTTGTGGAAGAAAAGCTCAATGACTTGGCAATGTGTGCTTACATCCCAGAAGGCCACACACATCCTGAGCTGCATCAAAAGCGATGGGACCAGCAGGTTGATGGTGTGATTCCCCTCCTCTACTCTGCTCTTCTGAGACCCTGCCTAAAGTGCTGCTTCCAGCTCTGGGGCCCAGAACACAAGAAAGATATCAATCAGTTGAAACAAGTGCAGAGTAGAGCCACTGATGTGATCATGGGGCTGAAACACCTCTCCTATGAAGACAGGTTGAGACAGTTGGAGTTGTTCAAGAGAAGAGAAGGATTCAGGGAGACCTTATAGCAGTCTTCCAGTACCTAAAGGGGGTCTACAGGAGAACTGGGGAGGGACTTTTCACAAGGGTATGTATAAGTTGATAGGACAAGGGGAAATGGCCTTTACCTGAAGAAGATTAGATACTAGGAAGAAATTATTTCCTGTGAGGGTAGTGAGACACTGGAAATGGTTACCCAGAGAGATTGTGGACTCCCCATCCCTCAGGTGTTCAAGCCCAGTCTGGATGGGGCTCTGAGTAACCAGACTAGTGGAAGGTTCCCTGCTTGTTACAGGGGTATTGGAACTGGATGATCCTCAAGGTCCCTTTCTATCCTAACCATTCTATGATTAGTTCCCAGTATAAAATGTTTATAGGGAATTACAAATTTTCATAATAAATATGAAGTACAGGTAAAGTAAGTTTTCAGGAACTAAGTTTGGGTTACCGGTTTTCCTTAGACCTGGAGGCATTTAGTCTACTAAGGGACACATTAACAATACATAAATCTTTCTCTTCTTTCCTTGTGAAGAGCTATTGGGAAGCTGTGGTAATAGAAAATTTTTTGTCCACCACTACCACCATATTACTCTTTATTTTTCTGTGGACACTTAACTCAGACAATAAGGAAAGAAAGTGAATACCTCCTTGAAAATATCCTTTCTGTTTGTTTAAGTTATTACACTGATGAGACTCTTAGGAATGAGGGAGAGAGGAACTGTTTTTTTGTTTTGAAAAGTCAGTGCCTGCATATGCTTAGACAGTAACTACAGAACTACAAGAAAAGGAAATATGAATTAAGATTGCATATTAAGATATATCTTGGCATCATAGGTGTTGTTCCATTTTTTTAAGTTTTGGTCAGAGTTTGATGAATTTAACTGTGTGTTTCTGGCACAGCATAAACTCGAGTTACCTCTATATTTAACTATACTGCACTTGATGGAATTTTTCCCTCCAGTTTATGCAACATTTCACAATAATTTCATGCTCTGGAAAGGAAACAGGAGAAAAAAACCCTTCTCTTATTTTTTCATGGCTTTAAAACTAAAATGTGGAATAATGCACTTGACCTCAGTTTGAAATAAAATCATCCTACAGAGATTTTCCAAGTTCTGTACTTGCCAATTTTTGTATTTTTAAGTATTATTCATTTTGGTGATTCTGTAAGATGAGAAAAAGGAATTGCGGAGTTCCATGATGTTAAAAGGAGAAAGAAAGGCAAAAATGCAGAAGGAAAGAAGGAAAGTGAGGAAGAGAGAATGAGAGAAGGGAGGATGGAAGAGAGGAAGGAAACTGACCTGTTGTTGCATATACTGAAGCACATAATGTTTAGATTTTAAAAACATGAAGACTTTCCAGTTGAATCGCTTCCTCTAAGCAATCTGGCCTTCTTGGCTAAAAATAAAAATCCTGCTACCATAATAACATATTGCTCTTGATTAAAAATGCTCATTAAATAGAATCAAAATTCTTACTAGTGGCTAAAATTATTCTCTAAAAATAAATTAGGGCCTTGGACTAATAGAAGAATTACACAGTCTAATAATAGTTTAGCATAAAGGTTTGTACAGACAAACTATTTTGTTATTTTGGTGCGTAAAGATTTCTCGTATGGTAAAACCAGTGTCAGACAATGTGAATTCAGACATGTGGAAGGGCATTTTCTAACCTGCCTGTTAAAGAACTATATCATAGCTGAACATTTCGGATCACCTTATTCCATCTTTTCTACTTCCCTTCTGTTGCATTTATTCATCATTTCGTTATTCATCATTGCAGAAGTTAGGTTTTAAGAGTGGAGGGAAAGGGCAGAACAGAAGAAACAGACCTGTATCCTTCTAGCAGAGATTTCATTTATTACACAGTTATCACTAATTTATCCAGATTCCTCCTTTTAGAGAAATATCCAAGAGAAGGTCAGACCCACTGAATGACCACCTGGGACTGTGCAGAGGTACTTTATCTTCCTATGCTTCTGGAAATCTACAAGATATAAGGTTCAATGCCTTCTCTCTTCCATAAACTGAGATAAGCTCTTTCAGCTTGTTTTCTGTGACTAACCAGGAGGACCTTGGTTAAAAATGCTGTCTTTTCCCATTCCTTCAATATTCACTGAAATAATGTCTTTCATTCAGTGATCTGTCAAAATTTTGTCTCTCTTCCATACTGTTTCTGCACAATGACATGCCATCATTTATCTTTGTCCCAAGCTGGGCAAATAGAAAATTAATTATCTATAAACACGTGGTAAATGTGAAGAGCATATGTAGGCAAACTGTCACTTAACTTAGTCTCCTATTGATTCTAAACATCACAAATGGACTGATTTCTTTTGGACAAGTCTCTGGGGCTGGTGTTAATATAGTTGCCATAGGATTAATTGAATAAAATCTATGATTAACAATATGAATATCTATGAAACTAGACAGAAATTTCACATCTTTCTTATAGTAAACCAGTCCCTAACCATATTTTACCGATAAATATAACACTTTTATATCCATAATGTAAGAACATCTAGATTAATAAGGCAATTATTTAACCTAGCTAATCTTCTAACATTTATATTATGTTTATAATTTAGGAATTTACAGGAAGTTGATTAAAGCATTATTAATAAAAATTTTAAAATGTTTTAGCAGAACCTTTGTATTGATATATAGTTTCCAGACTGAAGATCCTTAAAAAAATCAATATACTTAAACTTTAATAAGTACTAAGCATCATCTATGTGAAATGTGTTGGTACTTATTCTCATATGGTAAACAGAATAAAGTAATTAAAACTAAAAAGAAAAATGTGTGCACCAGACTGGAATAGTATTAAAATATGCCTATGCTTAGGAGGATGGGAGGAAATACAACACAGATGGCACTGATTTCACAAATACAGGACCTCATTCAGTGTGTATTTAGTTAGCAGAAAAATAAATCACTTATCTGCACAAGCTCCAAAATGCTTTCACAGACAGGTATAGACTCATTTAAGTTCTTCTTGTACAGCGATCAGGTGTCTGACTTGGTATGGGGTTGTTCTCCTGTTGTTAGACTCTCATGCCTGATTTAGATGTCCAGCACTCTTCCATGACTGTGTTACAGACTCTAAGAAAAGAGACCAGAGAGACTCTTCTCCATGAGTTTTAGTCTTACATTCCTAATGATTCTGCAGGTCATCATCATGGCTAGGCTTTGTGAACGAAGACTTGAGAAGGGCTTTACCCACGTTTGTTACAAGTGCATTGGTGGCTAAAAAGGCCAATACGAGACAGGCACGTCCAGTTGCAAAAGGCACAGCAGAAAGACTCCTTAGGTGGTATATTCTGCAAGGCATGATTCTTTCTGCGTCATCTTTTTGCCTGTGTGCTTTCTCAAAAGCATCAGCAGTGTTATAGATAGTGTGTCTCCAGACCTCCTGATTGGAGGTCAGAGTAGACCAGCTATGTTGATCAATATAGCCAAGGCTGAGATGTTGTTTCAGGGAGTCCTTGTATCTTCTCTTCAGGGCTCCTCTCATGTGGCAGTTGGTGGCAAGTTCACCATAGAGTAAGATCTTAGGGAGGTGGTGGTCCTTCATCCTTGAGACTTGCCCTGCCCAGCGCAGCTGTGTTCTCAGCAACATGGCCTCAATACTTGTGACTGCTGCTTGTTCTAGAACAGACATGTTAGTCACATAATCTGACCAGTGGATGTTTAGGATTGTGCGGAGACAGCGTTGATGGAGGCATTCTAGGAGTTGCAGGTGGTGGTGGTGGTAGATGACCCATGATTCAGATCCATATAAAAGAGCAGACAACACAATGGCTCTGTAAACACTGATCTTTGTGCTTTTCTTCAAGTGTTTATTTCGCCAAACTCTTTTATGAAACTGCCATGGTTTGAGAGCCTCAAAATCCAATTCTCTAGTCCAAACACCCTCCCACATCTCAGCCCAGTTTGAGATGGGTTTTCCAGACACCACACGAGACTCAAAATGGGGGAAGGGATCATATATTACAATGACTGTACAAAATAATTACTACAATACATTGTATACAATCTTAACTATTTCTACCATGACATAAAAGTATTTACAATGGAGTAAATCTCTTCTCCCCTCCAAATAAAAGTCCAGGAGGGAAGAAAAAAAAGATCCTTTCCGCTCTCAGAGCAGCAGTGTCTCTAAGGCAGCAGGCATCTCTTCTTCTCATGTAGCAGCTGTAGCTGGATCTCTGCCAGTACACACGAGGGGGTGTCCAAGCCCCTTGGCCACTCGTCTCCAAGCGAGGGTCTTCTCTTCCATGGGCCACGTTCACCCAGACAAGGTCACCTCACTACGGTCATATCAACGAAGTTCAGGGGTCTTCGTGACAGTCTGTATCTTCAGGGGATCCAAGCCCCCTTTGCAGAGATCTGTGCTCTGTCTCCAGCAGCGGGGGGGCCAAGGTCACCCCCTCTGCACTCCTTCTGAGCTTTTCAGCTCCTTTCTGCAGTGCTGTAGCACTCCAAGGTTCTTTCAAGTAAGGGTCCATCATCATCCTCTCTAGGAGGGGTCTCCAAGGAGTTGGGGGTTTTTGATTCAGTTCTTACCCCAGAATTCTGTCTCTGTCTGTAGAACTTAGTCTTGCTCTCCCTGCTGCTGGTTCTCTTTCTCTCTCTCCTTCCAGGAGTTCTCTCTGTGTTGCTACATGCCTGTTGTTGCTGCTCGGTCTTATCTCCTGGCTCTCTGCCACTTTCTCTATCCACTACTGTTCTGACGTCGCTTTTCAGTATCTTTTGCTGCAGCTCACAGTGGAGAAACATCCCCCAGCTCAGCTACAGACACTTAACCCAGTCTTATACTGTTCCAAGTCCCTGCAGTCCTCCAACCAGGGCTGGGAGGGCCAGAGCCCCCCCGGGGGCTCCTGCCCGCTCTCCTCGTAGCTCTACGACATGGCTACTTCTTCATCCACAACTACCTTCTCTTCTGGTCTGCTTGTGATATGTTTATATTTTGCAGAAGCACTCACTGGGTAAAACCTCAAGGGTCACCACCCCCTGGGGTTTTACCATTTTATAACTTCAGGGGAAAAACTGTTTCCGCCCACCACAGAAGCTTTCCAAAGGCACTATATGCCTTTGCTACCAAGGTAATTAAACTGCTGGATTGATTTGAGCATCAATTTGCCAATGGTGATATGGGGATGATGGAAGACTTCCTGAGGTGCCAGTTGATAGAGAACTGCTGTCTTCTTTAAGCTGACTTCCAGCCCAAAGAGCTCAGCAGTGTCTGCAAAGCAGGATGTTAAACGCTGCAGAGCTGCTTCTGTGTGGGCGTCATCAGCATAGAGCAGTTCCCGGACAAGTAGGTTTAAGGTCTCAGTGTGGGCCTTCATTCATCTTAGGTTGAATAGGCTTCCATCAGTACAGTATCGAATGTAGATACCGTCCTGATCATGGAGGTCTGCCATGGCCCTTTGGAGCATCATGCTGAAAAAGACTGTGAATAGGGTTGGAGCAAGAACACAACCTTGTTTCACAACAGTAGTTATTAGAAAGGGCTCAGAAAGTGCATTGCCAATTCTGACTTGGCTGTGCTGATCCTCGTGGAGTGAGATGATCATTTTAAGGAACTTGGGGGGACAACCTAAGTGATCCAAAATCTACCATAGACCTTTTCTGCTCACAGTATCAAAAGCCTTGGTGAGGTCGACAAAGGTTACATAGAGACCTTTGTTCTGTTCCCTACACTTCTCTTGCAGTTGTCTGAGAACAAATACCATGTCTGTGGTACTCCTGTTGGCTCTGAAACCACACTGGTTTTCAGGTAGAATTCCTTCTGCTACAGTGGGAAGTATTCTACAGGTACCTCCAGAAATAATTCCTTAATTAATGCAATTTAAAATATTGCAATGGTGAGGAAAAGTGCTGTAGGGGTAAAGGTAACAAAACAAAACTAGTACATTTTATAGAGCAAACATAAAGTGCTTTTAATACCTATAACTTGTGGTCACTATTACAACACATATAACTGCTAAAATTATGACTAAGAGTGCTACTTGTTAGAAAATGGCCTGCTATTATTGGAAATCTATTAAGCAGTAATATAAAAAGTAAAATATCTATTTGTTACTCAAACGAAATGTCTGCAGAGGAAAACAGTACTGCAACATACTGGTCCCCAGCTGCTATATAAAGATTGGTATGGATCCAACAGAAAACAGAAACTGAATCAGATATTATTATTCATTTTTCTACAGTAGCTACTTGTTAAAGCTATTACTTTTATTGCCTTCTTCCCAAGAGTCAATTTTTGAGCTTTGGTCCTTGTGTAAATAAATCTGTGAAGAGTATAGAGTGATATCACTTTGACTAGTACTAACCAGAGAAAATAAATATGTGTCTACTGAGTAGTGCATACTGAGAAAGTCCAGAAGATTTGGGATTCTGGATAAGAGTAACCCTATGCAGAATAACCCAATACAGGCTGGAGGCTGACCTGATTGAAAGCAGCTCTGAGGAGAAGGACCTGGAAGTCCTGGTGGACAACAAGCTGTTCACAGGTTGACACTTTGACCCTGTGGCCAAGGAGTCCAATGATATTTTGAGGTGCATTAGGAATAGCCTTGCCAGCAGGTTGAGGGAGGCGATCTTGCCTCAGCTCAGCCTCCACTCAGCCCTATTGAGACTACATCTAGAATACTGTGTCCAGTTCTGGACTCTTCATTACAAGAGAAACATAGATCTCCTGGACTGCATCCAGCAGAGGACAACAAAGATGATTAAGGGACTGGACCTTACAAGGAAAGGCTGAAGTAGCTAGGCCTGTTTAGCTTTCGACTGAGAGGGAACTTCATCAATGTATAGAAATATCTGAAGGGAGGGTGTCAAGAGGATGGATCCAGGTTCTTCTCAGTGGTGCTGAGCAATAGGACAAGAAGCAACAGGCGGAAACTGATGCACAGGAAATTCTACCTGAATATGAGGAAGAACTTTACTGTGAGAGTGACTTTGCACTGGAATAGATTGCCCAGAGTGGTTATCTGGTCTCCTTCACCAGAGATATTCAAGAACTGTCTGAATGCAATCCTTTACCATGTGTTCTAGGATGACCCTGCTTGAGCAGGGAGGTTGGACCAGGTGACCCACTGTGGTCCCTTCCAACTTACCATTTGGTGATTCTGCAAGGCAGGTTCACTGTATGTATCAATGGATTAGAAAGTGCCTTTTTGTGTCTGAAAACATCAACTTCCTTTTGCTTGGAAATTGACCTCCATTTGGACTAGCCTGTGATGCCTGAAAGCTAAGTCTGTAAATCTAAACTATTCACTGTAGGCTTTCTTTAGGATATCAGAAGTACAAGAACATAGAAAGGGGATTTGTCAGATATCTGGAGACATACATTTTGTGTTGAATTGCCTTTTAGAAGTATGTCCTAGTATACGTTAGATAATCTAACTCTTAAAACAACAGCAAATAAATTTCTGAGCAGATTAATTCTTAGCAATAGAATCATAGAATCATTTAGATAGGAAAAGACCTCTAAGATCAAGTCCAACCATTATCCTACTAGTAGAGTCAAGTCCACCATGAAACTATGCCTCTAAGAGTCCCCCTTACATGTCTTTTAAATATCTGCAGGAATGAGGACTCCTCCACTTCCCTGGGCAGCCTGTTTCAATACTAGACAAACCTTTAAGGGTAAAAAAATTTTCCTAATATTCAGTAATAGAGTCCATTTTGCTTTATTCTATCTCTTGTTACTTGGGAGAAGAGATGATCCAGTTGTTACAACATCCTTTCAAGGGAGTGGTAGAGAGCACTAAGGTTCCCCCTGAGCCTTCTTTTCTCCAGGTTAAACAACTCCAGCTCCCTCAGTCACTCCTCAAAGGCATGTACTTCAGACCCTTCACCAGCTTCGTTACCCTTCTCTGAAAATGCAGCCTAAGTCATATCTCTCCTTATTACAGTCCATAATTTTTTCTTGTGAAACATAAAATATTATGAACACTAAGTATACCTGCTAGGCAACATATATTTGGATATTATTCCCCATGGACAGAGCTTGTTGGTGTGTTCATTTCAATTTCCTTTTAAACTTGAAAATGCTGGTATTCTTCTTGATCTACAGGTGATGAGGAAGGATTCTGATAGGAACAAGTATAGCTTGTGCAACAACCATGTTTTATATCTTATGCCCATGTTCATCCAGTGTGAAATGACCCAATAGAAGAAAGATGTTGATAAATTAGGGTGGGTCCTTGGCCACAAGTATGGCAGGAGAGGTTGCCCCATGAGGAGAGGATGGGAGAACAAGGCTTCCTCAGCCTGGACCAAAGACAGTTTCACAGACACCTTCCCATACTGTGAGGGAAGCACCCTCACCGAGGAGAGAGCACCAAGATTTTTGCTATACTGCACAACATTAGATTGAGGAATAGTGGTCATCAATTAAAACGATAGAGCTACTAACTTCATCTAACTGGTGGTGACAGGGTGGAATCTCCATGAAAATAATGAAACTAATTTTGTTAGCTTTTGTTTCTTCTGTTTTGTTACTTGCTAGTCTTCTTGTATGCAGAAAACAACATCTTTTCATGTTACTGAATATGCAATAATTAATTGAAACAATATGCATATCACCTTTTACAGTAGTAGGTCTCTAACAGCAGTACAGACTTTTGAGTAAAATGAGAAACAATCTATAAATTTTTCTTCACCTCTTTAGTCACACATACATAAATAATTACAGTAAGCAACTCATACATTAAAGTCTGAAATTATTTATAAAAAGCATATTTTCACCTATATCAGGAGAAATACTCATTTGATTTTAAATAATGCCTGTAAGTCTCAAAATGTAATGTAATGCATGAATATCAGCCTGTTATAAAATCTAAGAAAAGCTGTTGAGCAGAAATTAGCCTTTAAATAAAATTTAAATGCCTATAGAGAACACTCATCTTGAACAGAAAAGGTAGCTTTTGTTTGATGATTGGGACTCGTAATGTTTTCCCTGTTAGATCTTATTAACCTATATATGCAATGCACAACAATGCACAGTAAGTTTTAACCACTTTAGTCTTTTAAAATCTTGCAATTACAATCTCCAAAACATGTGAAGTTATTTTATAATGTTAATTAAGGTTCGTGGAGTATTGTTTCCTACATGGTGTTAGTAAGCTGGTGGACTGTAACAGTTTGCCAGAGCTTAAGTTAGCACTCTATTAACTACACCTAAGCAGCCTGCTTATCTTTTTTTGTTTAGCAGGTCGTTTGACACCCAATAATTTTATGTTATGAAAGAAAATACATAAAACTATGTCAACTTAGAATAAAGCAGCATTGTTTTTTTTCAGAATCTCTCTCTCTCTCTTTCCTTCCCTATCTGTTCATGAAGGAGGAGAATACAGTGTATTAATGTAGACAAGAAGGTACTGGTAATAGTGAACACAGATCAAATATTTGTGATGATTTCTGTTATTATTCTTTTATAATTTACAGCAGTACCACCACAGGGTTGTGTAGACTTTTAAAATATAAAATGCTTTAAACTATTTAAAAGTTGTGTATTCTTTCATTTTTGCTTTTGTTTTATTTTGTTTTACAAAATCTTACAAGATGAGAACTTGATAAACTAGGCAGGATTGAGATCAAATGTATCACTGGTCTTCGTTCTGTGGCATCATTTTCACATAAGTAAAATAGGTATGAAATCATAACACATCAGAGTGGCATTTAGCTAGGATAACAGCTAGTGAAGTCCTGGATTTCCAGTTTCCTACTTTTCCCCATGAAGTTCTGTATTTCTGATTACTAGTCACTATTAAGCTGAAACAAGGGGTTGTAAGGTTCCCATCGGTAAGTGTTAGACCTTTTCATAAATGCTCAGTAAAAATTTGAAATTGCAATAGGACAAGTTTTAGACCAACCTCTACTTATTTCTAGGATATTTATTAAGCAAGTAAGTATCAGACGAAAGCCCATGATGCCCTTTTGTAAGACCTCCTCTCAGAACCTCAAAGCATAGTTTACTGATGAAGGTTCTCCCAACATTTCTTCGCTTACATGGAAACATGGATGAGAATAACAGAGTTACTAAGGATTTTTATACCCTTCATGTACAAAAACTTGAAACTGATATTATTTACAGGATCACTTAGTTGATATTATTATCCTGTAAAGGCTAATCAAAAGTGCCCAACTGACACTTCATCTAGGTTGACAGAAGTCTCTTTTTGTCTTTAGGTGGCTAACGTTTTACTTTTCTCCTAATATAGATACTGCGTAGCAAATGCACAGGAAAATAATTTCTCTGTCCTTTCCCATAAAAAACAGAAGCTGAACTGCTATTTTGTTGTGCTGAACATGCCTATTTCCCCTCTCTCTTCTCAAAAATCAATATAAAAGAAAAGACAAAGAAACTTATAATGACTCCCTCCCTCAATTCTATAAGTTAAGTTTGCAAACCAACATTGTCTCTATTTGTATCAGTTGTATAATTTATATAAGCTGCAAGCAAAATTGTTTATATTATGAAGACATTAAACTGACAGAATTGTAAATATTTGGTCATCAACACCAAAACCACAAAATGAGAATATTACCAAAAGTTATGTCCCTTCTTGAAACAATTAACAGGAGTGGATCACACTTAAATCATACTTACAATAAATATCTGCAGATGCCTCATTGTAATGCAGCGGGAGATGACCTACAAAATAAAAGGAGACAAGCAGTTATACTGGTACCTAGGTAGATTAAAGCTCCAGCTGCATATTTTTAGGTTCCTAACAAATACAGCATCTAAATAAGAGTTTAACCTTTCCCTTTGAACATTTTTTAAAAAGGAAAGAATTATCTATATTTTGTCAAACAAAACTGATTGAAAATAAAATAGATAATTAGAGAGATTAATTGAAAATGTGACTGAAAATAAAAATGATCCCTAGTGCAGATTACTTAATAACTGGAATTTACATCTCCTCTTGCAAATCATATGCTCCACATCTAAAACCGTTTCTGAAGATCTTATTGAAACACTATAATAATACAGTTAGAGAAAACAAATCAAGATGCATATTTTGTAACCTACTCTCTCTGTATTGACATTTGATGACTGTGGCTGATTAATATCACAGCATATTTTAAACATTTGAAAGGCAAAGTAATTTTCCTAGAATTGGATAGAAAAGGAATCATGTGATAGTTGCCATCTTGGATATGACCAATGTATTTTAAAAACTGTTAACCTTTGTGTGTGGTCAAGCCAGAATACACCGCAAAAACCTTGACCAAAGGTATAAACCCTTTACCTTTCATGCAACTCACATTCTTCAGATCTAATTTTAGGTATTTATCTGCTATTTTAAGTAAGAAGTCTCCTGGAGTAGTTCAATTTACAAGTCATCTATCACTTTCCAGTGTAGAGGAAATCTGGGGAGAGTGAGCTCCTAATATGAAGACTTTTGTTTCATTACGACGACTCAGAAGCATAGGCTGGAGACATACATAGTACAGTGTCACCAGTAACCATGAATTAGATTTAAAAAAAATTATATGGTCTCTTAAATTAATAGTTGACCTATTGCATTTCTAAAAATAATAATAATAAAAAAAATTGACATTACCAAACTCAGTAGAAAATAAAAAAAAAAAGTAAAAAAAATGTATCTTGTTTGCTAGAAAGAGGTATTTTACTTTTTTTATTGTTGTGACCCATAGAAGAATATTTATACTGTTCACCACTTGACTAATGTCATTGTGTAATGTACAGTTATTCTTCAGACTTTAAGATTAGTAAGGAATGTGACTCTTGAGACACTTTTCTGTTATATCAAGTCACTTGTAATAAACCATCAAAAGTTTTTCAGGATTTTTTGTTGGTTTTGGAATGAAGAAGTGATATTTACCAATTCTTCTATCTACAAACTTCAGAATGGTCTTACTCTTTTCGATTCTAAACTTGACAACCTGACTTATGGCCTGATTTCATTCCAGTTTATGGTCAGCTTTAGACATTTTCTTGAAGCCACCACATCCTAAAAATATTCTGAAGATGATGTAGCTACTAAAAACATTCTACAAGGATACTCAAAATCTCCCATGAGAGATACATCCTTACTACTCTTAATTGCTTTAAGAGACTTTTCTGGGATAATAAGGCTTCCTAACTATGTGTCAGTTTGGAACCAGGAGTGAGATAGTATGAGCCAAGGCCATCGCTCTTTCTGTACTTGCATGTTGTCTCTATAAACAAAGTATGACAAATTTGCGAGTGGGAAAAGGGAGGTGGGGGAAAAAGAAGAAAAAGTTTATCATTGCTCGTTCTAGACTTGAATGCAAAAAACAAACTGAGAAAAAGGAATGTCTGTAGATAATGGTATGAGAACAGAATATTCTCATTATCTGCTTTTACACTGCAACCAAAACCACCTAGTGTTTAGAATGATACAAACAAGGAAGATAAAACCTTACCCTGTGTATCCAAAATAAATAGTAATCTGTTTTTGTCTTCATAATGTAGTGATCTATCCTGGAAGTACCAAGAGCCTTCAGACTCTTGTTTTTTCCTTCATAGAACTGAGCCCAACCCAGTCCTGAGCTTTTCCTAATAATTTCTGGACACCCTCATGTTTTAATAATATGGTGCAGACGGCACAAAGGGAATTGTGTTTAAATATTTTGTTGTCATTCCTTTAATATTTTTTTAATCCAGATATGTATATGATGCTTTCCATGTTTTTTTTTCCATTGCTGTATACCTCATTTAATTGAAATATCTAAGCATGTTTATACTTGTGCTTTCAAAGTAGTACTTATTTGATTTGTCACGCACACCTCTGCAGTACTGTTTCACAACTGCACAAAGAAATAAATCATGTAGGTCAAAATCTCTTGTGGAAAAAGTCATCAGACAAGAGAAACCGGTTTGCTTAAAGAAAAACTCTATTAAAAGTAGTACACTTGAATACTTTTCACATATCTGAGACAATTATCTGTTCCTAAATGGTATGATTACTTGTGCACTAAGTAATTCTGCTCTGAAGCTTTGTTCTATAAGCAAAGATGTATTAAAAGGTGTCCAGATTTCTAAAGTAGTTTTAAGTACTTTTGAAGCTTTGTAAATCAAATGGATAAAATTAAAACGATAAAGCAGAAAATTAATAAAAAGGTTTTAATGTTTGGCTTAAAGCCAAAGTTACCATTAAAGTTGTAAATATCACCACTAAATAGATAACAATATAAAAATTTATGTAAACCAATAGAAATGTCTATTTAAACCCATTTATGAAAATCTATCTTCAGCAACTTGCTGCACTATGAACTCAGTTGTATTATGCTTTCTTTTTTGAAAACTGTTGGTAGAAGAGAATTGAAGTTTTAAAGAAAGAGGTATACATAAATGCTTTCAGAGACTATTACTACTATTTTTGTTCAGTGGACTCTATACACATTAGAAAATGTGTTCTATCTATTATATGTGTTATTCACATCACATCATCCATTATTCATTGAATAAAAACTTCTCCTTCTAACAACATAATTTTAATATTAGTGTAGTTTTTCAGAAATAAAATACATGGTATGTAATCAGACTTCATTTTCTTCAGTGGAATAGTCCTCTTGTCAGGGAAATATTATAACTCCCCACTATCATTCCCAGTATATGGCAATTTGAGCCCACATGACAAATATTTTTCAAATACATGCATTTAAAATAATATTAATGAGTCATATCAAACATGCATGCCACATGTGCCATCTATGTGCATGCCACATAGATGAATACTATAGCTACCTAATCAACTAGGTAAAGTTTTTATGAAAGGCAATTTTGATGGAGTTCTTACTTTTTTTCCTACATTAAATACATGGAGATTTCAAAATAAATAAACTCTTCAAAATTGATCTGTGAATATTTTTTAAATGGTTTATATTTTCAAACCCATGGGTTACTGGCATTTCTGTCTTTTTGTGCTTGGTTATGCAAGACCTGAACATGTGATGGAGTGTAGTGGTGAAAGGGGGAAGAGTCAAGATGTAGCAAACAGCCTGACTATTGGCTGCTACAATTATTATAACACACAAACCCCCCTACATGCAAATCCAGAACAGGTTCACTATTAAGGAGGTGGGTTTTATTACTCTGATACAATATTTCATTCTTTTAGAAACTGGAATTGGTTAATTTGTTCAGACAGTATTGGTTTTGTTCCTCAAAAGCATGAACCAAATAAAAGGCTGAGATCTACTTAGTAATTCTCTTGGATTTTTTTTCTTATGATTTTTTTACCTCCTTTTCCTTCTGAAGAAAGCATAGGGAAAATACTTAGTATATGGTAACCAACTATAATAAACACAATTTTTGTAAAGGGGAGCACCCCCCGAGAATGTTTTTAACACATTTACCAATAAAATAAAATATTTCACATACTACCAAACATAATTTTTGCAAAGTATATATGGGTTGCAAAAGAAAAGTTTGCGTAGTTCTGTAAAAGAGACTTTGGTCAGATAAAATTTGTGCTGAGGTTGCGGCTGAGAATGTAGGTTAAATTTTATCATTTTGTTCCTCTCTTATGTTTGGTAGTGTTCATTTTTATTGTGCTGCAACTATACTTTTCATACGAACATAATATGCACAGCAAATTAGAAAAGTACCCAATGAGGAAGAAATGGGTGGTCCTGAACATGTATTTCTTCCATGTGTCATGTGCAGCAAAGAGAAACATTATTCAAAAATGTACTTTCTCTGATTTATAACAGTCTCTGTTTAGAAACTGCATAGAACTATTTCTTTCATAGTTTGGTTAGGAAAATGGGAAGGGTAAAAATGGTGCATGAGGGAGGAGATGATAGTTCTGCATTATTCACAAGAGAAGACTGTAGAGAGAAACAGCACATCCACACAAAACTGGATTCACCTCTCATAAGTTCTGGTTTCTTTTAAGAGATCAAAAAATATGGTGATTCTCTATCACAAGTTGTTGTAGAAGAACATACAAAAGCATAATCCAAGGAAGAAAGAAAAAATGAGAGTTTATTAGTATCAGAGAATAGATTTATATGAAGATTAATTTTTTTTAAAAAATGCTTGAAAACATAGTAATAATCTATTTGATGAAATGAGCTTTTTAGCAGATGGAAGATGAAAGTTCCTAGGGTTGCATTTAACCATGCGAAGCCATAATTATTAATTAAGTACATTTTGAAGTAGAAAAAAGATGAAAAAATTATTGAAGCTTAAATGGATACAGCATATATTTGCTACTAGCTAAAAATTAAATCTGATAGCATAATACAAACCCCTCATTTAAATACAGAATTAGACATATTTTTGAGGTTTTTTTAATCTATCAAAATGGTAAAATTTCAAAATGTCACAACATTTTTAGGTAGATTATGAAATGAAATAATGTTTAAATGAAATACTTTACTATTTTAAATCTCCCATAAAGCACTTATGCAAAGAAAACAAAACAATACAAAAGCACTACTGCTTTCTAAATGTGCATGAAGTTTTATTAGTCACACATTCAATTTCCAGTAAAAGACTAATATTTTTTTAAAAGTTTATAAAATGTTAGTATTTTCTCAGCAGTCACCCATTATTTTATTATGGATCATAAAATTACTTTCCTGGAAGACAGATTAATTTTCTAGATCTATTTCTTTTCCAATTATTCATTTAGAAATTAAAAATTTGGATTTTCTGTCCTGATCACAGGAATCTATCCTATCCAAATCACAGAGGGTAGTTGCATACAAATTTTCAGGAATCAAGGCATATTACTCAAAATTATGTACCCAGTAATTGTTATAATTTGATAAATCACTTAGAATCCCTTTAATAAGTTTATTATTACTAGTTTTTCATTTATGATATGCACTTTTTACACATTATAAGTTTTCTCCCTTTAAGAATATAGGTCTCAAAACATTACAATGCTTCAAAATAATACCCTGTCTTAGTAGCTACTGAGTTGTGTTTTGCCAGAATGTATAAATTACTGGAGAAAAAAAAATCATAAATGTGCCAAGATGTTACTTTTTTTTATATAAAACAACAATAACAAAATCCCTTCTAGGCATTTCAAGTACAAATTATTTTTTCCAACTAAATATAATTTAAATTTTCATTCCATAGTGCCCTGCTAAAGATTTTGTCTTTCCATAAACACTAATTTCAGAAACCTGCTTTTTTAAAAAAAAATAATTTCACAAGTTCAAGCAATATCTGCTTGGAAAGAATAGAGAACCATGTCTCTAGTCTCACAGGACATCTACAATAACAGTTAGACATATACCTGTGTCCATATCTAGGCTTACATTAGCTGTATATTTTTAAACATTGCCTATCCACCTCTAACAAAAGCCAGCCAAAAGCCAGAACAAAGGCCAGCCAAAGGCCAGTTTTGGACCTCTACTCAATTTTTAATATGTTTGAAACTTCCCAGTTTGTAGTTCTCTCCTACAGACTACCTTCTGTACTTTCCATGAGGTGACTTTTTCCCTCCTCTGCTTTTGCTCTGTTCCATTTCCATTTGTTTCTGCTGTTATTTGCTTTTCTGCTACTCCAAAATACTTGCAGCATCACTCCTGCCCAGAACTGCAGTTTATCCAGGACCTTTAAAGGAGCATGATCAGAAAAACATGATCTCAATTTAATATATACCGGAAAGAACCATAATTTTGTAACACAGCCAGCTCACCACCAAATCTTGATTTAGATCATATTGTAGATCCAGAAGGACAACTAGGAAAAGGAATTTTCTCTATAAGAGGAAACTATCTTGTTTAGTGCTAGGGTTGGTCTTTTTTTTCACAAGGAGTGTGAAGTAAAGCATGCCAGTGATCTGAGTGCCTTGCTTTCACATAAATCTCTCTTGTAGGACAAGGATTTTACATACAGGGAAAGACAAATGACAGAGATACTTTTCTGGGGCCACAGCTACTGTTGAAATACCTGATACTACAGTGGTCCTGCAGACAGTCAAGCCAGGACATCCTTTCTTCATTATGTAGCCTAGAAGGATTCTTTACTAAAGAGTTTCTGGAACTGAGACCAAGTGATGTTGCCTGTTCAGGTGTATGCTATCAAGCCAATTCTCTTCTGAAACAAGGCAACTGCATCTAGCCTGTCTGTTGGGAATTGAGATAAATCTCAAACTCTGACTAGGATTGTTTGGCAGAAGACCATGCAGCCTGATGGGTGTCAAATGTGAGTGGTCCAGATCAGAGCTGAATATCTTGAGCCCACGGTCAGAATGGTACTGTAGCAGCCTTGGGCATCCCTTTAGCAGAAAATTCCTGGATCTTCTCATGTACAGTGTCATGGTTTGAGAGCCCCAAAAATCCAATTTCCAAGTCCAAACCCCCCTCCCACAACTTAACCCAATTCTGTTAGACAACATCTTTGTTACTCGTTTTGTGTAAAGAAAGAGGGTAGGTTATATACAGTAAGAAGAGGAGGCTCAGAGGTGACCTCATCACCATCTATAACTACCTGAAGGGAAGTTCTAGCCAGGTGGGGGTTGGTCTCTTCTCTCAGGCACTCAGCAATAGGACAAGGGGGCACGGGCTTAAGCTCCGCCAGGGGAAATTTAAATTGGATATCAGGAGAAAATTCTTTACAGAGAGAGTAATCAGGCATTGGAATGGGCTGCCCAGAGAGGTGGTAGATTCACCATCCCTGGAGATTTTTAAACGCAGATTGGACGTGGCACTGAGTGCCATGATCTAGGAAATGGACTGGATTTGGACCAAGGGTTGGACTCGATGATCTCGGAGGTCTTTTCCAACCCAATCGATTCTATGATTCTATTCTAAGAGTTGCTGTCTTTGGGTCTGATCAGTGGTCACTTAATGTAAAAATTATGTAGGAATAACATGATAATGCTCAGTGATTACTTCTCATCTTTACTTTCAAATATGGCACTAAAGCAGAACAAAACCAAAAGCAAAACGAAGAAGCATGTGGTTAAAAAAAGTGTCACACTAAGTAACATATACTAGGACTGTCTCAATTGTTGTAGTATCTCACAATGTCTTGCAGGCATTGCACTAAAAGAATTTTATATATATACATTCATGTATGTCAGTAACAAATTAAAGTGTAGGTAAGAATTTCAAAGGCCAATAAGGTGCTGTAACTCTTGACTCACTGGAAGTGTAAGCAGCCCTTGCTAATTCATCTTGGTATAAGAGAGATCATCTCTCCCTTTTTGGCTGGATTTTTAGAGACAAAATATGTTAAGATTAAGAAAGACAAGTACAAGTCATCTTTTCTTTCCTTTTACTCTGAATCGGTGAATGCTCAAATCAGGACAACTGCTGACAATGCTGCAGCAAAGAGAAGGCAGCTTCCAAGCTTAGTTGCTGTAACAGGCAGGGCACTTGCTAGAGAAAGATGATATTTGTAAACTATTGCTGTGTTTATTTTTTACACTGCTTATGAGCTAAAAATGCTGTAGAATCACCTGAACATGACCTTTTCTGGTTTTAGGTGCCAGTTCAGGTGCAGTCCCCAAATGTATCACTCCAGAACTCCAGTGTTATTCTGTATAGGCAGCTCTGAATAGTGGAAGGATGAGAAAATTCTTTGCACTCTAATTTGGTGGTGTATCACACAGAGGTATAGAGGTGAGAAAGGAAAAGAATGAGAGGAGAAAGAAGGAACCCACACAAGAAATACAACAACTATTCCTTCCTATTTTGCCCCCTGAAATTTAAGCCTTCTATGGTGTATATATTTTTCTCTCCATTCCAGTTAGATTACTTTTCATTTATTTGGCTATCATGTACTATTCCTACCAAGTCTACAATGTCTTTTAGTTTAATAAAGTTGTCTGTTTAAGCTGTTACTCCTACTAGCCTAATTACAGTAGAAGAAGTCTTTCCAGAAAGATTACATTGAACTTCAATAACAGATGAAACAGTTTATATAGACCATTAAATTGGCACTATATTATTCTCAAACAGCAAATACGAGAAAGCATATTTAAATCAATACATTTTTTGACAGACAAATCACCACTTTTTTTCTTCACATACTCAATCCATAAATTTTAGAAAGGCAAACTGCCACAGGAGTACTTCATGTAGGCAGTTCAGAAAATTATTTCGACAAGAATGTTAAGCCCTAATGTTTTGTACAACAGTATGTTTTCAGATGATTGTTTATTAGTTACATCACTTTAAACATCTCTGGGACAACTGTGTTCCTTCAGTGGAAGATTTTCATTATTTTTTAAATAACTAAAAATAATTTAAATGTGAATAATGTATTCAGATAATGCATATATGCATATATGCAAATACTTTAGAATTCCTGGGAAATTCGCCTGTACACACACACAGACATAGCAAGACATCTTGAGATAAACCCTTTTTATGCAGTCAGATAAGTATCTATCTACCATATTCTGTTCCTGTTAGTACTGAAATGCATATCCACATGTTCCCATCTTATCTATATCTGGTTTCATAAATAAATGCTTATGAGGTTTGATAATGTCCTGGCCACAATATCAAAAAGAAATGAGATCCTAAACTAGCTAAAAACCAAAGCATTAAGATTATATACCTTCCAAATTTTCCCTGTGTTCATCTTACTGTGTCTTCCTTTGACCAAATAAGATTCCAGTACTGTTTTTTGCAACTTTATTGTGTGCATTTTCTATAATATAAAAAAACTATAGACAAATAGTTTCTTTAGCATCTCCAGCACAGTCTGAAACTTCCATTTGAAAAATCAGATCTAATTTCATGTGTGTCTGTCATTTCAGTGATTCCTGAGTGGAGGAATTCTCTAATATCTGAAACTAATAGCAGTCTAAGAGTTGGTACATTATTATTACTTCCAAAACAATCCATTCTGGAAATGTCATGACTGTTCTCCATTGTGTTAAGCATCAAAGTTTTAGAAAGCCACTGACACTGATCATCACTCCTTTGTAAAACTTTGGAAGCCATGACTAATTAGTTCATAGTCATAAACCTAATTTCACTAGTGTATGTCAGTTCTCCTCTTGGATTGCCACTGTACACAGGACACCAGGCTGGAACTGGGGCCTTGCAGAAAGTATATTGGTTACCTCTGCTACATGTAGAGGTATGGATCTAGTCTGGATCTAGCCTGTCTGATGATTCACTGCTACCCAAACCCTTTGGATTTAGAAACTTTCCCAAAAGCCTTGTATTGTCTCTTTAGGTAAAGGTTCTATGGTATAATAATTTGTATTGCAGTTCTGAGAAGATTCTGGTCCCAGTTCATGTTTTTTGCTGTGAATTCCAGTAGTCTTACCACTGAATCATTCTATGATTCAAGGCTGCAAACACTGAGGAGGATAATGACTTCTGCCCTTCAAGAAGAACAAGAAGACAGAAGTTCAGAAGACCTCCAATTTACTAGCATAAGGAAACTGCTACATGTAACAATACCTACCATAAGCATATGGAGGTTCATTTTCTTAATTTGTTTCAATAAAATAACTGGGAAAGGTAGGTCACAGAGTAAGGGTCTGTGCTGTGTTCTGTGTCACAAGTTATGACCTGTCATTATAAACATCACCATCACACTGATATCTCAACAGAATGTGGTGAAATATTTGCTACTTTGAGTGCTCAGTCTCTTGTCAATCTATTTGCTTCATAGAGATTCCATATTTTCTCAGAGAGTCCTGTTCAACAAAGCACATAGGTAAGGCCACACTCAATGATCTATCAATATTTTTGACACAAAGAAAATGTGAAGTTATAACTTCCTTTTAAGAATAACTTGATGACAATTTTTGACAAGTGGATATACATTCATTAGGTTATTCCTAAATAAGAAAGTAAACAATTACTCATATAGTAAATATTTATAGATAGAAAAGGATGAAGAGATTATATAATATAGAATCTAGAGAATAATAGGAATAAGGCAGATCAGATTTTGAATTGTGTTTTAACAGATCCTTCACTTCAACAATAGTCCCTATTTCTTCTGCTAACCCTCTTTTATAAAATCTGACTCTTCAGCAAAGCTAACATGAAGGAGTAGGAAGACTACTATCTATGATAGTAGATATTAGAATCAGTATATTAGGAAAAGGTATTCAGGAGTGCTAGTTGGATCTCATACATAGGATCGGATACTATATTTGTATTTAAATTCTTGCTAAACCTAAAGCTACATTATGAATAGGAGCATCTCTCCTTCTTTCAAAAACCTTGTCTCATTCCAAGCATGAATAACAGCATGACATCTTCCTTTCAACCATTTGCTACTGTGGCTGTTGGGACTGAAGCCCTGATTAAGTTGGCATTTGAAAGAAATTCTCTCCCATTTTCTTTCATGTGCTCAACAGGCCTGGATCACTTGTTTTGGCTGTTCTCACTGTCTCATGTTTTCAGACACATTCATTTATCACAAAGCGAGTCACTTTCCTGTTTGTGTTTCCACTTTACTCTAAAGGGCACACAGAGAAACATTACAGGAATGCAGGGTTGCAGCAAATAAATTGTCTGCACTTAGTCTGCAATATGTCTCTACAGTTATTCAGCCTTGTATGATTTCTTGTTGCAGAGATAGAGTTAAAAGGCTTCTTATAAACAACCATTTAATACAGTATTTTCTGATGACGTGACTCTTTGATCTGTTTTTCTGCTGAGAATTGTAATATATACTGTGGAAACTGAAATGTCTTAAAGTCTCATTTAATAATACAGTTGTTTGAACATCTCAAAGATGTATGACGTACTGTGATTTAACTGGAATCAGATTGCCAGACAACTCCCACAAATCTGAAAGTTTCATACTAAAGAAATTACAAAATCAACAGTTTCCAGCAGGATTAAAGGAAGCATCAGAACTTGAGGCATTGATGAGCTACACTAGACAAAGTGATAGTCATAACTGCATTTACTATCTTTGTTACTGGAACAGAACTGCAATAGGACAGAATCTTCTCAGTAGCACTCCTATTTCAACCACATATATAGTACTTTACCTTCCCTTAAGGAAAAAAGTTAAATACATAGTGTTCAAGAAACAACCCACAAAGGAATTTTACTATAGTGTAGCTGAATTTTTCTTCTAATTACTGTATTAAGTGATCAACTTTGACAGTAGAAGTAACCTTGTAATAGAAGACAAACAAACTCAATTCCATACTACATACCCTACCCCTCATGTATACCACTGCAACCTGCATGCTTTCCAAAATAAATAAATGATTCACATTGAACGAACAATTAGGTGCAGTATGACATATATATGGACACTTCCTCATGGGTTTTACTTCCATTATCATTATTTTTATTTTACTATATTGTAGCTATATATTATTTACTATATTTTTAGTGTTTAGATTAAATTCGACTTTGAAAATGAAGGGTTACACTGAGATATAAATATTTGGGAAACTACTTGTTGAAGAGTTAATCAGAAAACAGCAGAGTAGATGCCATAATATAACTAAAACATGCTTTTAAAAGTAATTTTGGAAATTAATTAATTAAATTAAACTTTTAAGATAAGCCAATAGCTTTTTATTATAATACTATTTACAGTGAGTATATTTTTGTATAGTTTGAGTTTGCAGGTTTTTTTCTTAAATTGTCTTCAGAAAGTGTCATATATAATGGGAAAACATCTGAAGGCATTGACAGGGGAAGGTATCCCATCAGGCTTCAAATGGATTTTAAATATTTTTGTCTTCTTTTTCATCTTTGATTGTCCAAGGTAATATCCATACCACCTAAGTTAGAAAAAGCAATACCTAAATATTGAGGTTCCACGATCATCAGTGCAAATACACCAAATTAAGGCATATGTTTTCTGTACAGTTTTATGAGAGAGGTAGAAACCACTGAATAACGGCTTATAAATTCTCTACACTATTACAAGAACTGTCTAGATTTCCCTCCAGGAAACTCAAGAGATTAGGTAAAATTCTGAGCCCACTGCTTTGGGCTGTACATCTAACGTCAGTCTTCTGAAATTTATATGGAAATCCATGCAATAGCTTAACTGGGCTCCTGAGATGTCAGAGGTCAGTTCAGGAGCTCTAAGACAGGGTCTCTACTGAGAAAGTGAGAAATGTATCTTGCCCTAGGCCCTAGCCCAAGAGAACACACTGCAACAGCTCCTGCATCCTGAAGACAAGATTTCAACCATGTACCCTGATGAGGTACATGATGCTGTCTACCTGTGTAAAAAAAAAAAAAAAAAAAAGAAAGTTGTGCTTGCTAGCATCAAAGATAGAAAGGAGTTAAAAGGAGAGTAGGTAGAAAGATAAAGGCACTTAGTGTAGAAGAGAAGGATCTTGGATGAATTACTGTTCTGATTGTGGAAAATAAAAAAAAAATTGCTATGATGCTTTTGTCCCTGAGCCTACATTTACTATAATGTAGATAATAATCTTCAATTGCCTTGCCCTCAGTAAAAATAAAACCTGCTCATGCCTTGCAGAGTAATGTCTTAGTTGTCTAATTACAAATGGATTAAGAGCTGCACTCCATAGACATCTGTAGTGTTTTATGGTTGAGGTATAGTCTAAAACAACAAACACTCACTACAAAATCTACCTTTTCCTTTTTCATTCTATTTGTTTTGAGACTTAAAAATCAATTTATATTGAAGAATACAGACATGAGGTTTTTGAGAGTTAATAATTTAAATACATGTATTTCTCTTGTCCATTTTTAGAAGAAGGAAGGATGAAGTTACACCTAAATGAGCTCAAAACCTGGATTTTGTGCCTCTGGAAAATGTATGTAGAAGAGGGGAAATAGAAAAATGGATAAACAAAAAATTCCCCAGAGATATTGAGCAATTACTGTTGTGAGGGCTAACCACAGGTTCCACTGATTTGGATGGAAGTGTATCCCACAACCAGATGCACAGTATTTTCTGATGATGATTGAACAGAATGTTATTGTCAACTCTTCATCATTGCATTCCCAAGGTTATTTTATCCTTCTGTAGTTAAAAGCAGAGTCAAAATATTGCCAAATTATGATACCGTATGAAATTAATTTCTTTCTGCACAATTAATTGAGCTATGGAGTTGAAATGGTACTTCTTATCATATTTTATTTAGGAATAGAAGAAAGGGAGGCAACTCAAAATCATACTGAAGTAACATGGGGTACGATGAATGTAAGTAAAATGAAAAAGCTGACTAGTAAGTTGATTTCGGACATTTATAAAATTATACTTGTAAAAGTCAATAGAATGGATTGAAAAAATCATTTTAAAGATTTAAACTATTCATATAGAGAGAGTCAACATCATTGTATCACACAGATAACTCATGAATCACACAATATACTGAGTTGGAAAGAACCCACAAGGATCACTGAGTCCAACTCTTAGCCCTGCACAGAACCAGCCCCGGGAGTCACACCACATCATCAAACCACTTCCCTGGGTAGTCTGTTCCAGTGCCCAAACACCCTCTGGGTGAAGAATCTTTTTCTAGTATCCAACCTAAACCTCCCCTGACACAACTTCAGGCCATTCCCTTTGGTCTTGTCACTGGTCACCACAGAAAGAGATCAGTGTCTGCTCCTCCTCTTGCCCTCACAAGGAGGTTGTAACTGCATCTTCTTTGCTCTCCTTTGGACACTCTCTAATGGCTTAATATCTTTCTTATATTGTGGTGCCCAAAACTGCACACAATATTCCAGGTGAGGCCACACCAGGGTTGAGCAGAGTGGGACAATCCCCTTCCTCAACCAACTGGTGATGTTTTACCTGATGCCCCCCAGGACATGGTTGGTCCTCCTGGCTGGGAGGACACTTCTGACTCGTATTCAACTTGCCATCGACCAGGACCCACAGGTACCTTTCCATGGCACTGTTTTCCAGCATCTCATTCCCCAGTCTGCACAAATATCCAGTCTACATCCCCAACCCAGATGCAGAATCCAGCACTTCCCCTTGTTGAACTTCATATGGTTGGTGACTGCCCAGCCCTATAATTTGTCAAGGTCTCTCTGCAGGGTCTCCCTGCCTTGGAGGGAGTCAACAGCTCCTCCCTCAGTTTTGTGTCACCTGCAAACTTACTTAGTATCACTTCCAGTCCTGTATTGCAATCATTTATGAAGAGCACAGGGTCTTTCACAGTACCTTTATTTCCAACTATTAAAATAGAAGCAGAATGGTAAGTTCCTGGATTGTGTGGAAGAGAACTTCCTTACATAGTTGATGAGGGAGGGAGCCAGCCAGGGAGGCACCCCACTGGACCTGTTGTTTGTGAACAGAGAAGGACTGGTGAGTGATGTGATGGTTGGAGGCTGCCTTGGGCACAGTTATCACAAAATGACAGTTTCCAATTCTCACAGAACCAGAGAGGAGGGGTCATCAGAACTTCAACTTACCTTCAATTTCCAGAGGGCCGACTTTGGTCTATTTAAGAGAGTGTTTGAGTGAGTCCTTTAGGATACAGTTCTGAAGGGCAAAGAGGTCCAGGAAGGCTGGACATTCTTCAAGAAGGAAATCTTAAAGGCACAGGAGTAGGCCATCCCCATGTGCCAAAAGATGAGTCAGAGAGGAAGAAGATCAACCTGGCTGAACAGAGAGCTTTGGCTTGAGTTAGGGGAAAAAAAGGCAGAAGAGGTGGGCATCTTGGGAGGCTTTCCTAAGGTTATGCAGACAGAAAATTAGAACTAAGGCCAATTATAACTTTTTCTGGCTACTGCTGTAAAAGACAATAAAAAATCTTTCCATAAACACATTGGCAACAAAAGGAGGGGTAAGAAGAATCTGCATCCTTTATGGCTGAAGGGAGAAACATAGTGGCGAAGAGTGAAGAAAAGACTGGGCTACTTAATGTCTTCTTTTCCTCATTTTGTAACAGTAAGACCAGTCAGCCCCCTGAGCTGGATGGAATTCAGGGAAAGTGAACAGAATGAAGCCCCCACAATCTAAGGGGAAATGGTCAGTGATTACTACACCACTTGGACACACACAGGTCTATGGGGCCAGATGAGATCCACAAGAGGGAGGGAGCTGGTGGAAGGGCTTATCAAGCCACTTTCCATCATTTTCCTCCAGTCCCAGCTCACAGGGGAGGTCCCAGTTGACTGGAGATTCTCCAGTGTGACACCCATCTAAAAGGGCTGAAAGGAAGATCCGGGGAAATACAGGCCTGTCAACCTGGCCTTAGGGCTGGAAAGGTCATGGACAAGATTATCTGGAGTGCCATCATGGGCATGTGCAGGACAAGTGTATCAGGCCCAGCAGGTCCTGCTTAACCAACCTGATCTCCTTTTATGACAGGGTGACCTGCTTAGTGGATGAGGGAAAGGCTGTGAATGTTGTCTAGCTAAAATTAAGTCCATCCTGGGAAACTGTCTCCCAGCATTCTTCTGGTAAAATTGGCAGCTCACGGCTTGGATGGGTGTACTGTTCACTGGGTAAAAATCTGGTTTCATGGCTGGGCCCAGAAGGCGGTAGTAAAAGAAATTGCATCCAGCTGGTTGCCAGTCACCAGTGGTGCTCCCCAGGGCTCTGTATTTAGGCCAGTCCTGCTTAATATCTTTGTCTATGACCTGGATGAGAGGATCAAGTGCACTTAGTCAATTTGCAAATGTCACCAAGCTGGGCAGGAGTGTTGATCTACTGGAGGGTAGGAAGGTTTGGCAGAGTGATCTGGACAGGCTGGACTGATGGGCTGAGGACAAGGGTGTGAGGTTCAGCAAGGGAAACTGCTGGGTCCTGCCCTTGGGTCACAACAACCCCATGCAACACTAAAAGCTGGGGGTAGAGTGGCTGGAAAGATGCCCAGTGGAAAAGGACCTGGGAGTGCTGTTCAACAGCAACTGAACATGAGCCAGCATGTGCACAGATAGCCAAGAAAGCCAATGGCATCCTGGCCTGTATCAGAAATAATATAGTCAGCAGGAGTAGGGCAGTGATTGTCCCTCTTTACTCAGTACAGATGAGGATGCACCTTAAATCCTGTGTTCAGTTTTGAGCCCATCACTACAAGAAAGACATTGAGGTGCTGGAGCATGTCCAGAGAATGGTAAAGAAGCTGGTGAAGGGTCTGGAGCACGAGTCTTATGAGGAGTGGCTGAAGAAACTCAGGTTGTTTATCATGAAGAAAAGGAGGCTCAAGGGGGGGCCTTATCACTCTCTACAACTACTTGAAAGGAAATTGTGGTGAGGTGGGAGCTGATCTCTTCTCCCAAGTAATAAGCAATAGGATGAGACAAAATTGCCTCAAGTTGCTACAGGGAACATTTCGGTTGGATATTAGGAAAAATTTCTTCCCTGACATGTTTGTCAAGCGTTGGAACAGTCTGTCTTGGAGGTGGGAGGAGTACTCATCCCTAGAGGCACTTAAAAGGTGTGTAGATGTAATATTTAAGAACGTTGTTTAGTGATGAACTCGGTAGTGCTGGATTAAAGGTTGGACTTGATGATCTTAAGCACCTTTTCCAACCTAAACAATTCTATGTTTCTGACTCCCTTGTTTCCCTCTTGTCCAGCCAAGAGAATATGTCATGTGATCCTTAAAACTTTTATATTTGTGTAATAAATATATAGCATCCTATAATGGCTTTCCACAGTCTGATTTTTTTGCTGTTTTATACCTAACTATATATTGCTTGCTTACATGATATTTCTCCTTCCTTACCTCTTGAGTGAGTTATTTATCATGCTTCAGGTCAATCAAGGTATAGGGATCAAGTTTTAATTAGAATTACATTAACACAAGAATTTTGACTGAGAAAATAATACACGTGAATATCCACTGAGTTGTGATTTAAGACCTGCAAAGTGTCAGCTCCCAGAGCTGAATGT
Source organism: Corapipo altera (assembly GCF_003945725.1). Classification (NCBI taxonomy): domain Eukaryota; kingdom Metazoa; phylum Chordata; class Aves; order Passeriformes; family Pipridae; genus Corapipo; species Corapipo altera. The sequence continues at coordinate 36,602,939 of NW_020884872.1, forward strand.
GATTAAAACACTTGGGAAATTACAGATGCTGTTCTGTGCCATTAGGGAAAAATAAGACTGTAAGCTTTCACAGACTGATTTGGACCCTTTGAATTTTCTCTCAGGCAATTTTTCTAAGGTAAAATTTCATGTAGATACTGAATTCTAAAGATTATGTGAAAAAGACTCAATCTGGATTTATTGGTTACATGGAAAGAAGCCTTTAGACTTGTTAGGGGATCGAGTGTTGCTTGTGATACTAGTGGGGAGGGAGGGGGATGAAAGTAACTGATTAGCTTTAGTAAACTTTTGGCCTGCCATTTCTGTTTGTGTGAATGAGGCTTGAAGAATGAATAGGCACAAAAGTGTTAAATTTTACTTCTTCCTTAATAATCAGATTGCTAATATTTCTTTTTTTTTTTTTCCTGTCAGATTTGATAAAAGATAGAAAAATACAATAAATAGTTTATCTGTAGATTCCTCTCTGTGCTTTTTATAATATTTGGTGGTTGGAGAAAAAAATGAAACACTGTTAAACCACGACTTTGATGCAATAGAGCCTATTTCCTGTGAATAATGGACAGAAATATAGTAAAGTGTTAGTAGTAAATTTGAAGTGGCATGCACAGTATGTGTTTAGAATGTTTATACAGTCTCCGATTGATCCTCAGAGAGCACAGACTAATTGGAAATAAGGTTTATGTGCAGTGAAGCAGTGAAGCAGCGATATTGTGATACTGCAAAAGTGATTCCTGCCTCTGGCAATATTTTTATATATATCTGCAAAGCTCAGGCATACTTTGTAATTCTGAGTTACTTAAATAATAGAAATACATAGTTTTGTAAATGTATCAAGGTTACAGTATCTCAAATACCCAGTTCTCCTATCAGAGAGAGACAGAAGGATTAGCACTTTGCCCTTTCTGTCTTCAGTACAGTTAGAAGAAACTGTAAAACTTGTTTTCACAAACTATGCTAATGATAGGTGGGATTTGGATTCAGTAATTTTGAATTTTGCTTTTCCATCCTCAACTTTGTCAGGTACAAGAGGTGATCAACAGATAACAGCTCATTTTGTAGGGGTAAATGGGTTCAGAATTATTCAACGTAATAATAACCTTGAGTTGTTATTCAGCAGCTTCCAAAGAGCAAAACTATTCTGGCTTGCAAATTGACCTTAGTGGAATGGACTGTGTCTGTGATGCCCAGGACTTGTGATACTAACACCTTTGTTAGGGATGTTTGGTGATTTAACCCCAGCTAGCAACTAAGCACCACAGAGCTGTGTGCTCACTCCCTGTTTCCCTGAGAAGATGAGGGAAAGAATTGAAAGGTGAAAATAAGAGAACCCATTGGTTGACATGACAACATTTTAATAACTAAAATGTAATAATAGTGAAAAGGAAAATAACAAAAAGAGAGAGAAGCAACACACAAGAAAAACAAGTGATACAATGGAAACAACTGCTCATCACCAACTGACAATGCCCAGTCAGTTCCCAAGGAGTAGTCCCATGGTCAGATTTCTGCATAACTTATATGCTGAGCATGGTATATCCTTTTTGTCAGTTGGGATGAGCTGCCCTGTCTGTGTCCCCTCCCAACTCCTTGTACAACCTCAGGCTACTCACTGGCAAGGCATGAGAAGCTGAAAAGTCCTTGACTTACTGTAAGCTCTGCTCAGCAACAACAGAAACATCAGTGTGTTATCAACATTATTCTCATTCTAAATGCAAGACACAGTATTGTACCAACTACTTGGAAGAAAATTAACTCCATGTCAGCCAAAACCAGGACTGTATGCTAGGACAGGAAACCTGTATCTCAATAACGGTATTTACTTCTGGGTTGATACATTAAGGAAAGAGTTATAAGAGTCACCTGAAAGATTTCTTTTTTAATGGAACAAATCTACAAAAAGTTACATTTCCTCTTGTTAATTTTCTTTTTTTAACACTCTGATTCTCCTCTCCTCTCCAAACCTCTCCTCTCCTCTCTTTTCTAATTTTTCCTATGGATATATAGCTTTTCCTTATGCTCATTTTTCATCCATGACTGCGCACTCTAATGCATGTACATTTGTAGAAGTCTGATAGGAATAGATCTCAACTCAGTCTTGGGTTTTTTTGGTGTTGTTATTTATTTTATTTTTTTTTTTAAGCCTCACATTTAGCACTGCTTCCTGTCTCTTTTTAGAAAGAAATTTCTTTTCCTGTACTCCTGAAATTAAAGCTGATTATTTCTTCAAGTATATGTATGTGGGTACATAGACAGATAGTTAGGTCTATATTGCTTTCTAACCTCCATCCATGGAAGGTACTCTGGTGTTTTCAAGACAGTTCTCAATGATATCTGAAAGAATGGTATAATTTTCTTTTCCACTGCTAAGAGGTAAAATGAAAATAGAGGAAGAAGTATTTCTACCTTCCAAAGTTCATTTCCAAGACTAGGAAGGTTTTTTTCCTCTACTCTTCCTTTCTCTTTATTTCTTGCAAAGATAGAAATAAGAAACCAAACTTCCATAATTTCAGGTGGGGAAAACTAGAAGACAATATTGTCATGAGGCATCTAGTCTCGTGAGTTCTATTTATCTAAATATCCTTTGACTGCATTGGAAAGGGAACAACACAAGGAAGTGAGAAGAGGAAAAGAAACATAAAAGATTAGAAAGCTGGTCTAAGTTGTTTATAAAGTAAACATATAAAAACTTTTTTTTTTCTACAGAAAATATAGATATGCCAACATTAATTTCTTCAATGTTTTAAATAAACAGTTTGAGAAACTGGGTAGCCCCTGTGTTTTGGTATTATTTGTTGGCTAAGCATAAAGAAAGAAGCAGTGATGTTGATTTTAAGTGACATTACAAACCATAGAGTCACAGAACAATTTGGGTTAGAAGGGACTTTAAAGATCACCTAGTTCCAACCACACCTGCTGTGGGCAGGGACACCTTTCACTAGACCACGTTGCTCAGAGCTCCACACAACCTGGACTTGAACACCCCTAGGGATGGGGCAGCCACAACTTCTCTGGGTAACCTGTTCCAGTGCCTCACCAAAGAATTTCTTTGTAATATCTAATCTAAACCTACTCTAAGTGTGAAACCATTCCCCACTGTTCTGTCACTAAATGCTCTTGTAAATAGTCTCTCTCTATATTTTTTTAGACTCCCTTCAGGTACTGGAAGGCCACACCTAGGTCACCATGAAGCCTTCTCTTTTCCAGGCTGAACAATCCCAATCCTCTTAGCCTTTCCTCATAGGAGATATGCTCCATCCCTCTAATCATCTTGGTGGCCCTCTGCTGGACTCTGTCCAGCAGGTGGATGCTCTTCCTGTGCTGGGGACCCCAGCGCTGGATGCAGTGCTCCAGGTGGGGTGTCACAAGAGTGAAGCACAGGGGCAGAATCACCTCCCTCAACCTGCTGGCCACACTGCTTTGGATGCAATCTCTGAGTAGGTGTATAATAGGCAGTGTATATCTAACTCTAATTTTAGAGGCTTTTTTCCTGTGGCATTTCCTACCTCAGTATTTAAATTATCTTGAGGATATGAGTGTTCAAGTAATATTATAACTCCCAGATATGATATCCTATCCAATTTTATATTCAATATAATTCTATTAGCATTGTGTCAGCAAGACCTCCAAACCCATCCATTTTGATCTGCCACTGTAAAAACTTCAAACCCTGTTCTAAGTAGCTGTGACTTTCTACGTAAAGCTAGCCACAAAATTTTCCTAACGTTGGCCTTATCGCAAGTCACACAAGCCAAGTCTTTCCTCGACTGATGCTTTAAAATTAGTAAACAACAAGTACTATGGTTCAAAATTCCACACTGGCAGAAAGCCAAATAACTTACCATCACCACCTGCTCCTAAAATTAAAGCAGTTTTACAACAGTGGGTTTTGTAGGAATATTTTGAGTTTCAGTTCATATAAGCTGGCATCCTTGGAGTTTTACTTTTAAGATTTAAGATGAAACAAACTATGAAACTCTAAACCAAATCATCAAGATTTGCCTGATTACAGATCAATCTCTGTGAAGCCCCAGACTTTCCACCCAAAACCATTTATTAGCCAGAATCATTTAAAACTCAGCCAAGGTTTCTTAAAAGGTTTGTAAACCTTGAAAAAAAAAAAAAAAAGGAATTATCTTGTTTTACGTTTTTGTTTAATTAAAGTTTTTTGTAATAAAATTTCAAGAGAAGCCTTGCCTATGGATAAGTTTAACAAACAAGTTGTTGAGTTTTACAGATTGTGTCAACTTGAGTTTACTCTTCCCATTCCTGTGATTTAGGCTTGGTATTAGTAAGAAAGCATTGCCAAAGATAGCCCATATGAGCCAAGTTATTCATATAATGAATATCATCATGATTATACTAACAGTAATGATGATGCGAACATAAAATGAACCAGTGAGATGCAACCTTTTCTAAAGACAGTATATCAGCTTGACTGGGCTAAAAGAATCATTAGAAGAGTGCCACTCCAAATTAAAACGGACAAATTTGCAGGTCAGTTCAGGTCTAGAAAGCTCTCTTGGTATCCAAGTCTCTTTGAGACAAAGACATCTGGAAAAATATTTCCTTGAGGCAATTGTTTGTGTGTTAGTGCCTGTTAGCACTTCATGTGGTGGGGAAAAAATGTGGTTTTCCCCTTGGAGTTAAAAAAAAATGATAACCCCCAAGAGGGTAGTGTCACTTGCTGTTGACCCAATCAGCGCCCCTGCAAAATTTAAACATATCACACCAGACCAGAAAAGAAGGATGATGAAGTAGTTGGAGAAGAAGTGGTCATGTTGTGAAACCACGAGGAGCTGAGGGGCTACAGAGCCCCGCTGGGGGCCATGGTCCCCTAGCCCTGACTGAGGGGCTGCAGGAACTTGGAAACAGTGTTAAACTGGACTGAGTTCTGTGGCTAGGAAGCTGGGGGAGTTTCTCCACTGTGAGTGGGCAGCAGGAGACAGAAAGGCGGTGGCAGAGGCAGCGCTAAGTGGAAAGCTATGGTTGAAAGCCAAGTAAATAGTTGACATTAGCAACATAGCACATAACCAGGCTGAGGAATGCAGAGAGATGTCCTGCAAGGAGAGAGAGCCGGTAACAGAGCAGAGAAAGCTCAACAGAGACAGTTTTGGGGTAAGAACTGAATCAAATCCTCCAAAACCCCTTTAAGATCCCTTCTAGGAGGAGAGGGTGGACTCCTACTTGAGGGGAGTCTTGGAATTCAGCAGCACCGGAGAGAGGAGCTGAGAAGCTCAAGACGTCCTGGAAACTGGACTGGGACGTCCGGACAGAATGTGGGAGAAGTGGCCTTGTCCACCCCCCCCCCCACTGCTGCCACACTGGCAGTTTTGAGACAGAGTAAAGGAGCTCTGATAGAATGCTTAGGGCAAAGACTGAACTGAAAGCTACCCTAAACATTCTAACTCAGGGGGAGCTTAAATCCCCTGAGGAAGGGACTTTCACGAAGATGCCTCTGCACTTCGTGATATGACGTGGTGAGGAGAGCCTTTGTCCCGTCTATTGCAGTTCGCAGGAGAGAGGAGCCAAGCCCTCTTCCTCCCCGCCTTTTGCAGCTAGACTGCAGAAGGGGTTTCTTCTTTTCCCTCTCACTGTAAAGTGGAGGCTCGGTTCGGCTCCAACACCGAGCCAAAGTGGATGGGTGGAATGCAGCCCAGTGCCAGGGAGATAACCCCAGGCAAAACTGGAAATGGACCAGAGAAAGGCCCAGAGGATGTCCTTGCAGTGATTTAAAATGGAAGACAGCCGAAAACTTTGGAGAAGGAATGAAGATTCCAAGACAGGTACGTGTGATAAGCTGACTAAGCTACAGCAGCACAGAACTGAGGTATGAGAGAGAAGCACACAACAGAGACGGCACAGAACCAAGGAGAAAGGACTCAAGCTATCTTCTTGGACTTCATAAAGGAGAAAAGACTTCGGCAAACAGCCAGAAGTTGGTGGGGGGAGTGAACCCTCTTCCCTGAACACTCCCACAAGAGAAAGACTGCATTACCTATCAGCCTAAAAGGCTTTTCCTGGACTGAATTGAGGGAGAAGCTTAAAAAGACTGATACAAGTATGTAATATTATATATATAGTTGCTTTTAGCTTGTACAGTATATTTATTTGTGCAAAATAAATGTATATATACTTCCCCTTTTCCCCTGTAGAAGTCTTACCTTGAAGTTTCTCTTCGGTGTTGAGATAAATTGTGGGAAGGGGTGGGGGAAGCCTGGAAATTGGATTTTGGATTTTTGTGGTGGCTCAAACCACCACACTTCAGTAAGAAGAATTTGAAGTACTTTAATTTCACAATTTTGGACACCAGTTAGATGAAATAGAACTGAGCTAGAGAAGCCCAAAAGTGAATTATTGCTGTCTTGTTTTGCTGTGATGTTAAATAGTGTTTGTAAGTACCATTCCTTGCTACAAAGTACACCTGGGTAATTGTAATAATCTGCTAAAAGTCTCAGCAAGGGAAAGTACTACATCTACATCTAACAGCTGTTTTTTGTTTATTTGTGGTTTAATCTGTGACTGTTGAAATTGCATATTGTTCATTTATCATAGCTTTCACCTGGAGATGGAAAAGAGCACCAGAGCATCCATTGTACTCTTCCTAGAAAACTTAACTTTTAACTTTCTCTGTAACTGTAATAAAGATAATTTTATTAAAATAGTGTTTTATATGTCAAAGCAGAAGAATACTGCATTTCTGATTAGTTGGTTTCACAACTGCTTTGCAGACTTTCTTGTAGAAGGAGCAGGGTGATTCCTTCCATACTTTCAGGTTTAGGATTCCCAAAGAAGGGAAAAAAAACCCCAAAATTCCCAAATAAACAAACAAAAAACCAACCAACCAACTAACCAATCAAAACCACAAAACAAACAAAACCCACAAAAGAACAACAAAACAAAAAAACCCACAACCCAAACAAAAAAAAAGTGCACAAGCTGTAATTTGATTTTAAGACCTATACATACATGCATATTGTTTCATATTTCATTAATTTAATAAAGGACTTGATGTTTAGTACACAGATGAAACAAAATCAACCCCCATCGCACTGATCCACTCTTCTCAAGTGTTTCTGATTTTAATAAAAGTTTAAGCTATCTCCTCTGGGCTCGCCATTTCGTATTTTGATACAAATTAAGCTCTTGATCCCTGTTCTGGGTTTATGATTCAGATATGAAAACAAATTGTGAAATCAGTTGCTGAATTAGGAGGATTGGGAGAAGGATTGTAATAATATGCATCTTTTTGGGAGAAAAACCTTAAAAAAAACCCCACTCTCAAAAAGACTTTAGTGGTGCTGATCTATTTTTTGTGTTTTCAAAGACAATTTTGCAGAGGGAAAATATAGAAATTTGTTTTATATGACTGAAACAGAGATTCTCCCTTTCCCTTCCTGTATGTAGAAATCTTACGGTAAACAAAAGACATCTACTTTTGTGTCTAACTACTGAAATTCAAAATGAAAGCTTTTTTTCCCTTCAAACAAGTTATTGATTTCATGAGAAATACAAGTTTTAATCAAAGTATTAGTTAGTTTTGCTGAATGTGGAGAACTGATCTAAGCAGCAAATGTTCACTTTTTAATTTAAAATGTGTTTCATAAAGTGAAACAGATATTTTTGTCATTCAGAAATAAAGTTGTATAGGAGGAAAGGTAGCTTTAAACTGAAAAACAGTTAGTCTGACAATACTAATTGTAAGATGGTGCTTAAACTACCACCACCACCAACAAAAATATAGTGTATTGTTCTCTGAAAGTACTTATTTCTCTTTTTGCTCCACAGGGAGAATCTAGATCACTTAGGAAAGATATCTAACTGTTAGATGGCTCAGAGGAACAGGATAAATGCTTGTTTGGCTACCTAGGCGGTTGTTGAGACTGTATTTTCTTTTTCTTCTAATATTCTGTTTCTTTAAATATTTCTTGAAATAGTCTTTAAATATTCTTTAAATATTTTGTTTCTTTAAATATTCATCAATTCTCAAAATGGCTTCCTGTGGGAGATATTAATTTGCTTCTTTCTGTACATATATATAATCAAGAAGGAAGGAAATTAGAAAGGCGAAAGCACAATTTGAACTTAAGCTGACCGCTTCTGTAAAGGATGATAAAAAGTGTTTTTATAAAAGCATCAGTAGCAAAAGAAGGGACAAGGAAAACCTCTATTCTTTGTTGGACACAGGAGGGAATATAGTTAGCAAAGACGAGAAAAAGGCTGAGATACTTAACACCTTCTTTGCCTTAGTTTTCAACAATAAGACAGGTCGTCCTCAGGACAACTGGCTTCCTGGGCTTCACCTGGAGCCAAGTAGCCTCCTTATAATCCAGGAGGAATCAGTTAGTGACCTGCTGAGCCACTTAGGTGCTCACAAGTCTATGGGACCAGATGGGATCCATCCTAGGGTGATGAGGGAGTTGGCAGAAGAGCTTGCCAACCTCCATCGTTTATCATCAGTCCTGGCTCACCAGGGTTGTCCTGCATGACTGGAAGTTGGCCAATGTGATGCCCATCCACAAGAAGGGCCAGAAGGAGGATCTAGGAAACTACAGGCCTGTCAGCCTGACCTCAGTCCTGCGCAAGGTTATGGAGCAAATCATCTTGAGTGTGATCACATGGCACATACAGGACAGCTAGGGGATCAGACCTAGCCAACATGGATTTAGAAGGGGCAGGTCCTGCCTGACCAACCTGATCTCCTTTTGAGACCAGGTGACCCTCCTGGTGGATGAGGGGAAGGCTGTGAATGTAGTCTACCTAGACTTCAGCAAAGCTTTTGACACCACCTCCCACAACACACTCCAGGAAAAGCTGACAGCCTACGGCTTCAACAAGTACACTCTCCATTCTGTAAAGGATTGGCTGGATGGCTGGGACCAGAGAATGTTGCCTTCAGTTGGCAGCCGGTCACTTGTGGTGTCCCCCAGGGATCAGTACTGGGCTCAGTCCTGTTTAATATCTTTATTGATGATCTGAAGAAGGAAATTGAGTGTAACATTAGCAAATATTTAGATGACACCAAGCTGGGGGAGAGTGTCAACCTGATGAAGGGTAGGAGGCCTCTGTAGAAGGACCTGGACAGGCTGGATAGATGGGTCAAATCCAAAGGTATGAGGTTCAACAAGACCAAGTACCGGGTCCTGCCTTTTGGCCACAACAACCCTGTGGAGACCTACAGACTGAGGACAGAGTGGTTGGACAGTGGCCAGGTAGAAAAGGACCTGGGGGTACTGATTGACAGCAGGTTGAATATGAGCCAGCAGTGTGTCCAGGTAGTCAAGAAGGCCAATGGTATCCTGGCCTGTATCAGGAACAGTGTGGTCAGTAGGTTCAGGGAAGAGATTCTTCCCCTGTACTAGTTTGGCTGCACCTGGAGTACTGCATCCAGTTCTGGGCCCCTCAATTTAGGAAGGATGTTGAGGTGCTGGAATGTGTCCAAAGAAGGGCGATGAGACTGGTGAAGGGACTAGAGCACAAGTCCTGTGAGAAGCAGCTGAGGAAGATAGAGTTGTTTGGCCTGGAGAGCAGGAGGCTCAGGGATGACCTTATCACTCTCTACAATTACCTGAAAGGAGGTTGTAGTCAGGTGGGAATCGGTCTCTTCTCCCAGGCAACCAGTGACAGGACAAGAGGACACAGTCTTGAGCTGTGCCAGGAAAGGTTTAAGTTAGACATTAGGAAGAAGTTCTTCACAGAAAGGGTGATTGAGCATTGGAATGGGCTGCCCAGGGAGGTGATGGAGTCACCGTTCCTGGATGTGTTTAAGAAGAGACTGGATGTGGCACTTAGTGCCATGGTCTAGTAGACAAGGTGATGTTGACTCAAAAGTTGGACTTGATGATCTCAGAGGTCTTTTCCAACCTAGTTGAGTCTGTGATATACAATTATTTGGAAAAGCCTTTGGTGAAAGGTTATTTCCAGGGTATACTGTTACCAAAACCAGCAAAGTAAAATTATTTATCTACATACTGGAATATAAAAAGGGAAGTAAGACAGATTGTGTACAAACCACTCAAGAATCCACTGGCTCTCCAGCCACTGCCTACATGCTTCTTATGCAACAAGTCTTGCTGTTTTACTGCTGTTGCTCAGGTTTCCAAAGAAAATTATCACTGTTCACAGACCACTGCGGACACAGTGGGACTTATAAGCCCAATAAAAAATTTTTAAATGATAGATGTAGTTAAAATCAGGCTTGCAAAAGTAAATGCTTAGGTAACATAAACTAGGTATTCCACTAAGCTGTTCAACTGATGAATGTATGTGGATATGGTGGATAAACTCTGAGAGAGAGAGAGATAGATGGTTAATTTCCTTGTCCATCATGCAAATATAATAAATTGAACAGCTTTCTTTTTTCCTTTTTTTTTTTTTCTGAGGAATTTGAGATAGTTGTTCAGGCAATTTTTCATTTGTGAAATGCAAAAGAAAATTAGAAAAGAAGTTACAGTCTCTTTCCGTAATAGTATTGATAGAATGACTTCCTTTTTATGTATGCAATGACCTGAGACAAGTAGTTATGCCTTCTTTTCACTAGTGATTATAGCTGCACAATATAAATATCTAATCACAAGTAGTGTGTTACTTCCCACAAATACTTTATAGATTGTTTTATGTGATTAGTACTCAAAAAGCTCATTATCTGCTCGATATCATTTTCTTCAACAATTCTGATATCGAATCTGTAGTGAAGTATAAACAAAGTAACAGTAGTGATTTTGCTTTTTTACTCAGGTTGTGTATTTTTCTCATTCTGGATTTCTCAGCTGGGAAAAGGATTGAATTCTACAACAACATAGAGGTATTTTTATTACATAATTGACTGCCAACTTCTCTATTAACCTGATAAAAACACTGCCATGCTGAAATGCAGTTCAAATGAACCTTTGTAGATTTGATTTTTCTGAGATACCCACATTTTCTACATGTTCTATTATATCCATCTACTCGTTAGAAGTATAACAAACTTAACCCTGGATAATAGTCAGCTGGTATAGGATTAACTAAAACTAATGTCCTTTTAGCTAAAGAAAAGGAAGTCCTCACTTCAAACCCTGATTAATTCCAAAATTAGGTTAATTACTGGACGAATTAGAGCAAATGTAGCATTCCAATTCTTTGCTCCACTGCTATGTTGAGAGTTTATGCTCCTTTTGGGTTTAGTTGTTGGTTTTTTGTTTGATCTGGTTTTGTGGTGTTTTTGTTTTGTTTTCTCTTTTCTTCCTTGGGAGACTTAAAGCATATTTTTGGCTGTATATCAGTATAGCTTCAGGTGAAAGATAGAAGTAGAAAACATTTAATTTAGATGTATTTCTGAAAAAAAGTGTATTTTTTGAAATACCTTGAGAAATACCCAGGTCAGACTTCCTCCATGTTCTTCAATAACTATGGTGTGTTCTGTTTAGCTTCTTGGAATAGGAACTGACATTTCAGGAATGAGATTCTAAGTGGACAAAGGCATTATTTCTCAATATTTGAGGCTCTGTTTCAGAGGACAAAGTGCCAGAGACTAAAATGTTAATTCTAGACCTTATTCAATGACTTTTCTCTCCTGGTACATATGAGAGGAGGGTGTCTGTTTTTCTGGAGACACTTAAAATGCGTTTTCACCATACAAAGACATACATGCTAGCTACCAAGTTGGCATGGTATTGACTACAAAAATAGCTAAAAGAGAGGTCTAAGATCAGTTCTGAAAGCAGGACAATATTTTGTGCTTGGTTTATAAAGTCTTGCTGATTAAAAGTACAATTAAGGTCCTTTATGTATCATACAATACAACTCATATACTATTACTGTATGTTGAGGTGAAGGTGGATCAAGCATCTTCCTGTGCCACAAGTGGCTGAAAAATTCCCTTCTACCACAACTCTTCTTATGCTCTGAATAGAGATCTTGGAAAACTAATGCAGGTACCAGAGGCTTGTCTCAGATTTAGCAGTGTACCAGTTAGTAATTTTAGAGCCTACCTGATAGGCATCTGTCACAGTTTAGGCTGGGTTAGAGCTAATTTCTTCTCAGTAGCTGGTAGAGTGCTGTGTTTTGGATTCAGTATGAGAATAATGATGATAACACACTGATGTTTTGGTTGATGCTAAGTAGTGTTTATTCTAAATCAAGCACTTTTTTTTTTGTCTCATCCTCTACCAGTGAGGAGGTACAAAAAAGAAAAAAAAAAAAAGCTGGGAAGAACCATAGCAGGGACAGCTGACGTAAACTGGCTAAAGGGACACTCCACATCATAGAACGTCATGCCCGTTATGTAAACCAGGGAGTTACCTGGAAAGGAAACAGATTAGAGTTCAGGAGTGGGATCTGGCAGGAATGAGATGCCGGTCAGCATCTCAGTTTTATCATGCATCACTTGTTGATCTTTGTTGTTTTCCTTTTTCTTGTCATTATTATTACTATTATTTACTTTTATTTTTAAATTTTACTTTGTCTCAATTAATCAACTGTTCTTACCTGCAGGTTTAACTTTTGATTCTCCTCACCATTCCACTGGGGAGGGTGGAGAGGGGGTTGTGAATGAGCAGCTGCATAGTGCTTAGTTGCCAGCTGGGATTAAATCACAACAGCATCAAAGTCATAAATTTGCCTTTGGTTGTTTTCAAATGAATGGTTATTTCTAAAAAGGAAGGCAGAATCCTATAATTTAAAGTGTCAGGGCTTTTTGGATGGTAAAAAAATGTGACAAAAGGTACTGCAAGACTTCAATTTTTTTTTCTTATGAAACTTTTAGATAACTATGAGTTCTTCACAATATTGGAAAACTCTTAGTTAATGCATGTAATACTTTTAATTTTTTAAATTCTATTTCTGAAAGTTTATATTTCTAAAACTTTACTTAGCACGCGTATATATTTTACTACCTAAAGTAACTACAGTTAAATTTAAGTAACATTTGCAAAACAAAACAGGGGACTGTATTGTCTAACTACAGAAGTCAAACACAATGTGTAATTGTACAGAGTTCCAACTAGTGCAAATCATAGAATCGTAGAATTGTTTGAATTGAAAAGACTAACATTCTCTTACATTTACTGGTAAATGATAACACTTAGGAAATATGAGTAAGAGAACTCAACAAATCAGTCCGTAGGAATATTATTTTTAAGAGAAAAGGCCATATTTTTATCTCTGTTGTTCCATCTCTTCCCCATCTTTTATTGTCTCAATGAGAATGCTGCCTTTTTGCAGATAACCATTTAAAAAGTTTAATATCAATTACCCTCTTTTTTTGTTAATCCTTTCAATTCAATTTCCTAACAAGTGGCTACTGAACTTCCACTTTTTTTTGTTAATGTAAATTTAATAATATTGGAATTGTTATTTCTACTGAAAGACAAGAGTTCTCCTAGATTGAATTTTGCTTTGCCCCCAGGTAGGTATTATTCTTTCATTTGAGTTGTATTAGAATAAAGGGTACCTTTAGTCATGTAATTCTTTACATCTGAAGTGAAAGGTTGAAGCTAGCAGCATTTTTCCACATACTGCTGTATACACTTTTTTTTATAGGTATGTGATCACAGAGGCAAATTTAGGTATCTTTACAATATAAAGAAAAACGAAACTTTGCTGTCCTTGATATTTTCTTTGGTTAGTTGAGGCAGTTCCCTCAAAGGGAATTATGCTAGCTGCACAATTTTACTTTGCTAAAAATTCCACTTGATGGCAAAAGGTCTAAAAGTTGTGTACTATGTTGATAAACCTGCAGAGTATATTGCAATGTTTTCTGTGGTGACATTGCCATACTTCCTATGGATAAGGTTGTCCTGTGTATGCCTGTTTACTTTGTATTGAAATGAAAATTTGAATACTGTTTATAAATTCTGGGTTGTTCTTAAGAAGTTTTTTATGGTTTTAAGGCTTGTGAGTGGATTCAGTCCAGGATTTAAACATTTGGTAATTTGAATTTTTAGATGCTGTGTTTATAGAGTGAGATCTAGGACTCGCTATGAGATACTTAGGTTTCCAATGAGCTCTGAAGCAGAACTCTTTAGAATTTTTCAAGGTAAAACCCAGAGTAACCAAGTCACCTAAGCTCTGTTGGGAGGCTCAATTTCAGTGGGAGAACAACTGAAAAAAGAAGAAAACCCACATGATAGTAGAAAGACAACTAAAATCTCACCCTACTCCGTGTAATTATACTTCTTCAGACAACTGGTGGCTTCAGCACTGTTTTTAGTAGCATATTGATTGGTATGTTGTGGAATGCTATGGACATTTTCGTTCAGATTTCCTTTGGTCACAGAGTCTTCACATTTTTTGGCACTGCAGTTATAGATACAACATGGAAGAGGTGATTCTGCTTGCAAGGGTAGAAAAATTAGCCTGTTGTTCTTGAGAATAGTTCATGTTTTGTCTGTTTTTAGGTTAGTCATGTTTGGTTGTCTTTAGGCAGAGAATAATTAGACTCTACAGTAGGATATATATAAACAAAAGATACAGAATTGTTATTCACTGTCTAACACCCACACAAGATGGTTAAGAATTACCAAATATTAGACTAAGCACTTGTGTGCTCACTCCCCCAATAGACGAGGCACTCAAAGAGCTGTCAGCCTTGTGGCTTCCACAGAAGATTCAGTGCCAGAGGACCACCTTGGACCTCCAGCTATAGCTCCATTGATGGCATCAGCATCTCCTAGCTGGGATCTCCTCACCCTTGCCTCTCCTGTCTTTGCTTGTTAGGTCTCACACCTGATATTTTCCCTTCTGAATCCTTGAGTCACCGATGAACTCACCTAAGCACTCTCATCTCTCACTCTGTCCTTTCTCATTTCTGTACAGCCTTTCTCATATGACATATAAGAGTGGTAATCTCAATTTCTTATTGGACCTAGTCCTGTTTCATTCAGAGAGTATCACAAGCCTCAGAACTCCCATGTGAGTTGACAGAGAGGGTCAGAGTGAAAAGTCACACAGATTTCCTGTGAAATGTATTGTGGCACTTGCAAAAGGGCAGAAGGAGTTCAACAAATTTGCACTAAAACAGCCTGCCCCTCTTTTTTTTTTTTTCATTGAGAACTTTCTGAATTCTCAGACACTAGAACTGTATTTTCAGCAGATGAAGGAGAAAGGCACCACTCATCCTAGCTGAGGCACCTGACCTAGCCAGAACAGAGGTTTCAATAGTTTAATAAAAGCGTTGTGGGAAGAAAAAAAAAAATCATAAAAAACCCTGCCCCATAATGAAAATCCTTCAAAAATAAACTGAGATTTTGTTGCTCATTTCCAATTCAACAAGCTGTATAAAGTCTGAGTAGAAAGTCAGGATTTCTAATAACTGAATTCCTTCACAATTCCTTTAACTACCACTGCAATCCTGTGAAAATAATTCTTGCTAGCCTGTTCTTGGTAATGCATTATTGAATCAGGTTGCAATGTGAGATAGCCAGGGCTGAAAACAAGGTGCAGGCACAGAGCTAAGAGGCTGGTTACTGTAAAATTGGGTGTGTTTTATTTTGAAGGTCACAGTTACTGTCTATCTGTGGAAATGAGAGTTTGTAGTATAATAATTTTTGAGAACTTCTTTGTTCTTCCAACACTAGTTAAGGCACATAATTTTAATTTTTTAATCATACAGAGGGAAAATTCCAAAGATTTATTTTTTCTTTGTTTTTGTTTTGGATTTTTTTTTTGTTTGTTTCTTTTTTTAGAGTAGAAGATTGGTTACAACTGACAGCTCCTACTGTTCAATGAAATAGAGATTGGAAATAAGTAAAAAAAAATAAAAGAAGACATGGGCAGAAAAATATTACAGTAATGGATTCAAGTATTTTGTATTTAAATGTCTGTAGACAATTGCAAAATAAATTTCTTTAATATATTTTTTTTGTCATATAAGTTCCTGTAGATTTTCCTTGTGAGATTTTACTGAACAGTGAGGACTTAGTGCCTTACAAGAAGTGTATTTTTCATAGTCCATTATTAGTGAATTTCTAGTATGCACTAATTTCGTCTTTTCATTTATGATCAACAAGCCGCATTATGAACTGTGAACTTGAAGTCTGAGAATTTAGCAGTTATTTTATTAGTGTCCATAAGTTTGATGAAATATGATAAAATACATAATTACCAGAATGATGTTTTACATTTTTCAAGCTCTTTGAAAAAAATTATACTGTTTTTCAAGCAGGTTCATAAGAAAGAAAAAAACTTAGAAGATTTTAGATAGTTTAGGCTCATTGTTTTGCACTGTCCTTTTCAAAAACATTTTGTATTTCGTTCTCAGAAGTAGCCTTCTAAGTAATTAGTTTCTTTTAATGTCTTCATTTTCATTTAAATGCTCAACAATCAGGATAATTAGTATTAATTTGGCATTGTCATATTCTATTAATGACAATTCTACCACTTATCACTAGCGTCCTGCAGGCACAATGTTATCAGAGAAATATGACTGGTCCACTTTATCACTTTAACCAAAGACTTTAAATGGATATAAAACAGTAGGAACTGGCATACTCCCAATAAAAATTTATGCAACTTCTGATGAAGAATTGCCTCTGAAGTACTGGTGTCTTTGTGTTTAAATTCAGTTTTTGAGTTCCTTCACAATACGTATAAAGACTGACTTTCAACAATTTGTTTTGTTCATTATAAATTTGTGGGCCAGATCTGTCTTAGTTCTGTTTCACATGTATAGAACAATTGCATACAGCACCTAATTTAGTTCAAGTACTATTTTACACCTGAAAGTGTAAAGTGATCATTTTTTCCTGTATTCCTCAAGAGCTAATGGTAGAAGAAACTGAAGCATATTTTTTTGAGAGAAGTATCTTGGTCAACTAAAGGAAAATAACATCTTCTCTGTCAGCACAACTATGTATCACTACATATAACTCACTCTTGGGAACCAGGTTGTACTCATTGCCTTAAGGAGGATGCAACAGCTGCTCTTCAGAAACATATATTGCTTGTTTGGAGGTCAGAGAAGCAAAAAAAACCCAACCAAGTAAACAAAATCTCATTTACCCATTTATGCTGATGTCCTTATTAGCAGCATAGTGATACCATATATATTAAAGAACTTTTACTCTGAGTTCGATTTTTGGTTAGAGTCAATTCCATATATCACAGTGAGTTGTTTCTGATGCTTGCCCCTGCAGTTTGCATTCATTAGGGTAATCGTGGTCTTATCTCTTCAATTTTTGCAGTTATTTCATTCAGATTTTTCAATACCATTATGGTAAGACTGGCTTTTTCAAGGAAGCAGCAATAAAATTCAAATATTATTCAATACCATTTCTGCCCTGGAAATCCTGGATAGAAACTCATGTGTTTGCCATAGGTTCTTCCACGAATACATGTTTGGAGCATGGTAGGCTTGCTGTCTGTGTGCAGAGCCACTATATCACACGTACACAGTGTACTGATGTTTCCCAGAAGCATCAGGTTCACTACGCCTGTGCTGCAAAGTTGATCTTTACGTGCATAGTGAACATGTCTGGAAATTCTGGTCATCCTAGCTGGGGGTACAAACTTCTCCAGTTCCCAGACAGAGAAAATTTCTTGACAGAAAAGGGAGGATGTGTCTGAGGAAATCCAGATGTAATCTGGCTCTAGCTAAGATTGAAATGGAAACTGAAAATACCCCAAACCTACCAGGGTCAGTAATCAGCTACTTTTTCCTTCTTTGGGAATTGAGTGAAAACTCACTGTAATTAAAAAAAATATTACAGTAAATTCTCTTCCTCTGACTATTTCCCTTTCTCTGACAAGAATTTTCTGAATGATCTTACACTTCTCTGATCCCATTTCCCAACCATATTTTTCTTTTATCTCATACCTTTTTAGAGTGCCTATCAAATGTCTTTGTCATTGTATTTCTGAAATTATTTCAAGTTGTTCTTATTTGCCTATTATTTAAACGACACATTAAAAAAATTCTATTTTACATTCCTTTGCTTAAATTTTATGCTCATTTCATGATCTGTTACTTTCAGGCAAGTCTAAGGGCAGATTTTGGATGATTTCAGAATGATTATTTAATCTAGCCTACCTTTAATGATATTGCAACTTTTGATTTGTCATAGTCTAAACTCAGTGATGCATTTAAAGAAACTCTCATTAACTTCAGTGGATTTAACTTAGGGTTTCTAACTGATGTAACTACATCTTGTTGTACTCCTCTATACGACTCTACCCTCTCCCAAAGTATGTCTGGTATACTGTTGTGCTTTAACCCCAGCCAGCAGCCAAGCACCACACAGCTGCTCCTTTATTCCCCCACTAACAGAATTGGGGAGAGAATCAGAAAAGCTAGAAAACTCATGGGTTGAATTTAATGGGGACAGTTTAATGAGGAAAGCAAAAACCACACACACAAGCAAAGTAGAATCAATTCACCACTTCTCACAGGTGAGCAAGTGTTCAGCTGCCACCGGGAGAGCAGGCCTCCATCACGCATAACAGTTGCTTGGAAAGACCGATGTCATCACTCCAAATATCCTCCCCTCTCTCCTTTTGCTCCCCACTTTTTATATTGGGCATGATGTCATATGATCTGGAATATCCCTTTGGTCAATTTGGGCCACCTGTCCTGGCTGTGTCTCCTCCCAACTTTCCATACATCTCCAGCCTCCTTACCAGCATGGCAGGATGAAAAGCAGAAAAGGCTTTGGCTCTGTTAAGTGCTGCTCAGCAATAACAAAAACATCTCTACATTATCAACCCTGTGTTCAAGACAAATCCAAACCACAGTCCCATTCCTACTACTGTGAAGAAAATTATCTTCATCCCAGCCAAAACCAGCACACATAGTTTAAAAACAAAACCACAAAATCGCAAATTCTATAGTCCTTTAAGAGAATTAAAGGAGCAAATCTGGAATATTATATATATATTATACTATACATACTCTGTGTATTATCTTAGCAAATTTACATTATTCCTATTATTCATATTCCTGTGAGGGTGGTGGGGCACTGGAACAGGTTGCTCAGAGAAGCTGTGGATGCTTCATCCCTGGGAGTGTTAAAAGATGGGTTGAGTGGAGCTCTGACCAGCTTGGTCTAGTGAAAGTTGTCACTGTACAGGGGGGTTGGAACTAGATGATCTTTAAGGTCCCTTCCAACCCAGGATATTCTATTATTCTACAGCTATTGGGCCTCTTGGCAACAAAAAATATTTTCATATTCCTGACTTTGGACACTACCTTCCTGATGTCAAGAGGAATTTTCCTTTTTTTTAAAATATCTATTTAATTGTATTTTCTTTTACTTTTCTAACTTAACACCTTCAATACTTCAATTTTTCTGTAGGTTGTTATAAAAAGATTTGTGTTAGAAAATATTAGACATATCAGCTGAAGTCTCTCTTGCATAAACCTTGTAACTGAGTCTATATCTCTCTATTCATATATAATATTTCTAGAGTCTACAGGGATATCTTAGTACATATTATGCAGATGACTCTGTTATTTATGGAATGGGATCAGTTATTCCCTAGGTGGTTGTAAAACTCCAATCTCAGTTTGACAAGAGACAAATTGGTTTAGAGAAAACAAATTATTCTCAAGTCTTTAGAAACCTAAGTGGTGTTGGAGCAAGGTAACATGATAACTAAATTGAGGAGATGATGATTTAATAATTCAAGACCAAAAATCTTGTTTTGAATAGTGCTTGCAGACTTCAAATCATCATCTTTTTGATTTTATCCCTGAACAGTTTTAACCTCTGGACAGAAAGCTCCATCACCTACCAGAAGAGGAACTGGCATGTTGGTCTCACTTAAACTTTCTTTTAAGAATGATAATTCTTCAACAATTAATAACCTTCTCTATTGGAAAAAAAGAAGTCATGACTAGCATGGATTATCTGGTTGAGGGGAAATAAAAAGCCAAAAATACATTGCAGAGAATAAACACAAACCTTAAAATAATTACTTTACATGCACTTGTGGAATGATAAACATTTCTTTAATGGTATGATATCTGTTAAGCCACACTAATTAATTCAAATAATGACAATTTTCTTTCAAACTTTGTAACAGTTGCCATTGTCCAGAATTATGAGATTCTAGTGAATATATTTCAAAATTTTAAAAACCAGTATGACTGAATTTCAATTTCTCATAAGAGAAACAGTGAGTAAAGAATTTTTATGATAATATCCCATGAATTATGTACTTTCTTCTGTACATGACAAGACTATGACAATGGTACAAATTGGGTTTGTGACCTGGGGGTGATCTACATTACATATTTCCTTGAATAAATTAAAAAAAAAAACCAACAGTTTTTCTTATTATTAATTCATGTGAGTTTAGGGTGTGTCTCTTTGGTAATTTTTTTGTAATATTCTCTTTATTGAACCAAGGAATTTTGAAGTTTAGAGCTTGTTTATCTTCCCTTTAACAATCACATTTTAAGATATCTGCTTCATACTGTCTTCCATCCTAAAAGATTCTACTTTTTTTCCTTTATTTCTCCTCCAGCTATCTGGTATATCCTATATTCCAGTTTACCAATATTTGGCAACTCGAAATACAGGCCTGCATTTGACAGATTTAAATCCTGCGTGCACTACCCAATATCTTTATGGAAGAATTCATGTTGAATTATTCTATTCTGAAGATTCTATTCCAACCTCCAACTGAAATCAGGGTTAACTATGGGACCAGACCTGGTTTCACAAAGTGTTGTCCAGCCAGGTCTTGAAAAATTTGTTACAAAGATGGAGCCTGACCAGCTTCTCTGGTCAACACATTTCCACTTCTTTACCAACCTTGTTTCTCCTGATATCCAATAGAAACATATGTTACTCTTCTCTCCTCTCACCGTATATCTATGTGAAGAGTCTGGCTCCATCTCTTGAGGACCTCTCTAGGGTGGCTCAGAGATGGTCCGAAAGCCATTTCTGCTCCAGGATGGACAAGCCCTGCTCCCTCAGTCTCTCCTCATGGGGCTACCACTCACTTTAGCCCCAGCTTGGTG
>NW_020884872.1:36623886-36859690 GCF_003945725.1 Corapipo altera
CAGTCTCTCCTCATGGGGCTACCACTCACTTTAGCCCCAGCTTGGTGTCCTCTGTTGAACTCATTGAAATTTGTACTGTCCTTCCAAACTGGATGGACACAGTATGATCTAGGTATGATCTATCACTATCTTCAAACTATGTGACAGGGCTCATTACTGGTTTATGTCCAGCTTTGCAGCTTAGCAAGACCATCAGCCTCTTTCCCCAGAGCTGTCCCAGTCTCCATCCCTGTCTGTAATATTGTTAGAAGTTATTTCTTCTTGGGTGAAAACTTTGCATTTGTCATTGAGCAAGAAATGTATGAGAGTTATATTAGAAATAAGAGGGACAATATACAGTAGTGGTTGGTGTGGTTTGAATCAGTCAATCATCTTTTTATCAATTTTGAAAATATCATGCAATGAAAGGAATACTATGTCAGCAATACTGAAGACTCAGAATTTCTTCTCCTTCTCCCTATCACTTTGGTGTTAAGCCATTCAAAAATACTGTCCTTTCTGCCATTTAAAGTTCTTAATGAATATATTGAAGTATAAAATCCAAGTAATAATACCATAACAGAGTTTGTTCTTTTACACCCTGATTTCCTCCTCATCCTCTTGTTTTGCAGGTCAAACAAATTACTACAGCCATAGAAGGATAAGAGAAAAAAAAGGTCTATATTTAGTGTTCTTCTAAAGACAGTATTTTTGTAAGCAAATTTGTCAGATTTTTTAATGATTTTGAATTTTATAACTACAGAGATTATTCACATATAATGAATATTCATTCATATATAATGAATGTTCATTCAATCAAACAGGAAAATTGAATATCAATCAGAAGATTTTTTTTAAAAAATTAGTAACACTTAAATTCCTCATTGAAATCATGTCCACTGAGGCTTATATAGCACTAGAACACCCAAGGATTTCTATAATATCTCCTATTTATATGGTTTAATATGATTGAGTCAGTTTTCAGTACTTGGTCAGATTGCAGAGTATGTCAAGCAATATTATAAGATTAAGAACATTGCAACCTTAAGAGCAAATACTCTCTCATCATCTACTAAAGTAATTTAGATATTGATGGATCCCAGTTGTTGTATTTCCTATCACATTAACCTAAGATCTATACAGTTGAAAATTTATGGCTAGAATTTAAGTAATTTGTTTTGAGCAACTAAATAACCACTATTTTTACTTCATTTCAATGATAATGATAATGATGTATAAATATAGAGTTGAAACTTATATTTTGTTAGCAGATTAGTCAGGTTAGTTAGTTTTATAGGAACAGTGTTTTGCAAGCTTCCCAAACTATTATTTAAAATAATTCAAGAGTTGAAGTAGTAGAGTTTATGTCTTCAGGGAGAAGAAAGCTGGGGAGAAGAAAACTATAGAAGTATGTTTAATTTTTTCTGTTTAGTAACAGATATACTGACTATAATGCTTTTCCAAAAAGAGGATGAAGTAGGAAAGAAATATGAAATAGGAAGGAAATGTGATTTATTTGAATCATCTGTGCCTCATACACAGGAAGACCTGGAGAATTAGAAAGAGCACCCAAAGTCACTCAGAAGACAACTGTGTTGTAATAGTCTGTTCAGTAGTTCTCTTAAAGAAGCATCACTGTCATCCAGGAGTATACTTGCATCTGTATACTTGCAGATCATGAGTTGAGGGCAGATAATATAAATATATGTTGGAGTTATTGTTGGTTGCATGGAAGCAGTTTATCATGATAAGGAGAGGAAATTTTGAGATTCTATAGCACAGTATGGGTTCTTGTGGAATTTCTTATTTGAGAAGAGTTATCTGGAAACTGAAAGAGTGAATGCAGCTAGCAGTAAGCCACGGGGTTTTGATTTGCTGATAAGAGACAAGCATTTGTATTTTTTACTTTGAGAAAAAAGAATTTTTCTTTGCATACTTTTAAGAAATTCAGGAGAGACATGGTACATTTTAGACCATGTAATTAGTTAAATACTAAAAGATCAAAGGAGAAAGTATGGTCTTAGAAATGTACACTGAGATGAAAAAGTATAAATACTAACCAAACTATATTAAAAAAGCCTAAATTTTTGTCCAAAATGTAATTTCATGAAGTTCAGTAGTAATACTCTTGCATTCCCAAATTCTTGGTCAGGGAGAAAGAAGAAAAAACCCCCTTTTTTAAACATTAATAATTAGCCTAAGGTGCTTGTCACTGTTAGGCAAAGTAATTTATATTTTATTAAAGTCTTACATGTCTCTTAGTGAAATAAAGTTCACCAATAACTTCTAAATTGAAATATTCTTTTGGATTACAGACTTTCTCTGTTTGTCTATGTCTCATGTAACGTCTGAGGAATAAGCAAACAATATATTGTGAAGCTTCTCGTTTCAGGCTTGAAAATAACTTTATGCACACAAGAAAATTCACTCCAAAAGCAGACAAAAGAATATGCAGACCTAAGTAGAGAAATCAGAAAAAAGTTGATCAGCTAGGCAAAAGGGTGGCAAGGGCCACAGAAATTCAGAGAAGAGCTACTCTTATATAATGTTAAGGCAAGCAAGATATCAGAAATTGCTGCCTGAAGACAAAAGTCAATGTGTTTAATTGTTGTGGGTTTTTGTTAAACCTTTAATACTTTCACTTGTAATGATAAAATATTCTTTGTATGTACTGGGTTTTTTAAAGCTCTTAAAATATTCTTCAGATTTTTGGATATGATTCAAGGAAAAAGCCCCCACCAATTTAATGTAAAAAAATTATGGCTATACAGTAAAATTAAAGACAGACAGATATGGAGAACTAAATCCCTGTCTGCCCTTAATAATTGCCCTTGAATGCAATCAAGAAACATTTTATATCTGAAGTTTAATGTTATTAATGCTTCATGAAATACAGTGATTAGAGGGATAAAAGGAATGCACATTGTAAAAACTCACATAAGGTTGGTATTTTTATGAAGGTGAATAAACGTCTCTTCATTTCTTTACACTGTTTGGAAGAATATGCAGATTTTAATCTACATAAGAAAATTAAATTCATGTCCACAGCATTAAGCTTCTAATATCTTCTACATTATTTATATTTGTACTTATGAATCACTGAACATAGCTGCCAGAAAAATCATACAAAAAGCTGGTCATGTTTAGTAAGCCACCAGTTCATCTATAGTTTGTCAGCTAGTGGATAGAGTACCTTGCTCTCTTGGGAGAAGAAAACTTAAAACTACTGTTTAACAAACAAAACAAAACTTGGCTCCGATAATAACCATGAATGCAACTCTACATGAATTGCTTATGCTGTGAAGGGAGTGGTCAAAATGTCCACAACTTACTAAATTTCATGGTGGTTTTTTTTTAAGAAAGCATGCAGTAGCCATTGAATTGACATTGTTGAGAACAATTTCAAGTCAACTCTATATTAGAGAAAAAAAAAAACACAAAATTGGAAAAGTTTGTGGAAGACAGAGGAATAAGATAATAAAGTCTCTGTGCTAAGGAGGTAGATTGTAGGGGATTTTGCTTGTTTTATAAGGAACAGTTAAACGAGGGGATGACAATAGGTAGAGAATACTGTTGTGATGAAAATGTCCTAAAATTGCTTTAGGTCTTTGAAAAATTTAGTTGTCTGCTTATAAATAGAGTTAGTTCTGATAAATCTGCTGTTGTTATTTAGAATGATGACTTTGAATAATGTCCAAAGCCATTAGGTCAAGTTAGGAATTTATATTAGTTCTTCTTTTCAGACTTTTAACTGAAATATCATGATAACTGCTGACGCCTCTGAAGTAACTGCCATTAAAAATACATCCATGGAATGAAGGTTTTGATTGGGTCATATTTAAAACAGATATTTGTTAATTTAAATATGTTCTTTAAAATATTACCTCAACCAGAAAGTTATCACCATCCTCCCAACAATGGCACATCTTGTCTTTTGTAATTTTGTAAGAGTATCTGATCTGCAATTAACTTAGCCGATTTTGAAAAATCAAGAGTTATTCAATGCTGAAACTTTCTACCATGACCTAAAGCTGTAAGAATATCCACTGGGAGAGAATTGTATAAACTGACTATCCAGAAGAGTTGGAAATACTTAATTGGTTCCAATTCCATTTTATATACTCTCCTTCCTTGCTATTTCTTTGAAACACGCTTTAGAAAACTTCCCAGTCTGGCCATTCATGAGACTCTCTGGCAGTCAAACTCCCAAGGCCAGAGACTGGCACTGCTGAGTCCGAAGCCCCTTTGCAGCAGGTGGCTCCACTGAGCTGATGGGTGTCTCACTTGACTCCACACACACCCCCCTTGCACACACAGTCAGACAAGGTTTCCTTACTGACATCAGGTTTTCTTATAACAGTTTCAGGTGTCTTGTTCCGTAAAGCAATTTATTCAAAGTGCAGTAACATAGAAACAGCCCCAGTTGTTTCCTCTGAGGAAGATCCCTAAAAAAGGAACCCCTGGGCTTTTATACCCTCACAGTCTACCCGTACACAAGTCTCACTCTTTCTCCTGAGTCCTCCGCTCCTACTGTGGCTCTCAGTGTCCATCCCCCTAGCTGCTGTTGCCACGGTATTTGTGCCCTATGTTAACCAAAGGGTTGGTAGTTCACAACCTCTTGTCTTGGGTTCCCACCCAGATCTCAGTCAGCATCTCAATCTCCATCTTAATCTGCAGTTTACAAACAGAGCTACCTGCACTAGATGTATTCCTCAACACCAAATTTCAGATAAATTCAAATAAACAGTCACCTGTTAAGCAGAAAGGGAAAATAATCTTTTGTAAGATTATAATTTGCCATTTGCTAAATTATTGTCAAAATAGTTCATCAACATGGTACTAAATTATAACAATTCAGGGTGGTGCAAAGTATACTCCTTTGTTAAGGTTTAACTGTCCTTTTCCTCCAATTGCTCAGCTATACAAGGAGAAAGGTGTTTTCACTCCTCTCTACTTTACAGTTTTATTGCAAGCATGAAACTTTGTTTAGGAAAAGGGAGGAAGACAACCAGATGAAACAGAAAAGAACATGATGTAGTTGCTTGATGCAAACAACACTCTCCTGAGAGGTGGAAAACATGAACTTTGAGTTCTCTAGGCTTTACAAGATTTTAAACACAGGATTGCTCTTTTAAAATAAACTACTCCTTTTCTTTCATTTTAGAAGAAAGTAGCTGAGCTATGTACTATCTGAGAATCCCACTAGTCCTTGTGAATTAAATTTGCTATAAAATATTTCTTTGGATCAAGCCTCCTTTCTCATTCCTCTTTAAATCAAGAACACTAATAAGGAATTAAAGATGATTGAATTGTCACACTTGGTGTTGGTTTAGGTGACCTGGGCTGGCACTGCTGGCCAACAATGGCTGACACAATACTCATGCTCTTCAGAAGCAGCAAGTAAGGGTGGCAGCAGGATACTGCACCGCACCAGAAATATCATCAGATGCCTACAGTCAGGCACATGAATCTACATCTGGGCTTAACTAGGTGTAGTAAACCGGAGAAGGAGTCTTAGCCAATTTTAGGACTGCATGGTTAGAAATGTTTGATGAGGGAGAGTTTTGGCTTGGCCAAGTAGAAAGAAGGAATATGTTAAACTAGTAGTTAAAAACTAATTTTTGGAGCCATAGCCATAAAAGTCTATCTGGTAGTATATACCCAGAATTACCTATTTCTTAATATGTCGGAGCTCATCTGGTGTCAGGTGAATCTACATCATGGATAATACTGCAAAAAGAAGGAAAACCACAACTTAATTTTACATGTTTCTTTTTGGTTCTAGGAGTGCAGACCCATATTGTGTTTTGATAGGCATTGAAGTTAATGACAGCTGTGGGTTCTAGGCATAAGCTGCACATGTATAGAGTGCTAACTGCTAGAGGACCTTACATTCAATTTGCAAGGAGAGATCTACAGATGGCTCCCTGTTGGACATCTTCAGCTTTTGTTCCAGCAGGAGGGAAGCTGCTTTGAGAAAACCAGCAGCACAGCTGTGTTGTAAGATTTCAAGTGCAAACTAAATTTGCACTGAAAGGAAACCTTTCAAAGAAACCCTGCAACACACTAAGAAAATAATGCATTCTCTGTTCGAGTTCACAAATGAGCAAGTAAGTGTGGCTTCTTAGCCTCTGCACTTTGTATATCCAAGTGCTTAGGCTCTACTTTGGAACACAGTCTCTGCTTTTTTCTTTATTCAGACAGATTTTTAATAGCGAAACACACTAAACGTCTAGTTCCTAAATGATACAGTTATTAGTTCAGGTAATCTAGATTCTTCTTTCCATTTTATGGATTTTAAGTTTGAGGTTATTTGTATTCCATTTCAACAGAAGGAATAGAGATTGCCCTCCTTCTTGCATAGACAATTACTATTTATTTTTTAAATATGCACATGCTGTCACACCTGAAAAGAAAAACTAAACCTTTTGCAGGGCTCAAAAAAGTGTTTATTGATTCCTTTTGCCTTCAGGGATGGGTTCATTCTAAATCCTTTATGAATATAATAAAATGCCCTGCAGGCCTACATGCCTCAGCTTTGAACAAATATTGCATTTTATAGGCACCCTGAAGACAGTATTTCTTGCTGGGTATCTATTTGCAGGTTGTTGTCCATTCTACAGTTTTCTTGCCTTAGTTTAGACTTTAATGTGGAGACACTTAAGTCTCTATTCATTTCAGAAAGAATAATCTCTAACAAATTGGAAAGCATGTGACAAATAAGCACCATTTTCTTTATGGGTTCTTTCCTTTATAGTCTCTTCCTCATGTTTATTTTGACTCTATAGGGCTAGATGGTTCCCTGTGTTACTTAAAATTCAGGGACCTTTAGAGCTCATGATAACATCACTCAAAACAAGAGCAAAAGAAAGATATATATTTAAGAAGGATTTTATTAGTAGTTGTCAGTTTATTAACTTAAAATAAAATAATTGTTTTTCAGCTTGTCAGAGGTGTTAATTGCAAACTGTATATTTAAATTATTATTGGCACACATTGGTGTGGTACATCTGGTAGAAAAAAGATGATATCATTCTTAGCCATTTCTGTAGCACAATTTTTTCCTAATTACTCTGTCATTAATCTGAAAAGCCAAAGAGTTGGTATTCATACAAATAAAATGGAATCTTGGTTGCTACCCTAGGGAAGTTGTTTTTTCCTTTACATGATCCTTTTTACTTAATATCAACACTAGCACCAAAATTAGTTGCATGCCACTTAAATATGTGTAACCAGCTGTGGATGTATTTTTTTAGTATGCTGCATGAAAAAGTTTTTCCTTTTCTTGAGCTATAGGTGTTAATTGGTATCTTTGTATCTTGCTAATTAAGTTCTAGCAACACCTTTTCCTTCTTCCTTGCTCTGAATTTAATGAGCTCCCTTGTTGTAATAATTTATTAGATAATTTGATAAAACACACCAAAAAAGTTTTTTAGAGGAACTCTGAATAAGAAAGTTCAACAGATTTTAGAGACAACACACAAAACACAACCAATATCATATGTTGTTCATGATGAAATTTGTTATATTAACATGCAAATGTTTCTGATTGTGTAAGCGTATATTTTGTTGTTAGACAATGTCAGACTGATATGTTAAGCTATCCATTGGTTCTGTGAAGCAGAGTAAGAGCATATAACTAAAATTGCCTTCAAAAACCCCTCAGCAGTCCTTTCAGACTCATAGGAATAGAGGATTGGAAGGGCTTTGTATGTTATCTTATCTATTCCCCAACCTAGGGCAGTATCAACAATACTTTTCATCCAAGATTTTTCCG
The DNA here is from genome assembly GCF_003945725.1 of Corapipo altera. Taxonomy (NCBI): domain Eukaryota; kingdom Metazoa; phylum Chordata; class Aves; order Passeriformes; family Pipridae; genus Corapipo; species Corapipo altera. The sequence continues at coordinate 36,631,643 of NW_020884872.1, forward strand.
ACTCACTTTTGAAAAGCCTTGGTTATGGATAGTGCAACCTCCATAGGCAATTTGCCTTAGTGCTTTGCTATCCCTAAGTTAATTTCTTGTGGAGTCAAACTCAATCTCTTATTTAATTTAATACTATTTTCCCATAAAATAGATAACTCACTTTCTTTCTTCTTTCAATACCTAAACTGTAGTTCATACTTTTCTCTAGTTTTCCTTTTTTATGTTAAACCATATATTTACTTCAATCTTCTAATAGGTCTTGTTTTCTAGACCTCTGATCGTTCTCCTTTAGTCTGTCCAAAATTTGCCTCTCTTGAAGTACATTTAAAAAAATAGAGAAAATTCATTAATTCTTAGTAAATGGCTTCCCATATGTTCTTTTTATGTAATTTGCTCTTGTAGGAACAATATTATTCCCTTGTTTCTGTTTATACTGTTGGTTATTTGCTTTTTTTTCTACAAAACCACTTCTGAATGACCTGTTCCTTGCAGTGCATTCAAAATTGTAATGTCCTCAGAAAGTGTGCTTGTCTATACTGAGCTTCATCTTTATTTTTTATTTTTTAGTCTGAGTCATTCCTTCCATTTACCAAGATTATTCTGAGATCAAATCCAGTCCCTTTTAGACAGACTTTTGCAGACTCTTTTAGGTTTATATGATCGACATGCTTAATAAAGCTGTTCACTGATCAATCACTTAGGAGAAACTACTGGTAGATCCTGTCTTTGCACCATTTTTCCATTTTGGTAGCAAACTGCACAGAAACAGTTATGGTTTGACTGAATTATCTTAATGACTGTGAAATGATTTTAAGACAGTAGTTAGAAATAATGAACATAAAGGTTTTTATTCATGTCAAAAGATTTCACCAGTCACTATTTCCACTATGTCACTGTTCCTGCCCAATCTTTCCGTGGAAACATCATTTGAGATGTTATCAAATAAAGACATGATGGTCCTATCAATTCTTCTTTAAAATGACCTTATATCTGCTGTAGAATAAAAATATGCTGCTTTAACATGATTTTATTTTCTTTCAGGAAATGGTGTTTGACACCATTATTTTCTAGATATTGATTATTGGTAACATTACATTGAAGATGACTGATTTATAATTGTTTGTCTTTATGTCTTTCACTTGAAGATACTAATTTTGTTTGCCTTTCTCCAAGATCTCTTGAACATTTTCACTAAGAAGAAATTGCTTCAAACATTTTTAAGAATGGCAACGAACAAAGTTTGCAGTATCAACCAACTGTAAAACTTCCATTCATTTTAGCAAACTCTAGCTTGTAAGATCATAACACCATAATGATATGAATTGTGTTAATCATCTAAAATACATTAAGCTCTTCTAATGAAAATCAATTGAAAATGGAAATTGAACACTGTGTCTAAAGTCTACCAGAAATAAAATATAACAGAAATTCATCTTTCAATTAAGAGTGATATATTTCTTAAAAGCTACTTTTTATGTCTGAAATATTAGCTGCGCTTTGCTTCGTGTCTTGAACTTCTTGTTGATTGGGTTTTGGGGTTTTTTTTGAGGTTGTATATTTTTTTGTGGTGAGTTTTTTGTTTGTTTGTTTGTGTGATAGTTTATCTGCACTGTTCCTTTAGACTCTTCAGTAATCTGAATTTGTTTCTTCCCTATGTATATTTTCTTGGTATTTTTCAAATCACTGAAGAGTTCATTATTTAATCAACAGGTAATGTAATATTATTTATTTCTTTATTAAATCTATCAAACTATGTTGTTAGTGTAAATCATGAGATGCAAGATGAAGCAGAATCTACTCTATAGTTCAGTCCTTTGAAAGTGATGCCTAGTAGACTTTCTAAGCATAACTAACAGTCTTAGACAGCTACCTCAGACATTTGATTTATAAGCTCATAGTTAACATAATCACGTTTTGGCTCATGTCACTTTAAAATAAAATGTATGACTATATCCACTAGATTTTGGCTGATTCAGATGCCACTGTTCAGGACTGAGTATGAAATACTCTTCAATCATACTCTTCAGGCGTAAAGTTGTTTTCTGTTCAGCCTCACTTACAGGTTCCCAGGTACTACTCTCCCTCTTTTCCATACTCTCTAAGCATTAACACTCAAAAGCCAGCTTGTTTTTGTAGAATACAGATTCAGCCTCAAGACAGGAGGGTGACTATGAATGAAAATTGAAGGTTTTTTAATAGAACATGTATTTCATACGTCTTCTGTCCACTTAGGATGTTCCTCCTCTGCATAACTTTTCCAAGTGGATTAGTTTTATGAATGATGGTCTGACATAACATTGGTTGGCCATACTTGGTAGCCTTGCTGTGGCCAAAGAGATTCTTGTTTCCACTTGGTGGTCTGACCTTTGAGTCTGTTCAAAACAAACCAAACTCAACCTCCAAACCACCATCACTACCACCAAAAAAATCACTTGTTTTCTGTTTCAGTGAGAATTCTTTCAGACTTCGATGTTAAAAAACCTACGTAAAATAGAGCAACAGAAGATTGTTCCTGAATGTTAAACAAATAATTCTAGTATTATATTTCACTCTTTATCACACATGATTTATTTATAAAGTCTCTAAAGGTTATAAGGAGTTTCAGAAAATATTTGAAATAGTATGTCAGGCTTCCAAAGGTTCCAAGAGATTTAGAAATGTATACATTTAACAGCATATTTAGTTACTTATAAAAATTTAATTATTCTCTTCTAATTTTAAATAACATGATATCTCACCATTTCTCACCAAAATATGATGGCATATTTTGAAAAAAAAATTAAAAAAGAAAAAAAATTAAAAGCTTATCAAGACTGCAGTAATTAAAACACACAAAATTGCAGTGAGGCCTCTTGGAGAAAATTCTCTGCATAAATGGCTATTTTCCAAGAGCAAAGGATACTTTCCACTTCACCAGGTTGCTCAAAGCCCCATCCAGCTTGCTTTTATCAAGGCCGGGGATGGTGCATCCACAAGTTCTCTAGGCAACCTGCTCCAGTGTTTCACCACCCTCCCAGTACAGACTTTCTTCCTTATATCTAAACTAAACCTACCTTCTTTCAGTTTAAAGTCATTCCCCCTTGTTCTGTCACTATGTTCCAGTTCTCTTGTAGGCCCCCTTTAGTTACTGTAAGGCTGCTATGAGGTCTCCATGAATTCCTCTCTTCTCTAGGCTGAACAACCCAAACTCTCTTGGCCTGTCTTCATAGATGCAGTGCTTCAGTTCTGTGATGATCTTCATGGCCCTCATCTGGACTACTTCCAATAAGTCCACGTCCTTCTTATGCTGGGGGTCACAGAGCTGGACACAATACTCCAGGTAGGGTTTCAATAGAGCAGAGCAGAGGGGCAGAATGACCTCCCTCAAACTGCAGTCCATGCTGTATTTGATGCAGACCAAGATTCAGTTTGCTTTCTGGGCTGCAAACATACCTTTCTGTCTCACATTGATCTTCTCATCCAAAACCATCAAGTCTTTCTCCCCAGGGCTTAATTCATTCTCTGCCTAGCCTGTATCTGTGCTTGGGTTTGCTCTGACACAGGTGAAGGATCAAGGTCCCTCTGGAAGATATCCCTTCTCACGGTGTTGACTGCACCATACAGCTTGGGGTCATCAGCAAACTTGCTGATTGTGCACTCAATCCCATGAATATATATATATATACATGATCAAGTAGCTGTCTTCTCCTTAGAAAGCCAGGCAAAACGAGTAAAGTTTCTTTCTTCTTCCACTCCTTAAAAAACCTTTTAAAATTTTATGCAGTGACAAGGAACTGTGAAATAGTCTTTTAGGCATTAAGTCTATTACTTTCCTCTATCTGTTATTGCTCATTAGTTTTGTTTTTATTTGTTGCATTATTTATTTATTTATAAACAAGCATTTAGGAAGCAATCAGTGTCTAGACACCTTTGTTTGCTGCCTGGGTTTGTATTTTAACACAGAATTAAAAGATACATCCTATACAGACTCAGAAAACATTTGGACTCCTTTGCTCTTCTGTAGGTTGGACTACCTGGAATTTTCATAAAGCTTATTTGATTCAGTCTCTCCTTTTATAAACTTTTAGAATGTCTAAATACTTTTTCTTAAGGGACTCTATCACACATGTTCCACATTATGGGGTAGACACTAGTAAAAGCTTGTCCACTTTTCTTCTTTTATGGGTTTTTGTGTCTCGGACTTCCTGATTTTCCACATCTCTTTAAATGTCACTTTTTTAAGCTTCTTTATAATCTATGTGGAAGTAGTAACACGATTTAATCTGACTGAGATGATTTCTTGAATATAGAGACTAGTCTACCTGTTCTCTATTTGTGTATGTTGCAAATAACGTAGCAGTAAGTTAAGCACAAAATTTCCTCAAATGTTTATTAGCAATGTCTTTTTCCAGCCTTCATGACTGATAGGTTTTTAGTTTTAGTTTCAGGTTTTTAATGCAGATTTCTTTATCAGGAACTGGCAGAAAAAAATTAGTTTAGCATTTAGGCTAAAAGTGTTACTGCTTTCCTATATATGATTTCCTCAGTGTTAATAAATTCTAAATCACAATTTAAATGCAAAAAAAAAAAAAAAAAAATTAGATTCAGATTCTTCTCACTCAACTTTACTAAATTAATATTAGGTAACCAGCTCAAGGTTTAAACCAACATACTCTACCCCAGCTAATTTGGCATAAATAGAAATTTAGTAATTTGTGGATGGGTTGAACTTAGGAAATCTCTTTCAGTCCTGTTTTCTGTGTCATTTATTTTTTTACTTGTTTATGACTTCATCTTTGCAAACAGGTTTGCATGCTTCTACTGGATCTGATATCTACACCTGCACCTGTTTCCTCCCATGAATTTGCCTTCCACAGACAAAGAAGACCATAATGCAGAGCTCTGAGACTCTTGTTTGCAGAGATCCCACAACTTTCTTCACATTCCTACTCTTTTTCCTTCCTAAATTCTTAGTCTTTCTGTTCTGATTAGGTCTCAGATTAACTCTAATCTCCTTTTTTATCATCCTATTAAACTTGCAGATCGAGTCTTTTCCTTTGGTGTTCAAGACTCATATTTACCAGTTTCAGAAGGATCCTTCAGAGAAGTCAGTTTTTATTTTCTGCTAAATTCTACAGGAGTACGTTCTTGGTTAATTTTCCTTTTCTTTATGGTAAACATAAATTTATCTACTGCAGCTTTATGCTTACCCATCTACCTTCTCCAAATGTTAAAACTGCAGCTTTTCTGATGTCCTAGTTAGTCATGCTCAGCATTGATAAGATTTAATTCCTCACCATCCCACCAGTGTCCATTCTAGACAGCCAATTGCCTACTCTGCAGGAGACTACCAATAATAGAAAATCATCATATCATTTCTTAGGAACATGCAGAAGTTTGGCACATAAATACTGAAAGAAACAAGTGCACTTGCAGCCCAGAAAATCCACCATATCTTGGGCTGCACAAAAAGAAGTGTGGCCAGCAGATCAAAGGAGGTGATTCTGTCCCTCTTGTCTGCCCTGGTGAGTCTCCACCTGGAGTACTATATCCAGCTCTGGGTTCTCTAGTGCAAGAAGTTCTTGGACTTTCTAGAGTGAGACCCAAGGAGGGCTATGGAAATGATCAGAAGGCTGAAAGATCTCTCCTAGGAAAAAAGGGTGAGCGAGTTGGGGTTAAGCCTGGTGAAGAGAGACTCTAGGAAGACCTAAACACAGCCTTTCAATGTATAAAGAGGGCTTATAAGAAAGAGAGAGACATTTTTCCATGAACTATAGCAATAGGAAAAGGATCGATGGTTTTAAATTGAAAGAGGTTAGGTTTAGATTAGATATAAGGAAGAAATTCTTTATGATTAGGGTGGTGAGATACAGGAAGAGGTTACCCAGAGAAGTTGTGGATGTCCTATGACTGGCAGTGTTCCAGATCAGGTTGGATGAGGCTTTTAGCAATTTGATCAAGTGAAAGATGTCTCTACCCATGGCAGAGGGGGTAGAATTATTTCATTTTTGAAGGTCCCAGCTCTAACTGTTCTATGATGAGTCTGAAATTCTGGTTTGTCCTGGTTTTGCAGTCTGTAGAAAGTTCGGTATTTTTGATACTGTTATGTTGGCAATCTCAGATTTGCATGTTATTACTGCTATAGTTGCCTAGGCTACTGGCTTCAAAAAATTTTGCTTTCCAGAAGGTTTCCCAGTTCTCCCCCTCAACTATGTACAAAGATGAGTCATTTTTCAAGTAACTCCCCCTTATCCAACCATGATATTCAGCTTTTCCTCATGATGCTGACAGTTACCTCTGGCTGCTTTTTAGAATCATAGAATCCTTTAGGTTGGAAAAGACCTTTAAGATTATTGAGTCCAACCAAAAACATAACACTGCCAAGTCCAACTAAACCATGTGACCATCCATCAGTTAGTGTTCAGGAATTCCTCACATCCTGCTTCACAGTGTAACCTAAGGCCAGAGGTGAGACAGCAGCCTAGTCGTATTTGCTCAAATATCCTTTTGACTTACATTTGCTATGGCAGAAGTCTCATGATCGCTACCCATTCTGAGTAGTGGTCTACTTCCCACAGACATTGTCTTTTTATCCTTTGCGTTCCATCAACAGAAGAAGGTGGAAAATCACCTCACCAGTCAGGCCCTAGCTGCATAAGTGTGTCCTATCTTATTTATTTGATTCAGAAAGACAGCCTTTGACTCATCAAACAAAAAGACTGAGCTTATTGTCCACGTTTGCTAAACCATTGTTAGTATCATGTTCTTTATATTTATGATGCTTTGTATTGACTTCCAGCTCCTCAGATATGGCCAAACTATTTGATTTTGAAGTTATTTGTCTCCTGAAGTGGCAGTCCATAGGAAGCATTATGTTTATAGGAAGATGTCTGAACACATTAGGTCAGTAATTAATTACAAAAATGTTGTTAAGATTTGTGGCAGATAAACTATAAATTGAAAATAGAAAAATATATTTCTAAGAAATACCACCCTAACCCCACTACCACCAATTAAAAAAAACACTATCAATAAACCACCAAAATTCAACAAACCCCTACAAACCCACAGTTTCAGTCTACCCTTTTAAAATTAGAAGTAAGGTTAGAACCTTAACAATATGGGCTTGAAATCTTATAATTTTTGTTTTTCACGTATGTTTTTTTATTCTCATCATCTTTTTCGTAGGACTGCAAAAATTTCGTACTATTTTCAGTTTTCATTAAAATACAAGGATAAATAAATGCTGTAACAGAACTTGTTAGTGTTTTCTGATTTTTTTTTTCCCATCCTCAACTCAAACACTGATGTGTTAGGAAACAAATCTATCAAGGTATATTATATGATGGATAAAATTACCATGGCTTTGTGAATGATGAAGACTCAACAAAAAACCTGTAAGTAACTAAAATAATTCATCTTAATAATATTTGTTGTATTAATACGTCATGGAAATACTTATTTTTGATAAATATAAGTGTGTTGGTTTAAAAGTTAACCAGCAGGGGAAACCAACCCAACTCAAAAGAGAGATTACAAGTCAGAATAACAATTTAATAAAATAATACAATAAGTACGACCACACAGACAAGCAACAGGCCCTAACCCACAAAGACCAAATGTACAACCCAGCACCCCGGGGCACAAACAAAGTGGTGCTCCCTGGGTTCCCCCCCGAGTCCAAAGCAAAGGGAGAGGGGAAAAAAACTACCGGTGGGAGAGCTACTGCAGTCCGGCCAAAAGTGATGATTGTAGTCCAGCCGAGGGTGGTGGTCTCAGTCCGGCTGAGAGCGGTGAGCTGCAGTCCTCCTCTGGATCCCACGAGTGGTGGAAAGGTTCCAAAACTCCAGGTTTATATATTCTCCAACTCAGGTAGGAATGTTCAGTCCCTCCCCCAGAGCGGGGAATTCCATAAAAGGATGCTCAGTCCTTCCCTCAGAGTGGGGAATTCCATAAAAGGGCATGAGGACAGGAACATCCCCCCACCTCGCAGGCCTCTACTGACAACAGTTTCTGGGAAATGGCATAGAAGGCTATAGAATACACAGTTTTGGGCTACACCCATCCAGTGATGAATCGGTCCCAGTTGTTCTAACTAGGACAATAAGACAGATACTTAAAAAGTAAAAAAAAAAATTAAATGTTTTTGGTCTACATTTTTCCTTTTTTAAAAGATTTTAGTTTGCACTTGGGTTACATATAGTCTGAGACGTATTTTTGTTACTTTAATTTATCATTAAATATTTAAGATTTTGCATTACATAAATATTTTTAGGGTTTGTTTTGTTGGTCTTTTTTGCTTTTTCTTCTTTGGAGAATGAAAAAAATTCAAAATAACTTAAAATTCAGATTTCAAGCAACTGTACAAATTTAAAATAGAAACATACATTTGGCAGATTCAGTCTAGTCCAGTAGTAAATTTAATAATTTTATGTGACCTTTTCACACCATATTAGCATTATTAAGAGCACTTATTATCTTGGGTAGATAGTCATGGTTTACCAGACCATTTTATCTTCTAGTGTGAGTAGTGTTGATTAGAGCATGGTGATACTAACACCAAGGTCACAGGTTTGATACCTGTACACTCCACTCACTTAACCTTCTCTAGGTGACCCTTCCTTATCATGGGGATTGGACTAGATGATTCTATAATTCTGTGATATGTTAGATCTAACATCTGATCCTTACTTCAGAAGACATTTTTATCCCAAACAGACATGAGAAATACTTGAATATTAGTAATTGTTTTTGATTATTTTGGTTGTGAAATAAATAAAAAAAACAAAGTGTCTTATGTATTACTAAATTGTTTTTTGATAATTCAATCCCTTCTGTTCTTTAGCTTCAAGAAGAAAAAAGTATTTTTTTAAATCAAGGAGTTTATATTATCTGTCTGCATATTCGCCCTACAGAGTGCTACTAGAAATTTACTTAGTATACTGTGTATAGTCTCTGGGGACAGCCAGCAGGAAATTTAATCTTAACTTTTTTTAATGTGAAACCTTTTTGTTTCTCATAGCATCATGTGGAATCATAGGAAGATACCAATCAGGAAAAAAGTCCAGCACTGGATTTGTCTGGGAAGAGGAGCTTTCCTCCCATGGGCACTAGCTTGATTTGGTGTAGTTAACATGTGTTTCATGACTGAAAAGTAGCAGTGCTGGTTTGAGACTGCAACATGACCACTAACCCACACTGTTCTGCCTCATTCAGCTCCACCCCTGAAACTAAATGACTGTTTTTACCACCATCAGCCATCATAACAAATACTTTTTGAGGACAGTACTTTGTCATGAATAGCCTCTATGCTATTGCAAAGCTCGTGATACACTTTTTCATTGTTACAGTTCTCCTTGAATAGCTGCTGATAGAAATGAAATCGGAAATAGTGTCCTTTTCACTCATGACTATTTCAATTCCCTGACGATTTGTGATGGGATGTTCTGTGAACTGTGGTACACAAAGTAAGGTATTGACATTCTGGTTACTATATCCTTCTTTTCCTCTAGACATTGTGCACCAGGAATGCATATCGTAGAAGAGAAAATATTGCTGAAAGTTTATCAGGTTAGATGAAGGGAATTTATGCTAAACTGAACAGTTTTGCAGACTTCACTCATTCATATATGAAGATGAAGTTTTAGATCAAAGACTAAACAAAAGTTTCTTGTTTGATTTTTTTTTCTTTACCGAAATGAAGGTTTTGACAAAATAATGTTACTGCTTTCCCTTCCACCCAACTTCTTGGGGCTCAGAGACTACTCAATTATTTCCTAAATAGCTTCAAGGGCAACAGCAGAAATTCTTTCAATTTTCATTGCATATTGTCTTATAAATACATTCAGGCATAATGATTTTACATTCAAGATAAAACATATTAAAATATGTCTAATTATTATTATCATACTTGCTCAGCAGTCATGAGAGTTAAATAGTCCAGTGCATCACTGGGTGACCCAGAATCATGAAAATCCTGTCATAAATTTTTTTCTTACCCAAGTTCAGAAAAATGTGTTTCACTGAAAATGATAGAATCCTATTGCCTTAGCTTGATAAACACTGTATGAAATAATTTATTAGTCACTTTCCTGGTGAATCATTTGACTTTATTTGAATATCTGCCAAATTGATGTCAAGCCATGAGTTGCAGCCATTTGAACATAGAACCCCCCCCAAAAAAGAAATAAAAATATTTTCCCTACATACCCCCCCCCCCCCCCCTTCCATTTTAATTTTGGGTAATTTTTCCTTTTTTTTTTTCTTTCTTTTTTTTTTTTTTTAATGCCAAAGTTGCTGCACAAACCATATTCTTGTCAATTAAACTATGATTTAGTCCTAGCTCATCAGACATTTCATCATTTCATCATCTAGAATCTCAAGCAGTGTCTTGGGAGGAGTGAGATATGTTTGGGGGGGGGCAGTGAGGGTTGATTCTGGGTCTACCACTTGCAAGATAGATAATTTTAACTCCTAATTTACTACAGGGAATAGAGAAGCACAATTATTTCTGAATAAACAGGAAATAAATATAATATCAGTATCTGGAAAACAAACTAACTAAACAAACCAAAACCCACAACAAGCCAAACCCAAAAAAATCACTGCCTTATTTTTTGTTATTGTTATTTTTTTGTTGGAAAGACTTCAGATATTTACTTTCAGAGAAAGTATAGTCACTGAAGGGAATTTTTTTGTTGTTGATTAAAAATCATGAATCTAAAAGTTCTATGACACACTTTGGTTTTCATGTTTCTTTTTACTGATGCACTCTTTTCTGTGAAAGTCTTGCAGCTTGGAATCTCATATAACCATATATAATGTATTTCATGTCCTGTAGAGGAAATTTCTCTAAAGACATGTTTAATGAAGAAATTAGAATTGGTACTTTGCTCTTTACCTGCTAAGAGAGGAAGAAAATGGATTTGAGAAAAGGTATGTCCTTTCTTTCACCTGAGGGGATCTCAAGCATAGGGGAACTAGAGAAGAGACAGGTAGCAGAACCTCAGCAGAAGGAAGAGTTCCAGCAGATGGACTAACTGTATATCATCAGCATAGAGCATTCTGGCAGTCACTGATCATGAGCCTAAGGATCATGAAAGAAGATGGATCATGGAATTTGGAATATTACTATAGAATTGCTTGCTAAAAATTAGAGGAGTTCATGTTAGGGAGGTGGAAACAAACCAAGGTAAGTTCCTTAAAAGCAGTGTAATCACTGTCTTACTTCTGAAGCAGCAATCCCTGTTAAAACTCAAAGCTTTCTACCCAACTCACTCTCTTTTTTTTTCTTATTCTCATGCGCAACAAGAGCAGAAACAACAATAAAATCCTTCTGCTGGTGTACACATGCAGAGTTTTATTGCTACTGGTCCTCATGCTCTGTGAGTGAAGAGAATGAAATAAGGAACTACATACCAAAACAGCATGGGATAAGCAGGCTATACTGTTGAGCAAGCTTACACTCACCTTCAGTATGTCAAATTACAGTACTGGATTTAAAAGTATTTGCACCACATGATCCCTAAATAATAATGATAAGCTAAAGCTCTATTATTTTTTATTATGTATAACCACATCCTTTCTGATGGATTCATTAGTGCATAAATATAGTGATTATATCCCAAACAATTGATGTGTTGTTTGATGCTTTAATTTTGAATTGGATACTATTCTTATGTACATTAATCCCCAGATTTTTCTATTCTTATTAAATGTTTTAATAATTTCAAAATACTAATAGTAAAAAGATGCTGTACCCTGTTAGGATAGAATTAATTATGAATGTTATGAATAAATATGCTTATTCTGCAGGATAAGTTGCTGTTAGTTACTAGAGGCAAATTTCCAACGAACACAGATCTGTTGGTTTTCTAGCTGACACTAACACCTGTGCAATGAAGGCTTCCCACGAGGTTACACAGCTTTTTATTTGTTAACAGTTAGGGGGTTTTCAATTTTTTCTATTATGTGCATTGCATTTTGGGTCTTGTTTTTATTTTCTGCTAATTCACAACTTAGAGCTTGCATGAAAATCAAGTCGATAATTCACACTTTTCAATCCTATTCAGACACTTTTCTCGACTTCTCATTATACTTAGGTCAAACAAAAGAAAGGATAGTCTAAGTATCTATTTAAATGGTACGAATTACTCTTCTGAAAGCTATTGGAATTTTTAAATATTTTTTTCTTGTAACTTTAGAACTCAATGTGAATGATGATGTTTCATGTGTATCTAGATGCAGTGTTTATCTGAAAATGAAAAGTAATTTTCTTTCCTGTATATTTCAGTTGGAGATGATAAATTCATAGTTGCTTCCTGTCAAAATGTTATTCCATGTATATGGGAAAATAAGGAAACTGACACATGTTAACTAACGAAGATGCCTTCACTTTTACTTGAAATGCTCAAATTAATGAAGATTTTTATGTTTAGGGAATATGGTTGAGGATCCACAGATTTCTGGGGCTGCTTGTGCTTGATATGGGAAGTTCTAATGACAAGTTGAATGCATTCTTTCTAAAAGTCTGGAAACTGAGGATGAAGAATAAGTACTTAAAATAGGAAGATAGCATTTCCTGCTTTAACTTTCCCACAACTCCTTGAGGTTATTTATAGTACTTTTATTTAGACTTCAGTTAAAATTTGTATATTTGGATACAGTTTTGAAGTCTGACAATCATTAATAGAGCTTGTTGAATGTGTTCTCAGCAGCAGCCCTGTGTAAATTTGACTGTTTTGCATGCTTTCAAAACACATTGGCAAAGAAGTTTTAACTGGCAATCTTAAGTATTCTGTTTTTGTGGAACCTCACAAAAATATGAATTTTGGTGTTCTGAGTGGTATGAATAACTCTGCACATCTCTGGAAGGTAATTTAGCATGAATGAATTCTTTGCCTTGATATTTATGAGTGCAGCTGTAGGCCATAACCTAAAGTCTGGAATAAATTTTCAGTGAAAGTGAAATACAACAGGAGTTTTATGAGTCCCAGATCATATAAAGTGTTTGCAAAATTAGAATGATTAAAGGATGATAAAGCACCAGGCTCAGAAAAAATGTTTTGTGGCATGTTTGGGGAAACAGAAAAGTCGGTGGCAGATATTTTTGATAACTCACTGAGGTTAATGAAGTAACAGAGAAGGCTGTGTTTCTCCTTAAAAGTTTAAGCAAGGATCCATGAATGATTCAAAAGTACTGAAAAAGTATACAATAGTTAGAGGAATTGTGTGAATAGAGTACATAAGGTAGAATCGTGAGCCATTTAAAACAATGGCTTATAACTCATAAGGGGCACAACTAATTTGCTTTATTTCTTTTAATACTCCACATTTATTAAATTTGTGAACAAAGAGGCAGTTGTGGAAATAATTAATGTGGATTTCAGAATCATTTTTATATGTCATTACACAAAAGTACATTTCTATGCTGGCACTAACAGTGTTTTGGCGTGAGAACTGCAGGAAAGGGATTTTGTGCAATAGCTAAAATCTAGGCCAGGGTTACTAATCAACTCTCCCTTTTATATGGAAACATAGGAACTTGGCACCTGAAGTAGGATGAAAGCTGGCTACCCAAATATTTCTGAGCTTGCATGTTCATTTAAAAGTTCCAGCCACATTTTTATCAGGTTTAGTATACAGTATGACATAGAGCTTTTAGTTAAACTTTATTACATTCTTGAATAGGGGATTCTGTCTGACTGTCCAGATTGGAGTCTTTTGTTACATCTATATTCATAAATTAAAAGGGTTAAGGGCCCTCTTTTGCCTTGATTGTAAGTGATGCAGCATGTCTCTCCATTCATATAAACTGTCTTCTTAACCCAGGGAAACCTGTCATTATAAATCTACCCAAGAATAGATTCCAAAATTTCCATGGGATTTCAATTAATGGATTAATAAATTATAGGTGCCTATTAGATGAGATTGTAGATGTGAATGGAAGACAGAGAAGGGAGAACTGGATGGATATTTCTGATATTTATCATATCAGAATGTTCTGTAAGACACATTAACAATATTACCTGTGAGGTTACATTCTCAGAAACCAGAATTATTAGTAAAAAATTCCTCACAACTGGGTCTATAAATCTTATTGTGATTAGATTTCTGGAAATATCTGATTCATACTAAATAGTCTAAAAAGCTTATAAAATACCTAAAGAGAATTTTAAAAGAAGATATTATATATTAAAAATAGTACTGTTGTTTCTCTTCAGACAGTATGTGGTATCCATCAAGCTGTATAAGTGCATTCTATTGACTGTAGCATGGTAGAAATACAAATATTTTTGTATGTGTCAATTGCTGTTTCCATGACAGTCAAAGTACTGTAGAAAGTAATAATAAAAGAGTATATCAGGTAGCATTCCAGTGTCTGGAGAACGTGTATCTTCTGGTGATTAGAAAGATCTTGTCTAATCTTGATGACTGGGGAAGAAGTAGGAGGATTGGGAATTCAATGAGGTATGTCAAATCTTATTAGTCTACATAATTTCCCCTTGCTGAATTCCGACAAGGCAGGACTGTTATTGAAACTGAGCAAATATTTATAAGAAATAATTAATTCAATTAAAGTTTTAAAACTATGTCATCAAACAGTTATTTTCTTTCACAATTTTTTTTCATACAAAACTATAGCTTATTACTCAATATCTAAGTGTTGTTGCATAGCAATGCTTAGTTAAATAAAAGATAATGTGTCAGTCTTGTTACATCATTTTGTAAGTGTAATTCAAGTTTACGACAAGAATATTAAAAAAACAAATATCTCATTTAGTTTTCTGTTGACTTTCCACAAATAACATGGTAATGAATCATAAGACACACCTATGGGGATAATAAACATAGTTTTATTTAAATAATTAAAATTATATCACTAAAATCCATATTTTGCTGCAATTCATTTTCTTCTCTATTTGAACATGGTTCATTTTAGTTTTTAACTACAGTTTACTGTGTTGTTTATGACACAAAGTAAGCATTCCAATATAGTCTGTTCTTTTTTCAAAACATTTCCCTACAGTTTATTACGCTTCCCATCTATTTGATTTGAAAGGAGAAGAGAATTTCCTACCACTTCGATGTAGTGACAGATTAGGTTTAAAATTCTATTTCTTGCTTATACCATATTCCTACTGCAAGTAGATATACTGTGGTAGTAGGTTCTATTCAACACTTCTTTCTCTTAGCTGAAATTTGTCTCTTGAAATTTAAAAACTCTACCATTTGACCCCACAGTGATCTGTTATTCATCTATTATCTGATAAGTGGTGAATAAATGTTATCTGTTCTTTAATTATCTCTAAAAAGGTGGGGGAATTGGCATTATGTTTTTGTCACCTGCTAAAGTTTCATTTCATTTAAATTCTGGGTTTTCTTCCCTTCATAGGGTACTGAAAGATATTTGCCAGTGAGAGATCAAGAGCCCAGATGACTGATCCTGAATGAAGCAGAAACAAATTGATATCAGCAAGCAGGAGAGATAGTAACTAGCTGCAAAACAAGAGGTCATGATCTGAGGTTAAAGGGGGTAGTAGCTGAAAGGCAACTCAAATGATCTGTCTTTATACAAAGAACAATTCAAATACGAGGCAAAGCAGTGAGAAACTAAAAAAGCATCTGCAGTCATGAATTGGGGAGAAGAAAAAAAGAATATTTCAAAAATGGAAAAGTAATCAGAGCAAAGCCTGTGGCTAATCAAACCTCCTGACTTTTTGTTCAGATCAGAGTTAAGTCTCAGAATCATAAGGGGGACTGAAAACAAAATTAACTATCAAAAATTATTTTATCCCACTGTTTAGGTCGTAATCCAGATAACTCATGCTTTACTTTTAGTCTTATTGTTTGGTTTTCTTCTTTAAGACAATAATTTCTCCTACTCAGTTTAGATTAATTTTTAGACTACAATGCATTTCATATTGAATGTTAACTTCTTCCTGTTTATATGTGTTATAAGTTTGATTTGAGGAACAGTCTTCTGTCTGCACAATCTCTTCTGACAATAGTTTCTCAGTTTTGCTGTTAGGTTCCATGCTCTAGCTAAAAATCTCACGCATTGTCAGATAGTCTATGGACAGAGATAGTGATGTTCAGAAAAAAGAAACATAGAAGTACATGAAAATTTTAGGTATAGTAGCTGGGATATTAGGGTTGAGTATTTTCTGTTGATTTTCTTTATATCTGTGGAAGTGTACTTCTATGCAAACTGAAGGCAGCTACAATTGATTTTGTAAGGAATTTAGGAACCTCACTAGAAAAACTGAAATCTTCTCTGGTTTCACTGTACTTGTTGACTAATATTTCTATAAAATAAACTCCAAAATATGTAGTGAGATTAGATGGAATTTGTCTCATTTCCCCAGACAAGTTTTTACACACTGCATGTAAATTAAGACCACAAAACTTTTCTCAAATGTTCTTCATCATTTTACTAGAAACAGTATGATCAAGAAACTAGATGAGTTGAATCATATGTGAATGCAAATGAAGAAAGTAAGAAAAACATGTAAACTGAAATATGTGATACAGCAATTACATTATTATCATAGAAATAGTTATGATATGAGAATAGGAGACATAAATTAGATAAGTTTGTGTTTAATTTTCCTTTTCAATTTTGTGGCAGACTGACAAAAAATGAGCAAGAAAATTCTCATTATAACTTTGGTTGTATTCATAACACAGAATAAATAATGTTATCCATACTACCAATGTTAATGTTACTTCAGTGTTACCAGTGCTAACAAAATACTGGAGTTCCTATACAAATTAGTTGTAAAGCTAATACATGGCATATTAACAGATTCATATAGTAGACTAAAAATTCACCCATCTGTCTGACTTGTGTTTCTTCTTCTGCATGATTGCAGAATACTGGATACTGAATCAGAGTGCAATATAGGATTTGTTTTTTCCTTTCATCTGAATTATATTTCACTCAAGAAATTGGTAAAAGAAAATAGAATAGGTGTTTTTGGTATTTAGAATATATTTACCTAGAAGTAGAGATATAATGTTTAAAAATACTTGGAAACCATTTGCAGAGAATGTAAATAGATTAGTTATATTATTTTAATGCCTATCTATTCTCATCAGACCTTGAGGGTCCAAGTAAGAAGAAATAGGAGAACCTTTCTTCTAAATAACTAGTCTTAATTTCAACAGACTAGAAAAAAGGTGTAGAAGAAAACACAACAAATTGGTTGAGAAGTGCTAAACAAATTACTAGTTTTCACTTAAAAAAATAATTTCAAGTAATTACATTCATATAATGAATCCAAGTTAAGAGCTGAGACTCAAAATAAAACAAAAAAGCATTTCCATGTCAAACTATGAACAGTTTAAGTGTCTCTATATTTATATTAGATTAATCAGATGGAAACACTAGAGAAAACCCCAACTGAGAAAAAAATCAAACTGATTATTAGAAATCTTCATAATCATATTCATTAGTGAAATTAGGGTATTTTATTGGCTCTGTTTCCTGATTTGCCAGGGTTTTTTCCTATTTATCTGTAAATTTATAAAATTTCAAAATATTTCTATTTAGACTGCATCTCACAACTCTAGGTATTACTTACAGAAATATTTCAATCAGGAAGAACTTTACAAAATATGTTTTTTCATTTGAAAATTTTAGTTTTCCAATCCCAGACAAAAATAATATCAAATAATTCAGAGGATCAATCAAATGCATGCAATGGTTAATAATATCCATTGAAAAGAGTGAATCCTCAATGTGAACACAAAATTTAAATTGATTAGGATAACGCTTTCAGGGATTTATACATTTTTAATGCATAAAAATTCTGGTAAAATTGACTAAATTTGCAGCAAACATTAGTCAGCATATCATTCTACTGTTATTTTTAAGTTTGAGTTGATGGAATTATATGTCTCATTTCTAAAATTACGTTCTAAGAGAGTGTGTCTATGTGAACATGATGGTGGAATGACAGTATGACAGTATTTATAACTCAGGTAAAATGAATTCGAATTGAAGGAAAGACAGTAAGAGTGTTTCTGTGTCTCAGCTCTTGGGTCCCATTAAATATGCACTTCCACTTTCATGGGGTTTCTTACTTTGCTTTTTGTGAATTAATTTTATTCTTCTGAATTGTGTAACACATGTCAAACACGTTCCCATTTGCCTGCTCCGGGTCACTGGCACTCCTGGTAGTGGTTTAAATTCCTCTTGGCAGTGCTGGGTGCTGCCCTCTAGTCAGCTGATGGGCCTCACCTGAAACCTCCAGTAAACCTGGAGTTGATCACTAAATCATGTCCCTACGTATCACATCTACATATCTTTTAAGTTCATTCAGGTATGGTGACCATCACTTCCTTGGGCAGCCTCTTCCAATGCCTGACCACCTCTTCCATGAAGAATTTTGTCCTAATATCCAATCTAAACCTCCTCTAGCATCACTTGAGGTCATTTGCTCTTGTCCTATCACTTTTTGTTTGGGAGAAGAGACTGACCTCGCACCTTTCAGGTGGTTGTAGAGAGTGATAAAGTCCCCATTAAGCCTCCTTTTCTGCAGACTAAACAACCCCAGCTCCCTAAGCTACTCCTCATAAGACTTGTGCTCCAAATCTTTGACCAGCTTTGTTACCCTTCTCTGGACACACTCAAGCACCTCAATGTCTTTCTTGTAGTGAGAGGCCCAAAACTGGACACAGGATTCAAGGCGTGGCCTCACTAGTGTCGAGTACAGGGTGATGATCACTTCCCTAGTTCTACTGACCACACTATTTCTGGTACAAACCACGATGCCACTGGCCTTCTTGGCCACATGGACACACTGCTAAATGTTGACCAGTAGCCCTGGGCAGCTTTTCAGCCACTCTACCCTGAGCCTGTAGTGCTGCATGTTGTAACTCAACATTTCACCTTGTTGAACTTCATGGCATTGGTCTGGGTACATTGATCCAGCCTGTTCAGATCCCTCTGTAGAGCCTTCTTACCTTCAAATAGATCAAAAAGTCCTGCCCAACTAACTAGCTAAATAAAAGAAAGACCTCTGAGAAAGAATATTTGTGAGGAAAAAAAACCAAAAAGAGAAATTATTATGAGAAATTATCTTTGTGCCACAATTAGACTTCTAGCATGTGGAACTCTCATAAAGACACAATTACTAAATATTCAATTTCTTAAGTTTTTAATCAAGAACCTAATATGGTCTTAATATGGATTGAATGTTTTGTGTTTGCATTATGGTAACAATAATTTAAAAATCCCTCTTACTTTCTGTCAAGTAGTTATATAGACTGTAGAGTGTCGACACTCTATAGTAATGATATGCATAGTTCATGTAAAGGAAGGCTGACAGTGAAACAGGTTATAAGGAATGAGGTTTTAATTTAAGTTTTCACTTTAACGTCTTCATTGATTAAAACCAAATCTCTGCATATTTCTGCAAATGAGGATATTAAGCTAAATAAATGAACTATAAAGTGTGTCAGCAAAAACTTTGATTATTAATTTGAATGGGCAAAATAAATCTAATGTACATTAACAAATGATGTCTTTATGACTCATTTTCTAATGTTGGAATTAGAAAGTGAAGCAACCATGAACTGCCTACCCCTCTGGTGAACGAGTTCCACAGACTTTTTACAATTAATGCCTGGCAGGCTTACCCTTCATCATGACCCAGAATGTGTCCTGAAGCCCCAGGATGAAAGCTGAGATGTCTCTGCCCTTGACCCCTAGTCCCCAACACTTCATGTTCAAAAAAGCCAAGTATCATTCAACAAAGTTGGTGGGAAACATAAGGTTTCCGTGTGAGGAAGCTGACAGTGCTGCTGAACCGAACATAACATTCAGCATGAGATCAATAACTCATGGTCTCCTTCTGAATGGGATTGCTTTTCTTTTGTGCATGTAAGGGGAGCCTGGGGCTGAGCTAGTTACTGCCTCAGTGATTGAATGCAGAGGAATGAATGAGCAGTAAAGCAGAGCTTTTCTATCCTCCCCCTTCCCCCCTCCCCCTTCTCTTTTCTTTTATTTTCTTTGCTTTTTCTTGTGTTTCAGGTCCCTTCTCAGCAGAAGAGGAGAGGGACAGGTTCAGCTTGGACTGTCGATGTGCCCTGGCGTGCCCTTGACTGAGGCAGCAAATGCTGTTAAGTGGAGTTGCTGTGCCCTGGATACCTGCATCATCACATGGCTCCCCCACTACCACCCTGTCCTGTTGGTTAGCGCTCAGACCCAGAGGCAGCCAAAAGGAAAGTTAGAATTTCTGACCTTTCCTCAGGGCATTCTGTCAGGGTGTGACACTGATTTCAACACCTCCTCAACCTAGAAATTGGTATCTTATACTTGGAGGTTAAAATGGTGACCAGTGGAGAAGTTTATACAGGCTTTTGATGACTGAGTAGATGCAACTTATATGACAAAGGAGATATAGTAGGACAGAGTTTATACATGCTTTCTAGTTTCTCATTTGTTGATGTGTGTTCACTTTAATTTACATTGATTATAAGCATTCAGTGTGTGCAAGTTGCCACAAGTACCTGTGCTTCTCCTTCCTCTTCAAGATACCTAAGCAAATAAAGATATTTCTGAACTTCACACCGGATATCACTGATTGATTAAAAAGAAAGATATATTTTACGATAGCACGAGATTCTTAACTTTTCGGACAACACCTTTTATTTTATCACCACTTGGAGTGTTCATTGTTAGCATTTTTTTCAAATTGTTCATTCTAATATTACCACCTTACTCCACTATAAACAGATTGACTTCTGCTCTAGAGGAAATGGTTTGGTTTTCCTCTTCCTTTGCCACTGATTTTTGTGATTCTTACTCTGCCTAATAGAAGTGACAAAGAAAGAGAATTCTTCCACATCATACATCTTACTCAGCAGGCCTTCTTAAGCTCACCTAATTAGTTAATGAAAAGCATTTGACATTGGTCACAGAGTAGTGGTCACCTAAATATATCAATTGGTTACTAGTTCATACACTTGAAGTACCAGGACTTTTACCATAAAAATAACCTTTTGGTATCACTATCTGCCAGTTTCAAGTATTGATTATTTTTTGTTCATGCTTTTAATGTTACATTTTTTAAAGAGTGGTAGTCTCTACATCAGTATGTAGGAAAATAGGATTGCATACTGGTTTTAGAGCAAATGTGAAACAACACTAATATTGATATAGCTTTATTTTTATTAATTTTGGGATAAAAATCTTCCAAAGAGATATTATTGCAAGGAATGAAAAAAGGAAATAAAATACAGTTATATGAGTTAAAAAGACCACTCAAACTAACTAAATAAATAATACCAATGTTTGAAAATTAGTTAAATGTCTAGAGATATAGGCTTTTACAGAGTCCCAATCTCAATTTAATTCTTTTAGAGGAGAAGGAGAAAAAATTTAGTAAAAAAACCAAAGAGAATACCTAAAACTGGGTTTATAGATACATAATGTTCATAAAATTATCTTTGCTTGATTAATTATTCCCCTCTCTTCCTTCTTCCTACCAGACCCTCACCATATAAAACCCCAAAGAAACAAGAAAAAAGATCTCCAATTCCTAACTCACTCTTGCAATGACCAAATTTACCTAGTGGAAAAAGTTCTCAGTAGACTTTCTAAAGAATAGATAGAGCATATTTATTTTATTATAACTGAAGGAAGGGCTCCCAATTCTTCAGTCAGGAATGGATAAAATCTCATTAATGAAAAATATATATTCCAAAAGAGTCTATAAGATAGAAATGGAAACTTAATTAATATGAAGATCTAGATTCTTCTGCAAAACACATCTGAACACCAACAGGAATAAATTAATTCATTTTACACGTTCTCTTTACAGAGCTTTCAAGGATGAACAAATCATTAGCAACAGCCAAACAGCAAAGACTACATCTGTTCTTAATCTGAGCGGAATATTGCTGCTGGTATGTGGCAAGGAGAGCAGAGAAGGAGAGGCTGTTAAAGTGGCTACGTCACTCCATCTAATGCACATTCAAGCTGAGGGCAGCAAAAGTTACAAAAGTGCAATCTAAAATTTGAATAATGCTAGGCATTCAGGAAAGAGGATGATGAGAGGGCAGAACTCCTTCAACTTAATTTTACAAAGGACTTCTTACCCTGTTGGGTGTTGGTGATAATATTTAGCAACAAAGCTGAAGTCTGGACTTCAGCATTTCCTTGCAAAATAATGATGACCGTTTCATAGTCCTCATTTTCCCCCTCTGTTCATTTCCTATTCTCTTTATCTAACTGGGTGCGATGCAGGTATAGGGGTATGGGGTAGGTGTTGTTTGTTTATTGGTCCATTTTTCATGTTTGTTTTAAGAGAGGGAGGAAAAAAGAGGCCTATTGCTGTTAAACAACAATAACAAATTAGGTTTTCATTGCACCTAATCAATCTCCTTATCAACAAACCCAGACTAAGCAGTTCTACCAAACAAATTTAGAATAAATGATATGAAGCAAGCAAACAAACATCCCACAGAATATCAGGGGGTAAAATAGTTCCTGGGAAACACAAGAAGTTTGATTTATTTTTTTTTTTTAATGAATTTTCACGTGTCTTTTTGTTCCTGGTCCCTTGCTTCCAATATTCTGGAAAGTTTATTAAAAAGGTATAATTTTGGGAAATCCACCCAAACATGTTCAAATCAATGTTTTCCTTGTTGAAAAAAATACACCAAAACCAACAAACCTGGGGGGAGAATTAACAGAAACTATTGTACAGGTTGGTCTGCTACTTGTTTTCTATGCTTGACTGCTTTTCAGTTGGCAGAAATCAATGGTTTTCTTTTCACATGAAAGAGATAAGGAAATGGGAGTCAAAAGTTTTCCTTTTGGGTCGTTGCAGTATAGATTAGGTATTGTACCTCTGTGTCTCCAGTGTATCCCCTAAAAATACCATTTACCACATCATTTAAAAAATAGGCATTCATGCATTCATTCAAAGTTGATTAATTTATGTCACTTTTCACTTTCTGAATTTTCTGTAAAATTATCGTAGCTTATAAGAAATATTAAGACTAAAATAAGTTCTATATTTAATACTCTTTTTTTTTTTCCAAACATCACGGTGACTATATCTAAAACCAAGACAGTTTGGATTCCTTTGTCCAGAGTGCCTTTTGATCTCAAAATACAGGAATCAACAGATATGAAAAAATGCTGTCAGTGCAATTAGTAAAAGAAATGTCCCAAAGGAGAACCCATACTGTGTAGTCATTGTGTCACGTGCCAGTAACCTGTTGCATTAATTGAAAACAAGTTTAGTAAAGAATGTTTAGAGTCATTCTATATCTCAAACAAAGGAACTAAATGGGGCACTGGTCACATTCTTGAATGGCAAATAAATACTTTTTGAAGATGCAGTAATTTTTGGCACTAAGTAAATTTTCTAACACTATTTTCCTACAAATTTTGCATGAAATAGTGAGGTGGCCACATTGTCAGCTCTGTTAACTGTTCCTCCTCTTTCATTCACGAATGCTCTGACTTTCAATAGGTGTTTGCCTTGAGATCAAAGGTGCAAAATCTGTTTTGATTGGGCGTTTATTTTTCCGTCATGTTTTGTGATGGGGACAGCTGCATTTCCCATTACACTCTATTCATCGCAGTATGATCACAGCAGCTGAATTATGTTGTTGGTTCATAGGCATTCATCAGTGTGGTATAAATTTTGAGAATAATTATCTGTGTTTAACCACTGTTTGTCACATTCTACTCTGTATCCATTAAATTATATCGAATGTCAGGGAAATTATTTTTGCAAAATGAATTGTACTCTTGGCAAGGATGGCTACACTACTTCTGCATTACTGATGAAGGCTGAAAGACTTCAGCAAGACCTGTTTTTTTAACCTGCTCCAGGTTCTTATTAATAAATTCCTTGGGATGGATTAGAGTGAAATGACACTGAATAATCGATGTTTGTAAACATATATATATATAGGGTTTATTTTAGAACAATTTTGTTTCAAAACAAAATTTGGGGTATTATTTATAGTAATACAGCAATATTAAAGCATAAAAATAAAACTTAAGGAAATGCATAAGAAAAGGAAGAGAAAGAAAGAATAAAAGTGGAAAGATATATAGAGTCACTGCCTGTTTGATCCAGCAGTGAAACTTGGTAGTTGCAGCCTCGATGTCTGTCAACTGAAGCCATGGTCTTGATCAGTTGGGGATAGGGGAAACCCATCAAACTCAAAGATTTCATGAGTTATTATGCACTTCAAGCTCAGGTGGGAACACCTTGTACCTATCCTGGGGCAGGGAGTTTTACAGTGGTTGGTGTCATGGACCATGTCACAAGCCTCTGACACCTCCTAAGACATTGCAGCTGCCTATTATGTCAGCATCAGTCATGGTCCATCATGGTTCAACATTTGAGATGCATAGTCCAGGCTAGATGTGAAATGTCTTCGAGATTCCCCAGAGGGGTTTTTACAGCAGAGTCATCATGTAAGAGAGGACATTGCCATGATAAGAAGGATTATCCTGCCTCACAGGATTTGCCTATTATTAGCCTCTTTCCTTATCTGGAAATCCAGTTTGTACCTTCAGGTATGCATACCCTTCTGCACCTGGGATAGCTGGACCATGGCACCCACTAACCTGATCTGAAGGCATATTCGGGGAGGGGTGGGCTTTGCTGGGTGAGCAGCTGTTTCTTTTCAGTTTGTTACATTGGTGATCCTACAATGTTTAAACAATTAACTATTTCAGACTCCGAAACCTGTTGAAATTTGTACTTGGGGCTGAGGTTATGGCCTTCACAGTGCTGTAAGAGGACATATTCTGTTGCTGAAGAGGATTGTTCTGAAATCCCTTACTTTAAAAGAGTAAAGAGCTTTTTGACTGTAGCACTGAGGAATGGAACCTTGAGAAATAATGTCCTTCTGTCCTATTTTAGTGCTGAAGTGAGATGTGTAATGGAAAATGTAGTGAACTAATATAAAGTTACATTCAATCTTATGCGTCTGAAACTTCAATCATTTCAGTGATGCATTAACATTAAAACAAAAATTTAACCTCAAGTTATGAATGTTTTCTTTCTTATGTCGTAATCTGTAGTTTTATCCACACAGGAGTTTGAAATGCAATAGCCACAATAATTTCAAATTTTCTTTCTTCTTGTATTTTGCTCTATAGAATTTACTTAACACTACTTTTTGTTATCAGGGTTTTTGCCAAGAGGTGAGTAAATTTTGTTTTTAAACCATGCAAACTTTTTTTCACTATAGTCCTCAGTAATTATAATTAGAAAGAATTTTGGGAGTATGGAGTATATCATGTTACTTAAAAAGCATAATAAATTATAATTACCCTCCCGATACAATTTCTTGATCTACTCTACTGAAATGTATTCAAGAACTAATGGCTTAATTTACATTTTTGGTTAACACAGATGCAGTGGAAGCAATTTTAGGTGTTTTTAACACATGTTTGACACACATATTTTGTCAATACATGTACATGTATAAGTAGTCTCTCTGCACACCCAACGAAACTAATACTGAATCTAAACTGAGGAAATGCATGAAGACTGATAAGAATAAAAGGAAGTTATGAATAATAAATGATAAACAAAAGTCAAATTTGCCTTAGGTAAGATGTTTTTTCCATCCTCCGCTAGTCACCAAAGTGAAGTGTTTATTTGCTGCAAATTTCCTGAAAAGCTAATATTTATCCAATATTGTAATCCTTAATAATAATCCTTAATAATAATAATAATAGTTATTTAACATTAAATATCTATTTAGGAGTGCAAATTATTCTGCTAAATACATTAAAGTCTTGTCCAATATAGCATAGGTATAAGAAAGAAGGATAAAAATCAAATCAAAGGAAGTGATTAGTGTGGTCATTTAACAAGAAATTGTCCACTCCCTTTTTGAAACTGTACATGGATGTATTTATAATGAGTAAGTTAGTTGTCTTTTTCTTTCTTTTTTCTGTTTTGTTTTTTTTTTCAGATTCACATTTTTGTTTTTCATTTTACTTTCTGAAAACACACCATCCTTTTTTCTGTTTCTATTCTTAAATATTTATATCCATTTTAGTTTAATTTTAAGAGTCATGGTTACTTGATTCTCATAAGCTCTCACACAATTGAAATTCAGAAATTTGAAATTAAAAAAAAGTAGTATATTTTCTATTTCCAATGCATTGTTCAAACTTTCTCAGATTTTATGTCGAGATACGGTATTTTTACCTTCTTTTTTATATATATATATAAAAACAGGAATTTGGGATATTGATCCATTCTACATTTATATCACCAAATCATTGAATCATTGAACCATCAAATGATTTGGGTTGGAAGGGACCTTAAATATAATCTAGTTCCAATTGGTCTGCCATGGACAGGGACACTTTCTACTAGATCAGGTTGCTCAATGCCCCGTTCAACCTGGCCTTGAAATTTTCCAATGATGAGGCATCCACAATTTCTCTGTTGCAGTTCTTCATCACCCCCATAAGGACATTCATCATCAAAGACATCATACTTACACTTATCCTGCATTTGATCTTTCACAAAATGTAAAAATATAAATTATCTGTTGTGCAGGATGTAAGTCTTACCAATAAGACGTTTTGCTTCTGTCTTCCTTTATTTTCATGGCTGCTGTGTTGCCTTTAAACAGGTTAAAGAAACACTCCAATTAATATTCATAGGATATTTTTACTCTATCATGTGATCCAGGCTAGTATAGAAAATAATGTCCACCCAATTCTTACAGCTGGAATTACTCCAGGCTTCTTGAAACCCGAAATGATTTACCAACCCAGAATTTTGTCAGGTAAATTCTGTCTCCAGAGTTTTGTCAGGTAAATCATTCCCCAGGCTCTTTGATTCTTCACTGTAAGCTAATCCCGTTTAGAAATAGTTGAAGTCTTAGTCTGATTTATGTAACATTATTGGTGGTGTGTGCCAGTTCCTCTTCACATTTTACAGAACCATCTTTGGCAAAATTGAGTGTTTGCAAAAATATATTTGACAAAATCAGTTACAGTAAACATCATGATCTGACAAAGAGCTGGCCTACTTTGAAAGGTTTAAAGCCTCCAGATAGATACAACAAAGATAAGAAAAAGCAGACACATGTTAAATCATCCAACAGCAGAGGGGATACTTTATGGAAATGAACTCGTAAGATAATAATTTGAATTTGACAAGGTGATAATTAAAGTCCCTAGATAGACTCTTTCCACATCTGTATGCCTTTCAGTGAAGTTGGTTAGCATATTAACTACTGTTGGAGAATGCTAAAAAATATTCATGGGATGTTAAACTGCATATTGTTATTCATTTCAATTTGTATAATAAATGTAACAAAATGCAATGCATACAGTATTACACAAGAGGTACTAATCTCTATTATAGACTTATTTTAAAGCACACTGATACCATACTAGGCTCTCAGATGCCAGCTTTATCCAGAGAAATTCAAAAGATTTAATATTAATTAGTCTTTCTGGCAAGAACAACAAGGTGATAAATTTCTTTTGAATGTGAAATAGTGAGGCCAAGATTTTTCAGTGTGGTAGCTGGAACCATTTTATATTGTACTTACTGAATAATGACTATCAATAGGTACTTTTACTGGAAATAACTTTAATAGCAACTGGCTTTGTGGAAAAGCTTTGAAGCTTACATCTTTAATAAAAGGTTTGTTGTTAGCTGGTGATAGCTTTTTGGACTAACTTTAAACAAATAGTCCGAAAAAGCTATTGGTGGATTGTTGAAAAACCGCTACTCTCTCCCATGGATTTACTGCATCAATGGGAAGGCATTCATTACTTATATAAAAGATATAATTTCTTTTTAAAAAAAGAATAAAAAACGAAAAATTAAAAAAAAAGTAGTTTTCAATGTAAACATTGCACATCTATGTTCCCTAGTAGATTCAGTTGTCATTTACACTTTAACTACTGTTAAAAGTACATTTTTAAAGTAAGTCTTCTGTTTTTACAGAATTACATGGAGTCATGTCATGAGGTGGTCTTAGGGTGCTGAAACTGAATCCACTGCAGCTGAAATAGTGGAGGAATACGTGTTGGGGAGCTCACCTAGGACACTCCAGCTGCAGATGTGTATTTGGACCCTTGGAGCCAGATGAGGACTGGTCTGAAGGAAAAACCTCCATGACTGAGAAAACATAGATCTGATAATACCTTTTCTCCTGGTTAGCTGCTACGCAATTGTCCCTGGAGGAGATTATAAAGATGGAGGTTTTAAAGGACTAAAATTCACATGAGAAAGTTATTTTCTATTACATTAACATCAAAAAATATGCATTTAGACATGTATTCATATGTTAATATTTATGTTAATATTTTTAAGGGAAATATACGTACATCAAGTTTACTTGCCATCAGTAAAATACCTTTAGTATTGTATGTTAAACAACTCATTAACTAATTAATGAAGTTAATATACTTGCTCCTTTCTGTCTTGAATTTCCTCAGTTTCAGTTACAAAAATATGAAAAAGCAGAATAAGGTTTCCTGCTTTACCTCCATTCAGCAATCACCATTCTACTTCCTAACTTCTGAACTATATTATACATGGCATTTCCAGCTGTTTTTGACCTAGGTGTGAACATCTGAAATAAAGTTCTAATGCAGAGATCCACCTCATGATAGAAGACACTAATACTTTTTCAGATGTACAATGACTCTAAAATATTTGAAGGGAGGGGATGCCATATCCTGGTTTTAAACTGTGTTGTCATAATACAATACTTAATAAAAAGGCATAATCATCAGGGAGAAAAAATTCTCAATTAATTTAAAACAAATACATTTGCTGGACATTCAGAACAATGTAACTGGTTCTCAGAGATTTTTCTTTCTGAATTTTATGTTATCACTAAATAAGAGAGAAGAATACATTTTGTAAATACCCCAAAGCAGAGAATTTAATTTCCTGATGTTGAAAATTACTAAAGCAAGATCACTGGAACAGTGACTGACATGGTAGGTCACAGAGGGGAAAAATATACCCTGGTATATTTTAATGGTAGAAGCCATGCAGAATATCATCTAATGTAGTGTGACAAATTTTTCTTTTCTAGTCTTATTGTTGTTGCTACTATGTTAACAAGAGAGGTCGTATTAAAATTACAAAACTTAACACTTTCATTTACATTATTTCAAAACTTATTCAACACTGCTAAGCAAGAGGTTCCATTCAAGTTTAAAATACTTAGCAAAATATTGGCCTTTTCAAGGAAGGATGAAAAAATTTAATATGATTGACATCTTGTACTTATGAAAAAAAAATGGAATGAAACAGAAAAAAATAGTAATGGAAGAGAGAGACAACTTGAAAATATGCTTTATAATAAGTGCATTTGGGCCACATGCTTTCAACCAGAGTCTGTTTAGGATCTTCGTGATTCATCTGGCATTTTGGACTTTTCT
Organism: Corapipo altera; assembly: GCF_003945725.1. Classification (NCBI taxonomy): domain Eukaryota; kingdom Metazoa; phylum Chordata; class Aves; order Passeriformes; family Pipridae; genus Corapipo; species Corapipo altera. Next base: position 36,661,032 of record NW_020884872.1, read on the forward strand.
CAGTATATATTTTTGGATTTGTGGTTTTGTTTGGGCACAGTAATTGATTAACCTGGCCTTAAAATGATTGAGGTAAAAATAGTCCACAACCTCTTAACACTGTGCCTTGCAACGAGGAAGTCTTGTTTGATGGCTTTCAAAAATCTTAAATGCACCTTAAATCTTAAATCTTAAAGTTCACCTAACAGTGGGAAACATGGTAAGACCCAGACCTAAAAGTAAAGGCTAGTCTGAGTTGTCTTGGTGTCTATTGATTACTTTATACTTCAATTAGATCTCACAAATAAGTGAAAGTGACTAATATTTTCCTTAATCTGAACCTCAGTTTGTAATGTTTGCAGTGCTGTCTGTCAGACACATTTAGATTAATGGGTTCAACAGCAAAGGTCAGTAATAAGCCTGAGGGTCCACTGAAAATCCTGACAGTAACGTTTGCCAGGTGTGACTTCTGGACACGGCCTGCTATCAGTAGCTGACCAGTAGCCCATAGATAACAGGAACAGTAAGTCTTTCACCACAAAACCTGGCTTATTTGATAAGAAAATAGACATTTCGGCCTTTTCAGAGAGCATGATATTCTCAGTAATTTCTTGGCTTACCTTGAGTAGGGGCCTGCTCTTATTTACACAGAGATCTGTATATGTCTGTGTGAATGCATGTGCATAGGTATGTGTGTCTGCCTGTCTCCCCATTTTTTGCCCCCAGCACGATATCTCGGTAAGTTTAAGTGGGACTATTGTTTCTCTAACGCGTCTGAAGTAAAACAGCTTGCATCTGTCCTTTGTGAGGGCTGACTGAAAACAAGGAGAGAAAAAAAAGATGCTTGACTTCACATCTAGTGGTATTCTGAGGAAAAGAAAAAAAGGTGTTGTTTATGAAATCGTGTGGAAAAAAAGAAAAACTTAGGATTTTTGGAGAGTGAAAGTGGTAAGAGCATAAGCTTATAACATATCAGGAAACATTTCCATTAAAAGAACAGAAACAATTCTATCCTGTTTATTTATCTTTTTTCCCCTGAAAATATAAACTCATATTTTCTCTTTTTTTTTTTTCCCCTCTTCTGACTTGCTTCCCCCATTGTTCATCTGTAACACAGCTTACTTAAAGTATTGGAGGGTGGTGGCACTTCAGATTGCCCTGAGGGAATATAAAGAAACCAGCAGAGTACAGTAATAGCATGCAGAGCACTTCTGGCTGCTGTGAACATATTAGGACTTCAAGATGCAGAATTCAGAAACAAGGAACAGTTGGTGATAAAAGCAATTGGATGTAGTCAACTTGAGCTTCAAAGATAAATCATTCAAGAGCAAGGTCATTACTGCCATGCTGTGAATCTAGGGCCTCCCGTACCCTAACTCACCATCCCCTCAGAAGATTTTAAGAGATATTAGAAGTTTACAGTAGGATGAGGAAATAAAAAGCCACTCTATTCAGGGCAGCTCTGTGCACACTCGGTTTGTCTATTCCTTCCCAGTTGAGAGATTGCAACTCTGATGTCTGACTTCCCCTCCCCTGACTCCCATCAGTGACTGACCACTTTCAGTTGCAGCATCCAGGAATTCTCTCATTTCTAGTGATGAAAAAGTTCACTTTCTTCAGTAATCATCAAGGCAGGTTCAGCTGCCTGCTTCTGCATTCAGGTGAATATTAGCTCACCTGGAAAGCCTTTCTTTGGAGTTGGTTGTGGGTTGTAATTAAAGAGCGTGTTAACAGGGAGCCTGTATTGTATCTCCACAATGCTGAAGGTAGTCATAGGGAATATGTATATAGAAAAATAAAATAGATGAGCTAATAAGATTAAAACTATATTCAGGTAGTAGAAAACGATCCACTTCAATGCACTACCTATGTTTCAACAGCCCCAGGCAAAAAGTAGTGGGAGAGGGCTGTAAATCAGGACCCTGCTTTGTAAAACACAACTCAGCCTGAGGGCCTGTGGAAAGAGTGTAGTTCAGGGTGTACAGTCAGGGAAATAATGCTGCATTGGTTTCTGAAAATGGGATAAAGCAAACGTATTTTAACTGAGGTAAAGAAACACGGACAATTATGTGTTAAATAATTAATCTACACCCTGACTACTCAGGTTTAAAATCTTCCACTGAATGTGCCAATGTTAAGTGACTTTAAAGCAAGAAGAAATTACAAGTCTCTCTCTGAGCAGTTAACTTTCCCTCAGAAGTTTCCAAAAAGTGCTTCCAGTAGGTGACAATCAAGCCTTAAAACACAGATAAAGGATCTCACCAACTGAGTTTTATAGCATGAAGAGATTATAAATCATTGAATATTAGGAAGTCTGATATTCTTTCATCATATATCTGTCACTGACAATGCTGATTTGCCAAACCTTTTTTCATTATTTCTGTCAATTACAAACATTAGGGAGATAAGCTTTGAAAATTAACAGAATGTCTTATTTTGACATTTTTATTAAAAATATAAACTTTTATAGTTCAAAATTATTTTGTTGAGAAATTAAACTAATTGTATCTGTAAAAGGTTGGCATTTATTGAATCTTACTTTTTAGGCTTTTGGGTTTTTTTCTGAAACTTAAAATGTTTTGTCTGAAGTATGGTTTGAGAAAGTTCTCACTATCTTATGCATAATCAGGAACGTTAAAAATAATCCATCTCATTCTCCAAGTCATCATAAGTCCAACCTCTGTTGATATTTTTTTATAATACCTGAGTAAGAGGAGGTACCACGTGAAGAAAGAAAGAATGCAGGTAGTAACTATTACAGTAGCAGATCAGAATTTCCTTTTCATTCACATAAATTCTATGGAAAGAACAGTCAAAGTATTGTTTAGGTAAAGTAATATGATATCTGATTTCTTGTGATGAAAAATATGCAAACCTTCAAAAACATTCATGAACACTTGCCCAGCTGAACAATAACAGGCTAGCTGTGCAAAAACTGTGTAAATATAATTGGATTCTTTGGTTCGGATCCTAAGGTTTAATTTAATTTTATTCAGTTGTTATTGAAACAACCTCCCATTGAATGAAAAAAGTTTAGTCATAGTTAAAAACTACACTGGGATCTCTGAATTTGACCTACCTATAGTACCGCATGTGATGCATTTCATGCAGTACATGAAGAATTTTATGTAATAATAAGTGCTGACAAGAGTACTATGAGACCAAAATAGTCTGACCAAAATCTGACCATAGTTATCAGTGTCTAAAAAAATACCTAGTGACTTTTTTTTTCTGTTTGCCAAAGTACCTCTATTTCCTTCTCAAAATACAGTTGTTTTATGTGATTGATAAGTTCACTAGCTTTTAAACTCATTCACATCCATTAGTTCTGCCTTTTCCCCTCCCTGTTGAAAATCAGGAGCTGTCAGACTGAAATGTTCTTGCCAGACACAAATAGTGTCCCTAGGGGTAACAGAAACCATTCTGATTAGTAAGAAATAGAATTTAATGTGTTGCTTTGCTGACACTGGTCACTCCACTTGCTTTACAGAAAATGTTGACACAGAGAACAGGCAATTATACAAATACTGATTTTTTAATGTGTAAAGAATTTTTTAATTTTTTCCTAAGAAATTTTTTTTTTTGACAAAGCAATAAGTTTGAGATTTTCAAATAATTTTAGTTGTATAGCAGTGAAATTTATATCTTAATTCTTTACAGATCCTCTACAGAATATTTCAGGTGTTGTCTCTTTTTGGACTTGACCCAAAGTCCATTAAGGTCAGCAACAGTAATCTTTTTTTACTTTAATGATCCTTGGGTCATATCCAGTATGTGAGCATGCTCTTTAAACTTGCAGAATGCATGATCCCAAGTTACAGAACCAAGATCAACTCTGGCTCTGCAGAAGCTGATGGGAGTTGTGAAGCTTTCCAGACCAGGATTTCCAACTTTATCTCTGGGATATAAGAACAGGGACTTCAAATAAACTGAGTCTTGGAGGAAAGAAAAGCTAAAGTTTCAACAGAATCACTATTTATTTGACTGTCTTATGTGTGGTTAACTTCACAGCATTTTTCTATTTCCATATGTCTCCTACATAAAATGAACAACTTACTTGCATGTAGGAGTATGCATAAGTCATTTAGAAAAGAGTTGCATCTTTTTAATTAGACATTAATTGAAAAGTGACCCATTGAAACATTATCTCCTTAAACATTTCTTTTTTTTTTTTTTCCAAAGCTAGCATATGTGTAATTTCTCCCATTGTGAGAATAAAGTGTGAAAACATTTCTCTTTTAATGAAGGAATTATTGCGAAGAAGAATTGTTTTCTATTTTCTCTTTGGCACATGGATATTGACTGGTGATAATGGAGGAGTCCTGAGGTATAAGCAGTTTGAAAGGTTAGCTGCTTGTTTAACATGTTTCCTGGGCTCAGCTGCTTTGCCTCAGCCATGGCCTGGGGGAAACAGTGACTGAAGAGGTGTAGGCTGCTGGCCAAAAGGGTTTCCAGATACCATTGTGCCACTGATGATCTCCAACGCAAATTGTGTTGCTGCTTCCTGATGCCATACATGATGGTTACCTACACCACAGGAGACAGCAGACCTGACTGGAATGAATCTGTGAAAGATTAGGGGGCATTAAATGCTACAGGAATTGCTGTTTATTGTTAACTGGCTGATAGATCATAAATACTGTGTTGGAAACAGTCACTCAGGTACCTTACAGATATACAGAAGATAAAAATATGTGCCAAGGTCTGACTTCAGCGTAGAGAAAACTGATGTTGAAGACTCCACTCTAAATGAAAAAAGGGCTATCTTGACTTCTCACATGTATTTTTGTAAACTGAATTTTAAAGTCACATAACTGTGATCTATTAGTACTTGATATACACTAACTGACATCATCTTTATTAATATTGTTGTTGCTGTCTTTGCTACTGTCATCATTATAGTTGTCATTATTTTATAAAATGGAATTGCTGTTTTCTGGCAAATGGATTGCCAGGACTAGGTTCCAGAAGCTGCACATGATCACATCTTTGTTCTTCAGTGTGTGTGGCACAGGAGAAAGGATATTGGATAGGCTATGTTTTTTAAAGTGTCCTCTTGTCATTTTACACCATTCCGAGTGAAGACTTTAGAGCAGGTGGATTTCAGGTCTGTTACAGAATGAGATATTCTGTAGTATGCTTCTATGTAACAAAATATTATGAAAAACACACTGAGGTTTAAGTGGTATCTGAAAAATCATAAAGATCAATCAAACAGTAATGAAAGCTCCAATAAATGTTGCTAATAATCACATGGTATTTTAAAAAATGAGTATCTGAAATCTTAATGTTGATATATGTTTAGGAACTATAATGTAAGACATAACAGCCTACACTAATTTTTATTATTTCTTACGTGAAGTGGCACCTTATTGTAAGAGTATAGTTGCCTTTCCTAGCACTGCTTGTATTACAGAATTTCTCACCAATGTCTGATTTTGTTGGTGTATTGTTGCTAAACTAGAAGGCTAGCAAAGTGCCAGGAAATTAAAAATTTTTCTTGACATATTTATTAGGTAGTAAATACCTTGGGGAGTGATTGAACAATATTGAACCTTATATTTCTTACAAAATCCTTTTTCTTTGACTAAATTCTAGGAGTACAGTTGGGTTAAAGAGAGGCTCCCTAACACCTTAGAAGATGGAGAACATAATTCTGAAGTATCTAGTTAGAAATAAAGATAAAGCTGGAAATATTCTTATGCATAACATCTGTATTTCTACTTCCCAATCTTCATTAACTCTCTCACTGCTCTGTATTTGCTTATACTCACCACTGACCAATAGTTTCTTTCCATAGTGAAAGGGTTAGGATGGTCACTACATGGACAAATAGCCAATGTGACAAAATGGTCAAATAAAAAGATATAAAGCATGACTAAGAGCAGGAAATGGTGAATAAGCAAGCACAATGAATCATAAAATTGTCATCACTGTGTCTTGATTCAACCAAAGAGCCAAAGAGAGAAAGTGTTCATGAAGAAATATCTACACAGAAATATCCACGTGCTAGTGAAATGTATTCACTAAATACTTTGGAGTATTGATTTTTTCCTTTTCATGAGCACATATAGAGCACTGGGCTAAATATTTATGTTCTATGTCATCCCACTGACATATAAGGAAGGGTGGGAATACAGCTGCCATATGGTTTATGAACATGTTAATATTCAAAGTGCTGTAATTGAATTTATAGCTCACATATGAACACCACATTATCTCTGCAGTTTTTTACAGTAGTTTCCCCTTGTGTTATAGGATGGAAGACAGTATATAAGCATATAGACTTTTATGAAGGGAAATAACAAAATTCTCGAGTATGTTGCTTTGTAAAAGCAATAATTTTTCCCATAAATTAATTACAGTTTACAATGCTATTTCTATTAGGACTATTTCTATTGGGACTAAGACTGCAATGGTCACCAACAAAAAAATTAAGCATTTGCAATTGGGCTATTAATCAGTTTAGATTTCAGTAAAGCTTCCAATACTGTCTCTCACAAGATCCTTCCGGACAAGATGTCCAACACACAACTGGATAAACACATCGTGTGATGGGTGAGCAATTGGCTCATGGGTTGAGCACAGAGTGTAGTAGTGAATGAGGTAACATCAGACTGGTGATCTGTCACTAGTGGGGTTCCACAGGTCTTAGTCCCTGTGCTCTTAAGCATCTTCATTGGATGCAGGACTGGAAAGGATACTAAGAAAGTTTGCAGACATCATGAAACTGGGAGGAGCTGTTGACTCCCTCCAAGGCAGGGAGACCCTGCAGAGAGACCTCGACAAATTAGGGGGCTGGGCAATCACCAACCATATGAAGTTCAACAAGGAAAAGTACTGGATTCTGCATCTGGGATGGGGCAACCCCAGATGTATGTAAAGCGTGGGGAATGAGATGCTGGAAAGCAGTGCCACAGGCAAGCATCTGGGGGTCCCGGTTGATGGCAAGTTGAACATGAGTCAGAAGTGCCCTGGCAGTCAGGAGGGCCAACCATGTCCTGAGGGGCCTCAGGCAAAGTATCGCCAGCCAGCCGAGGGAGGGGACTGTCTCGCTCTGTTTTACACTGGGGAGGCCTCTCCTGGAATATTGTGTGCAGTTTTTGGGCACCACAATATAAGGAAGACATTAAGCTGTTAGAGAGTGTCCAAAGGCGAGCAACGAAGATGGCGAAAGGTCTAGAGGGGAAGCCGTATGAGGAGTGGCTGAGGTCACTTGGTCTTTTCAACCTGGAGAAGAGAGACTGAGGGGAGACCTCATTGCAGTTACAACTTCCTTGTGAGGGCAAGAGGAGGGGCAGGCATTAATCTGTTCTCTGTGGTGACCAGTGACAGCATCCAAGGGAATGGTCTGAAGTTGTGTCAGGGGAGGTTTAGGTTGGATATTAGAAAAAGGTTCTTCACCTAAAGGGTGATTAGGTACTGGAACAGGCTCTCTGGGGAAGGGGTCACAGCACCAAGCATGACAGAGTTCAAGAAGCATCCAGATGGTATTCTGAGGTACATGGTGTGACTCTTAGGGACAGTCTTGAGCAGAGACAGGAGATGGACTTGATGATCCTTGTGCGTCCCTTGCAATTCGCCAGATTCTGTGATTCTGAGATTAACAACTTTGAAAAGCTAAATAATCCTAAGAATTTACAAGCTTCTCTATTCAATGAACAACATGAATTTACTTTGTCATTACTTGATACATCCTCAGTTCATCCAGGGGAGCTTTTTTTAATAGAAATTCAGAGTGCTTTTTGAAAGTTTATGTTCTTGAAATCTTTCAAATACCAAAATACTTATATAGGAGACTCAATTGGGTAATTTATTAAAATATGTATTAAAATTTTGTACATGATAATTTAGATGAGAAGGACTAGAATACAGACTGTTCTGCATTGTATCAGATCCCTCCTTCCTCTCTATAGCAGAATGTTTGGATCTGTTTAACTGAGTTGAACTTTTGAACCCTTGAAGGCACCAATATAATTGACATAATATTTTGTTCTAGATCTAAACCTTTCAGATTACTTCCTTTTCCTTCTTAACATGTCTATTATTGTTTTTAAAACTATTATCTAACTTTGTTGTGACAAAGCATAAGGAGATTCCATGCTCTTACTACTTCTCACTTTTAAATAGAAATAAACCATAAAAATAGAACAAATACAAAATCATCTAATTTCCCTTTTGAGGATCATGGACAGTGGGATTGAGTGCACCCTCAGCAAGTTTGTCAACATGCTGGAGGGAAGGGATACCATCCAGAGGGACCTTGACAGGCTTCAGAGACGGGGCCGTGTGAACCTCATGAAGTTCAACACACCAAGTGGTGTAGTGGAAAGTGTCCTTGCCCATGGAAGGGACACTGGAACCAGATGATCTTTAATATTCTTCCAACCTAAGTATATAGAAATATATCTATATCTAAATATATATCTAGATATAAATCTAGATATATATCTATATCTAAATATGGAATAATTCTGTAATTCTGTGATTTTATAATTCTGTGATTTTATGATTTTAATTATCATGTGGAAGTATTGTCTGAAGGACATTTGCCTCATGTTCAGGGTAGCAGGAGCACTAACCCTCTTGTTATAATGTTTTTTAAGGCTTGTAAAAGTTGCAATTTTCTTCTGAAGGTAGATTTGGTACATTTAAAAATAATACTGTGTCCTGATAAGAAGAGGTATGGTTTCTGGAATTATCATGTATTTGCTTGGAAAAAGAAAGGGGGATAGATATAGGGGTCTTGCAGTATTACAGGTTCTTGGTAAGTAATTTACTGGCTAGGTTTCTCTATAAGGCATGTATGAGTTGGTGCAATATATTGTAGGACTCCAGGGTTGAGATAGTGCATCTCACATGCAGGCTGCATGTGTGTGCATCTGAGAAACCCACTTTGCTTGATTGACACTTCACTGCTTGGTTCTTTGTAACTTGTTTATCCAAGTGCATGATATATTCTTGCATAGCTTGACTTTTTGAGGAATAAGTTACAATAGTCCAAACCTATAATTTGATTTCAGTAACAGGCCTTCTGGGACTGGAAAATTTGTTCTAACTTGACTTTGCTTCTCTTTTGCTGAAGTATTTGACTCCGAATATACACACCCACTAGCCTCCATGTTAAACAAAGTGTGGTCGTTGTCCTATATTGTAATGTGAAAGGTCAGGGCATTGAACCGTTAAATATTAAATTTATTCACGTAGGTATATTACATGTGTTTCGGTGTTTTCTTAAATGATTTGACATTAGCAAAAGAATACTGAGGCAAAAGAAACTGTGCAGAAGAGATAGGACTTAGGTGGTACACAACAACAAATCATTACAGACATTAAAACCAGATTTAATATAAATTTTGTTGTAAAAAAACCTACAGGAGTATTAGCTAGAGGATGACTGCTCATGTAATTTGTTGTACAATAATTTACAAATTTTACTAACTTCCTGATAAAAACTTTCATGTAAATTAACTCATTGATGTCAAATCAACATCTCTGTATACATTCAACCTAGGAATACATTAATTTTCCATGTGTGATAGTGTAGCACTCTGATTCTGAGAGTTCTAACTAGAGATTTGGCTGATGTGTTTTCCTTTTCTTCATTTAAAGCAGGCTTTTTTTCAGCTATTTACTCATGTACTGCATATGTTTTTCACAAATATTGAAAAGTCAAAATTTATTGACCCAAACATTTGCTGTCCTTCAATTTGTGTTATAGATATGAATATTTGGCTGATTGTACATTTGTAGCTGTGAGTATTCATGAGATAAATTTGTGACTTTTCCTCAAGGGATAAAATCCAAAATCAAGACTACTTTTGGAAAATAAAAGGATATATTGCATAACACAAGAACGCAATAACAAATTTTAACTATTAGGCATAAATTACTTGCACAGATCTTGTGAAAAATATGTCTCTCTCATCCTTTTCCCTTTCAGGATTCTGTTGACATGAGGACTACAGAGATAAAGTAATATTTTTCATATTAATGGACACCTTCCAAAAGAATATAATTTTGCAGTTAGAAATATATGCTGTAAATTAATGTTCACAGCATTTGCTGATTTGAGAATTTAGCAAAGCAGAATTTTACAAATTATTAGTTCAAAGAGTTGGCAAGGAACAGCAATGACATACAGAGATTGAATGTAAGGGAGAAGATAATTTAGAGGCAAAATGTGCCAACCTGCTTGTATTGACCAGTGTCTTACTCTGAACTTGTCCTAGTGAGATCAATAGGATTACTGGAACAGTAATACGTTACTTACTGCGAGAAAGCCTGGCAGAATCTGGCCTTTAATGTGTCTTACTGGCCAAAAAATTTGCTTTTTTTTTCCCCAATTTTTTTCTTCTGTCTATAGATGTTAAACAGCTTCATTGTAACTTCAGGATCTGTAGCTTTGGAACCAGAAAGTTTGTACACTTCAAAGAGTATAAACTCCAGGCTTGGTCATTTGTTTGAAAATTTTTTCTTTTCTCATTCTACAATTAGATTTAGGACAACCATTTTTAGAAATAATACAATACCTTCATGTACTTTTCTGTCTTTTTTTTCTTTAAGTGTACTTGTTTTGCAGCTCACTGTAGCATTCTCCTCTTAGAAGGATAAGACCTCTTCTTCTCTTTGTAAAACCAGACAAATATCATCTATGTTTGCTCTTCCTCGCTCCTGAACTGAAAGCAATACAAAAATTGGCATTGATTCCAGTTACAATAAGAGTAGAGACTTGATCCTAACACCCTGAGCCCTCTTACGGACCGTATAGCCTTTTACTGGTGCTTGACGTATGATCGGATCATACCCTAAGTATATAACATTTGCAAAAAGTGAATAACTTTACTATTTTTTCTCTTCAAGCAATGGTGTTGACTCTTTTGCAACTGCTTGAGAAGGAAGAGAGACAAAGGGGGGGGAATAATTAAGAAGTCATTTCCATTTTGAAGCTAATGTCTTTTTCCTTTTATGTATTAGTTGCTGCTGCCATACTCTTACCTTTGTTGCAACTTTTTTTTCCTTCTTCCATGTGCCTGAACACGATTGGTTCGCTCCATGTTCTCATGTTATTGTTCAAGATGTTTCTATGGAGAGTGATTTAATTTCATGAGATTTGTGGCTTTCTCCTGCTGTGCCTGTATAATGGCATTAATGCAGATTGTTGAAAGAGAGAGTCTCAAGCCAGGTGGAGTTAATTAAGCTGAGGTAGGTACCCCCAGTCCTTCTCACATGCAAAAGAGTATAGAGCAAACCTGGTAGCTGATGATATAGCAAATGTAAATATGTTTTTGACGACAGATTATGTCATTTAAAAATAGTGAAAGAAATTGAAAACTAAGGCAAGGTACTGTCTACTTAAATTGTAATTCCCACTAAGAAAGAAGTAATTTATTTGCTGTGAATAACAAAACAGCCATAGAGCTTGAGAAAAACTCATCGAGTCTTAAAATAAGACTTGATACACATGCAAGAAAGACACAAGACCCCCCTCTGCCCCTCTCTGCAAGTGTCCGTGTTATGCTCACATGTTGTTGATATATTGAATTTGGAAATTCCTCTAACTCCTGACATGCTAAAAACATTACTGAAACTTATTAGAGACATGAGAAAAGAGATGAAGCCCTACATTATTTCCCGACATCATTCTGTTGGGAAAAGACATGTGAATTTCAAATTTACAAGCCACAGAAACATGGACATATTTAAAGCATATTTACGATGATGAACTGACATGAAACAACACAGACAGAAAGGTAAATATAAGGAAATCTCATAATATTTTAAGTGGGATCAGTGGAGGAAGTTGTTTTCACTGTTGCTTACATGAGCATATTTTATAAAATTAGTATGACTGAGTACAGGATACATGGGACAGAATCATAGGAGAGAACAAGCAGAAACCTGTAGATCATTTGTTACAAAGAACGTATCTAAGTGTGGCAAAGAAACTCTGTGGATCTGGAACTTGATATGAGAGGGAATGAAAAAACGAAAATGGGAAACAGCTAATGGCCATAGTATGCTTTTCGTCTTGATGAACTAATTTCCCTGTGGAATGTGTTTTGCTGCAGGAATATGTTTGGTATGACAATTAAATGCAAGCATAAGCAGTCTATCTAAGGTATTTTATCTAATCTCTGTGTTTATTTTAAATCCATCAGAACAGAATCCCAGCACTAACAGTCTTTTATAAAACAAAGCAGTCAGAGGGCTGAAATTATCCACTCTGCTTACACCATCTGAACATATAATGTTTTTCCCTTGTCTTACTGTCCAAAGGAATACTGTTGGGTCACTCAGAGGTGACTGCATGAATGCAAATGAAAAGAGACAGACTTCACTTTCACTTGTAAGGTGCTATGGTCCAGAATTTATTCTCATTTTTGCTGAAAAGGAATTCTCCGTCTGTTAAGCAGGTAAAGACAGTTGTCAGGATCTTAACTCCAGTCTTCGTCTGTCACAGTTTCCAAAAGACTACAGCTGCCACACTGGGTCAGAGTAAGCTGCAGGTATGAAGGAGTCATGGCCTAGTCCTTTCAAGACTTTGAAGAATAGGGCCAACAGTTGGCCTTGAAGTGGATTTGGTGCAACCTAGGTAGAGAGAACAGCAGAGAGATCATCAGATTTATGTGCTCTTTCTGTGCTGCTGAACTTAGGATATGCACTGAATAAGATGATTGCAGCCAAATGTGTCTCATATCTCTGAATTCTTCTTAAGGCAAAAGATAAGAGACAGAATATAACATTATGTTTCCTGAGCACTTGGTTAGATAGCAGGCTTCAGAGTCATGAGGCAATGGTACATAGCAAGGTGTTAAATGTAATTGCAGTTTGAGTTGTAGTTCTGGGCTTTCAGCTTTCCAGGAGTTTTCACAACAAATATGGGAAAAAATGTTACTGAGACTTCTGTATCTGTTGCAATACTAACAATCTATTGATAATGAACATGTCAGAGTTAATGAAAGAAAAACGATGTGGATCAAACAGACTCGTGAACTAGTTAACCTGATATCTGGGATAGGCTAGATTTTACTTACTGTGTTGTAAGAGAAATGCTAACAAGCACCACAAAATTAAATTCCAGAACAAATCTGGAGGTGAAAAGGAAAATAAACATAAATTCTTTGACCTTCTAATGGTAATTTGTCAAAGTTTAATTGCTACATTAATTTTATAAGATAATGTCTAACATCCATAATAAGTCTAGTTTGACCAAAAATAATTGAATTTAAACTTTTCAGTCTAGATCTTCATCCCTTGCCCCAACTATTTTGAAATATTAAATTAGTTTTAAAGTCAGTTATTCTTGCTTTCAGATTCCTGATGTTCTTCTGAATCTCTGGAAAGAGTGGGATTGCTCATGAATGCACCATGAATAACATTAACATATTATTCAGTATTTCTGACACCTTTACTCCTAACTCAGAAAGAACTCATTTTGAGTGAGGAAGATTTTTTTTATGACCTTCATCAGAACTTCAAGTTAGAGGCTTAGTTTTCTAGGAGCTGCTTTTGGAAGTTCTCTGTGTGAATTTTCAGAATCCTAAATAACCTCAACAACTGTCGGTTGTAAACTGTCTCTGTATCAAACTGCCATACACACAACTGCTGTCACCCAGAAACAAAGCCATTTTTTATGTATGGTCCACACAACTTCTACTCTGTGGTTCAACGTTAAGAGAACTTCTTCGCCTTCCACTTTCCAGAAAATAGTTTTTTAAAAGAAAGTTTGTCCTCATAATCACATTATCTGTCAAAGTAGCCAGATTGTAAAGCTACAGCTTGTTCTGCCATAGGATGAAAATTTATTAGGCTGAAGTCAATGACAAACACATACAGGGATAGTATTTCACTCACGATATTTCACCATAATATAATATGACTCTAAAAGAAGTGGTGATTGGTCATAATTGAATTGTGATTACAGATGAGTAGCAATGAGAAGAGACAGTGAAATGCTATTTATGTTTAGAATAAAGTAAAAAAAATGAGTTAGTTAAAAAATTAAAAAATAATTAAAAAAGAAAAGCAAATAAGTTAACCTGGAAAATAATTTCATTTTTTCAGATACTAGGTTATCATATATTTTAAAGGATCACATTTTTGATCTTTACTTTCTTTTATTTATCCATTTTTCTCTACAGATTATAATACAATAGATATTATTCTTAGCTGTCTTTGTTACTTTTTTAAGTTTTACAAACTTATTTTAGATTTTAAGAAAAGAAAAAATGTAAAAAAAAATTGTGTTGCCAAAAAAACCCCTCTTATTTTGAACATTCATGAAGCAAAAAACCAGCAAAATGGACCTATTAGTTCTTCGTAAATCACAATTTACAAGAAAATCACACTCTACCACAGTCATTGATTTTTTTCTAGGTCACCTGGGGAAGGACACCTTAAATATGTGTCCCTCTCAGACTTACAAGAATGAGACCTGCACTGTGATTGGCTGCTAAAATTAATGTAGTACTATTGTAACAATTTTAATAAAAACATGCAAAAATCTCAGTACTTTCTTATCCTGAAAATTTTTATTGTAGAGGAAATTGTCTCATCATGATCAATTTTCCATCTAGAATGATTAGGCATGGATTGGAAAGCTAGTATAAAGAATAAAAGCAAGAGAGAAAAATAAGTGGAATATAGCATACCTGAAAACACTGAAAAGTATAGCACAGTAGAAAAAGATTTGAAGGAAAAAAAGAAAAAGTATACGTCTCCTGAAGAGGCTTCCAAAACTGACAATATTTAGCAGTAAGCCAGTATTTCCACTTGTGGGCTCAAGGGACTGTTAAACAACAAGCAATTATTTCAGGCACAAGTAGAGGTAAATTACAGCATTCAAAAAACTGTGAAAAGATACTGTTAAAACTGATTTAGTACATTTTAGAATATTGTGGCTGTGGAGTCCTACATACCACCAGGAAGACTTATCCTGGAGAAAGATCAAATAAGAAAGGAATATTCATCACAAAGCCAGAAAGACAGTATATCGTAATGAAGCCAACCAAAGTGTAGCAGAACAACACATGCAATACTGAATGAAATATTCATTCCCCCTAATGAGTTATAGATGAAACTGACAAATAAGTAAGACTCAAAACTTATTTCCTGCTTAAAATCAAATGTAAGGTGAACATTTAAATTACATTTTAAAGGTTTGTTTTTAAAGTTCAATCATAAATTCGGGGTGTGGGGGTGAAATTAGGTGATGAACCTAGTATTTGAACAAAAAATGGAAAAGTGCACTACTAATCTTAAGTCATTTATATCAGAAAATGTAAAATCAGTAGAGAGAGGTGGATATCAGATTCTGAAAACTTCTTTTAATAATATATTTTTTGGTTGTATATTAAAAAGTTGAGTCTTGCAATTTTAGGGGCTTGAAACAATACATACAGTCTAGATAATCAGTGGTCTGCTCTTCTGTTGACAGATGCAGTAAAGATTCATACGGGTAGAACTAATCCTGAAAGTCTCACCATAGTTGGTATATATAACATGTTATTAATTATTTTTCCTGTATTTTAAAAATAATACTAGATTTTCAGATGGAGATAAAAAGGGGAGAAATTAGTTGATCGGTTACGTAAGTAAGTAACTAATGTCTGAAAGTGAATAAAAAAATGAATGCTTGAACACAAGTATTTTGCTTATATTGTGAATGTTGGAAAACAAGAAAGACATTTACAGAAAGGATTGGTTGACAAATAAAATTATGTGGTAAAATTAAAAAAAATAGATTTTGATACTTTTGTAGATAATGGTAGTAAATATGGGTAAATGGAAGAAATAAACAGCTTCACAATGAGTAGCTACCTATATCCCAAATATACACAACAGAACTAGCTTCCTAGCTGTATCTGATGTGAATAAAATATATATTTGCAAACCTGGTTGAGGCATGAACAAACGTATCTTGAAGGTTGCCAATGTTCAAATTAACTCTTTGGGAAAAGGAATATTTCTTTTTAGTGTGTACTATGCATAGGTAAATGGCACCCTAATCCCTAATGAGGGCTTATCTGCACTGCCAGAACACAAAATGTTAGAGAAGGAATAAAAAGCCCTCGCACACAGCATAAAAGTCCTTTACTCTGTATTGTCTGTGTTCACAGCTGCAAACCTTGCAGTAAGCTCTCCAGATCCTGTAATATACAGCAATGCCAAGTGAGCAGTGTTGTAACAGAAATCTATTCTCCTCATCAAGCATGTCCTTGCTCACATCCTTTTCCTTACTGCACAAACAACGCAGAGGGTGACAGTCTGTGTTCATATAACAAGTACTACTCTAAGAATTGCGACTATTTGAACTTTATGCTTTCATTCCCCCTGTTGATTTACAATCCTTAGTCCCCAAGTACTGAAGTCCTCAGAGAATGTATAAATAAAACTGTTAATTATTATGTGCTAAAATTAATTTGAATTATTTTAAAAGAAATTTAACACAATATTAGACACTGACATTTCTGTCCCAAGTGGTCTTATCAACACCCTAGTGTTGCAATTTCCTATTTACTTAAAACTGACTGAATTGTTATGCAAGTTATCACTTCAGACTTTTTAAGGATGCAAGGAAGTTTCTCATTTTGTGGAGATTGGAGAGAAAAAACCACTAAAGCAACAACAAAAGACAAACAACACTTGTGAAAATGTCAATGAGTTACCATATCTCTAAGAGTGCTGTCTAAATGCTCTAAATAGTATTGAAGCTTTGCAATTTCACCATCAAATGTTTATTTCTTGCATCTCACTGCTTTCATCTTCATGTTTTAGCAACGTAAGTTTTCTGCCTTTCTCATTTAGAATAACAGAGACAACAGATTACTATTTTTCCTGATTTTCTCAGTAAGAAGCAGTAGAGATAACCCTGAATAACATGTCTTAGTTTAAAGGCTAGTTTCTTTACAGAATCACAGAATCATAGGATCACAGAACATGGCAAGTTGGAAGGGAGGACCCATAAGGATCATCCAGTCCATCTCCTGGCTCTTCACAGGACCATTCCCAAGAGTCACATCATGTGCCTCAGAATACCATTTGGATGCTTCTTGAACTCTGTCATACTTGGTGCTGTGACCACTTCCCTGGGCAGCCTGTTCCAGTACCAAACCACCCTTTGGGTGAAGAACCTTTTTCTAATATCCAACCTAAACCTCCCCTGACACAACTTCAGGCCATTCCCTTGGGTCCTGTCCCTGGTCATCACAGAGAACAGATCAGTGCCTGCTCCTCCTCTTGACCTTACACGGGAGTTGTAGCTGCAATGAAGTTTCCCCTCAGTCTCCTCTTCTCCAGACTGAAAAGACCAAGTGACCTCAGCCACTCCTCATATGGCTTCTCCTCAAGGTCCTTCACCATCTTCATTGCCCTCCTTTGGATGCTCTCTAAGAGCTTAATATCTTTGGTGCCCAAAACTGCACACAGTATTCCAAGTGAGGCCACCCCAGTGCAGAGCAGAGTGCGACAGTCCCCTCCCTCGACCGGCTGATGATCCTTTGCCTGAGACCCCCCAGGACATGGTTGGCCCTCCTGACTGCCAGGGTAATTCTGACTCGTATTCAACTTGCCATCAGGACCCCCAGGTCCCTTTCCTTGGCACTGCTTTCCAGCATCTCATTCCCCAGGGTTGCCCCACCCCAGATGCAGGATCTTTCTCCATTCTTGTTTAACCTAGATATCCTTATTTTCTCTGTGCAATAAGTTCGGGTTTTTTCCAGACATTTCTAGAGTCATCTAGTTCACTACATCTAGTTTATCCATTTTTAATTATGTCATATCATTTCTTAGAGTTTTCTTTATGAGAGTTTAGTCAAGTTTTGTTTATCTCAGTATTTTGGTATAGACTCCCTCAGGCATTTATTTAAGGCACTTGATATCTTGGTCTAAACTCTCCTCACGAGAGAGACTCTTCTGTTCTTTATATCCAGAGCCTAAAAGACTACCTTCCTGAGGATGCACTCACAATTAGGCTCTTTAAATGTCCACCTTTGTTCAGAGGAGAGAGAGAGGGAAGGAGGAAGAAACTTCTATAAATGTTTTTTTAAGATATACTAAGACTTCAAGTGCAGAAACCTAAAGCCAACAAAAGTAGGCAAAGAATGAAGAACTATAGCACAAACTCTAGTTATCTGCAGAATATACACTCTTGAACCTGAATACCTTACTGTCACAAAATAATGGATAATGGTACATGGGCCACACATTTTACTTATAAAGAACTAAAGGATGGAAGAAGCTGGGGAATGAGGGAGACAGAAGGCATAATAAAATATAAACTATAATAGGGTAACATGATCTCTAGGATTTTGCATTACTTTGACATTGTTAAATTGTAATAGACTATAAATGAAGAAACATATTCAGTTAAAAAAATTAGTTTGGAGGATTAATGTAGTAATTTTGAACATAATATATTACTGAGGTAAACATAAACAGTTTACTCTGGGACTAAATTTTAAAATTTATCATTTTATACCCAAGACATCCATTTCAGTTGGCTTGGTGATTTATGATGATAAGATAATAATACATAATGATAGTGTTTTGTGTATGAAGTTTTGTAGAGACTTACTATGGAATCTTATATATTATAAGATGTAATAATAGTAGGTGTATGCTCAGATGATTTATTGAACATATCTGTATCAGTGACAGAATCCCTAGACATTTCAGAGACATTGTTTTAAAGGGATATTGTTGTTACAATGAAAATTATAAATGTTAAGCATTGTTATTTTTTTAATTGCCTGAGGGTTGCACCACTTATTAACTTAAATGAAACATCTTGTATTTTACTGAAAGGACAAGATCTTCATGAGATTCATCCATTTATAATTAATGTAAGGAGTGAGCACTAAAACCTTTCACCAAGATTTTCAGCTTGGCTTTTCTGATTTTTTTCTGTGCATTTAAGCGGCTGCTTTCTCTCCCCACATTTTATTGGATGATGTCCTTGCTGGTGTAGGGCTAGCTAGTCAGTGGCTGAGACTATCTAACAGACTCTGACACTTTACTTCTTATGTACTATGTGTACATAAGAACTTCTTATGAACTATATGTAGCAAAATTGCTCTATCTCAGATGATAAGAGCATGTTTCAGGCACTATCAGTATCTGTTTCACAGTCTAACAAAGCCTGTTAACAGATTATTTCAAACTTTATTGCTTACGTTAATGAGTGGTAACAAATTAAATGAAAAGGACTTGCTGCATAATGCTGCAATATTTTTATAAAAAAAATTAATTTTTTTTTAAATTTGATCCTCCTTTCATTTGTATTAGTGCTGCACTAGAGCTGCACGAGTCTTCTCAACAGATGTAAAAATACCAAGCATCTGGACATCAAATAATATATCGTACTGGCAGTCATTTCTGAAAAATCTCTTCAAAATATAATCTGTTTTGATATTTGTCCTTTTTTATTTTTTAATCTGAGATACAGGGTGGAAAATACAAGTATTACCTGCAGTAGATTGGGAAAAATAAAGGAAACTGGAAGTAAAGATTCAATTGTAAACCAAAATGTTCAAGGAAAATTAAGAAGAAATGAATTTTCACAGTTATAAAGACAAAAACTGAAAGCAGTAAAACTGCAATTTCTGGAAATAAGAAATAATTCAATAATAAGAAATAAGAAATAAGAAAATAATAAGAAATAAGAAAAAAATAAGAAATAAGAAAAAATAAGAAATAAGAAAAAATTCAAAATTAATTTATGGGAAGAGAAGTTGAAGTTTTTGTTCAGAGCTGGAAACACTATTTTTATGCAAATTATTATGACATATGTAAGAAAAGCAAAATCTATCATCACAATACAAGAAATTAAAAAGACTAGAGTATTAACCAGAGTGTCTGACTATAACACAATATGTATCCTAATGGGATTTCACAGGTTAAAATTATGCTCTGGAAAAAGGATCAATTTGATGTAGTAAACAGTCCTCATTTTCAGTTAGTTTCAATAGCAAAAAAATAATTTTTCCAACTTCATTTTTTGAGAAATTCTTAGAAATTATTTAAGGAATCAAAAACTTCCTTTAACTGAAAGGTTGCTTGATCAATGTTGTAGATACATATCCTGAAGGACATGATTGACCAACACCTGTTGTTCAAGTTTACATTTTGTTAAAATCTTCAGCACAGAAATAGAAAACTCTCATTACAAAGCTAAAGGTACTGACACTGCTCACCAATATCCAGGGAATTTTTACCAGCCTAATGAATATATTTAGACTCCTGTTGGTTGGCAACATGTTTCCTTGATCAGTACTGAACAGAGGCTTTCTGATGAAGGAAAATTCTGATCATATGCTTTAAACACAAATGAAAAGAAAAACCTGCTTCTTTGGAAAATCAGGCCAAACCAAACAAAGCCTCACTTGTTTTGGAAAGTGTTTTTCTGACAACTTTACATAATTATCACCTAGTTAGGTCTCAATGTATGTCTAATAGAAATACAAAAACCCCAAGAGAATTAAAGTGTTATGACAGGAAAAATATATCACCATATACACAGAAGGCAGAATCTCAGAATAATTGGAGTTGGAAGAGAACACTGGAGATGATCTAGTCCAACTCCTATGCTAAAGCACATTCACATAAAAAAGGTTGCACAGGGTCATGTCCAGACAGGTTTTGAATATCTCCAGAGAGGGAGACTCCACAACCTCCCAAGGCATCCCATACCAGTGCTCTGTAAATCGCAAAGTTTTTTCTTATATTCAGATTGAACTTCCTATGTTACAGTTTGTGCCTGTTTTCCCTTGCCCCATCACTGGACATCACTGGAAAGACGGATATCACTGGCCCTATCCTCTTGACATCTACTCTTAAGATGTTTCTAAGTATTGATAAGATCTGCTCTCAGTTATCTCTTCTCTAGGCTAAACAGGCCCAGTTCCTTCAGCCTTTTCTCATAAGAGAGATGCTCCCATCCCGTAATCACGTTCACAGTCCTCCACTGGTCCCCCTCCAGTAGTTCCTTTACTTTCTTAAATGTCAGAACCCAGAACACAGTACTGGACACAGAATCTGGACACAGTACTCCAGATTCGGTCTCACCAGGGAAGAGCAAAGGCACA
Organism: Corapipo altera; assembly: GCF_003945725.1. Classification (NCBI taxonomy): domain Eukaryota; kingdom Metazoa; phylum Chordata; class Aves; order Passeriformes; family Pipridae; genus Corapipo; species Corapipo altera. Next base: position 36,682,097 of record NW_020884872.1, read on the forward strand.
GGATCACCTCCCTTGACCTTCTGGCCTCATTCTTCCTAATGCACCCCAGAATACCATTTGCCTTCTTGGCCCCAAGAGCACATTACTGGCTCATGGACAGCTTGTTGTTCTTCTCCCAGGCTGCTTCAAAGCATGTCGACCCACAGTCTGCACTAGTGCCTGCACTATGTTCCTCTCTGCCCAGCTCTCCAGCTTGTCCTGGTCTCACTGACTGGCAGTACAGCACTCTGAGGTATCAACCACTCTTCCCAGTTTTATATCATTAGCAACCTTGCTGAGGGTTGTGTGTCCCTTTTTCCAGGTCATTTATGAGTAGGATACCTGAAATACTAACAAGGGTGTTTACGATAGTAAAGAATGTAACTTTATATGGAATTGCTTTCAGATGTGCAAGTGATCTACCAAAACAGTTGACTTTCAAACTCAGTTCCAAAGGATTGGCACTTTGCAGTGATGAGCAGAAACAGACAGACCACCCATAAATGGTTGGAAGTACCAGAGACTACACATTGTACTCCATAAGATATTTAAGAATGAAATGTTTATGAAAATAAAACAAAATTGTTAAAATTTAAAATGCATAAGTGTATATACATGTATTTATGTATAAATTATATAATATGAATATATACTATGCTTGCAACCTTATTATGAGGCTTCACTGGCAGCAGCAGGACTGAATTTAAGGGTTTCATTAAACAGAAAACCAAGAAAGTTTGAGAGGCCTCAACTTTATAATGAACCTTCTGTTTAGCAAGAAAATTTACCCTATTCATAAACATGAATTAAATGGCTAACAGATTATATTTGTATTAAACAGAGAAAAGAAAATTCGATATTGTTAGATTAATGAGTGAACAGGAACTTGTTCATAAAGTATTAGAGTAAGAATTTATGATCTTTTTCTCAGAAGGGAAATTCTTAGGCAAAGTGCTTTGCATCTTGGTACAACATAGAATCTCTCTTCTGCAGTAACTCTTAATCAGAGGTTCCACTGTGTTTCCACCCAGTTTAAGTTGATCTGATCCACTGATTTACCATTTACCATTAGTAAACTGGTAACAGTAACATATTACTTCCCTGAGCTGCACTTGCAGGTAAAGAACCTTTTTCTAATATCCAACCTAAACCTCCCCTGACACAACTTCAGGCCATTTTCTTGGGTCCTGTCACTGGTCACTAGAGAAGAGATCAGTGTCTACTCCTCCCCTTGTCCTCAAGAGGAATTTGTAACTGCAATGAGGTCTCCTCTCAGTCTTTTCTTCTCCAGACTGAATAGACCAAGTGACCTCAGCCACTCCTCATATGACTTCCCCACAAGGCCCTTCACCATCTTCATTGCCCTCCTTTGGATGCTCTCTAAGAGCTTAATATCTTTCTTATATTGTGGTCCCCAAAACCGCACACAATATTCAAGGTGAGGTCCTTATTTATTATCTCCTGGTCACTGTATTTGAGTACAAAGTTGTCCACTTCCTATTTAGAATGTTGTCAGATTCACAGAAAAAGTCAAACAAACCTAATCTCATCTAAAGAGATATGGCTATAAGTACACTTTTTTGAACACAGGAAACTCTGTCTGGCTTTACAATCAGTAATGACACAGGCTTGGGTTCTGTGTCTTATCATAAAGTGGTATGGTATGTCTTCTGAAGACAAAGAATAACCCTTATTCCTTGATATTTCTCAGTACATTTTCAATCTGAATGCATTCTTTGCAAGTTGTCATTTCCAAAGGACTATAGTTAAAAGATCAAAGCAATCATACCTTAACAGTTAGCTAAAAAACCTTGTACTCACGCATTAAACAGTGTTGAAAAACAGATACTTTCTTTCATAACTATAATGAAGTTTCAGAGCCTGAAGAACCAGTTCTACATCAAAGAATCAATGTCATGATAAATACATAATTTTTTTCTCCTTGCTAACTAAACTTCATGAAAGGATTTGTGACATATTAAAACATTAATTTCTAACAAACATTTTATTGCAAACTCTGAAATAATTAGTTTCAAATCACAAGGGGATGAACCAAGTCAAAACCACACTGTGGCCATCAGTTGGCAGCACTTTAACAACAGGGAAAGATACTGCTGAGCTTTACCATACATAGTATACAACGATGATACATAGCCTATGATAATGAAGATTCATCTTAATTCTAACTATTTCTGTATGAGTGTAAAGTAATCAGCTTTATAGAAACACATGGCTCAGGTAAGCAAGCGGGTCACTTTGGTTGGACAAATTAATACATTTTACCAGTGCGATGGCATACTTTGTGTAAACAGGCAAAGCAGTTTAACATTTTGTTGCTCTCTCCCAGTTAAACTCTAATCTATAGTTTAAGATAAATTAGGTAAATTTTTACTCCTGAAGGTAAATTTTCACTGAAGGCATTTTCACTATATAATAAGTAAGAAAAAACACTCATATTTTCTGGTGAACCAGTTACATATATATAGCATATATTACACAAATAAAAGCAACAGGATTTGTTCCATTCACAATGTTTTTTTTTATTAGAACTACATATAACATCTACTTGGGGAAAAATCCCAAATCAACAAAAAGAGAGTGTTTCTAGATTCCTGATGATACATTTCAAAATTTACCTATGCAGACAGACAAAGAAAATCCTTATCAGTGACTACAAAGATCATTGATTATGAAAGAATATATATATAATTATTTTTTTCCAGCTCATGTGCGGTTTATGATCTTCATTATTACACACTAAACCCAAAGTACTGAGGGAAATAAAACAACATCGACATTTAGCATATATTGTTTCAGACAGTGCACATTTTGGAAAACATACAAATTATTAACTGTGATTTCCAATGTGATCTTTAAAGCCTTAGTAGTAGAAAATAATTTCTTAATTTCCTCCCCTCCCCCTATGGAAATAAAGAGAGTTTTCAAAGAAAAATACCTGCTGTTTATTCTCTTCTAAATTGATGCAGTTTAACTCCTACATCTGCTCCTGTAATGTTGTAAAATGTGTCTGTTCTATTAGTGACTGCTGCTGATTCCAAAACATGAAATGTTCAGTAAAATAGTACATGATTTCTTTAATAAGGAAAACTTAAGCAGATTTTTGCAATCCTTATCCAGCTTCAATAGAGGAAGGTTATTACCTAGTGAGAGAGCTCACAATCAACTTAACAGTTGCTCTAATTATTTTTGCTAAAAATACTAGAGTGAAGATGCCGTGGTGCACCTGATGAGTGAGGGTGTGTGGGAGGAGACTCTAAACACAGATAAAATCACAAAAATACATCACTATGTGGCATTTAACTCTATTAGTAAAAAATAGTTTAGGGTACACAAAAAAATGTAAGTGGAATAGTAACTTTCAGACAGTTTACTGCCATCCTCAACCACCTAAACTGAAAAAAAAGGCACTCCCTCTTTCCTTATCCTGTTGAGATCAGAAAATAGTTGCTGTTATGACTATGAATCACAACCAAGTTACTGTCATAGAAATGCAGTTTATTTAAGACCCTTTTTAATATCCTTTCCCCCAGCTGCATGAATATATTAGTAACCACTTACATCATGGATACTGAAAATAACTCTTTCCTGTTATGGTTTAGATCACAATCTACAATTTGCTATTTCTCTTTTTTTTTGTTATTCTGAGAAAATGTGTTAAAGTTTAAAAAGTCTTGAAAATTGTGGTTCAGATCTTTGATTTGAGAGGCCACTGATTAAAAACTTATTTTCTCATGAGACATGAAATAAATCATAATAAAAATACTTATGATAAAATTAATTATTAATTTCCTGTGGAGTTACTATGAAAATGCATATACAAATATACATGTTGGCACATGTACCTAAGTGTTACTTATACGCAGTATAAAGTATATACTATATATGTATATAGCATTTTGTTTATTTTAGCATCATAAATTGAAAACCCATACTGAATTCCATAGGTTGTTCCTAGATGCTGACATGCTTTTTCATCTTCTTGAGCTCCTTAGCTCCAGAAAATGATACAATTGTTTATTAGCAGTAGCCTAAATTATTAAGGGGACAGAAGTACAATTGAAATGTTCTTTATATCACCTATATTTCATGTACTCTAGAAACAGAAACTGGTTTTTATTGCTGAAGTTTTGCATAGGTAAAATTTTATGTCCTTGCTTATCTCCATTGACTGCAATGTGGCTCCCTTATATCTACTTCAGTTTAAAAAAAGGATTTAGTATTATATTTTTAATAGTGAAGTTACAACAACAGTTTAGTGGACATAGTGAAATCTAGATGGTGTGTAGAATAAAGTACCTGCACCTGCATGTTATGTCTGGATGACATAACCTAGATGTATATGCAGCAGTCAGTACAGAATGTGCCTGCAACAGTGGAACACTTTAAATACAACCCCACCTCCAAAACACAGAAAACCAAAGAAAACAGATATATACACCCAATGTACATATTATATTTATACATAAAAATTTATATATAAGCAGAGATTTAATTAGTCACTTAGTTTCTTAAATTTTATTTTACACTTTTGAGTGAAAAAATAAAAAAAGACAAAATACTCTGATGAGTTTGAAGCACCTTCTTCTTATTTTTTTTTACATTTTTTACATTTGATCCTGTACTCTTGACTGACAGATTAATACATTAAAATAGTTTAAATTATTGATCCCAACATTTTATGAACAAACTAAAAAGCTTTCTAGCATTTTTAGCTGTACATACTCTTACTCTTTTAAGTGTTAAGGTGTTTTGGGTTTAGATTTAAATAACATTAACAATAAGTAATCTAATCTGAAACATTAACTTTTTTTACTTCCTCCGTAAAATAGCTGAATTGAATTTCAAGCATTGCTATAATTACGTATTTTCTTATTATCCTGATAAATATATAGATAGGTCATTAAAAGCACTATCTGACCATAATGCTGACACCTTACAGATACATCTCTCACAGAACTGATTTGTTTAGAGACTTTGTGCTCTTAGAAACCTTATAATATATGAACAGATAGCCTTTTAGATGATGGAACTCCTGTTAGCAAGGATTTATCAAGACTGTGGGATACAGACTCTATTTTGTAATGAAAACCCTTGTGAGCACTCCATCACCAAGGAAAAAAGCCACTTTGATGGTAGACTCTAGATGCACTTTAGGTTAAATAGCCATAGAAGGCTTATCCTGTTACCATGCATCAGAACTGTGATAAAGCTTCCTCAAGATAGTATCAAATGGAACAAGGGTCTATTCAGAAATGTTTGACAGAAGACACATCATACAGTGGGACCTGTCTGATTGACGGTACTGCTTAAGTGTGGAATTTCTGATACGTAGAACCCGGTGACTGCCTTGACTCCTTCAGTCTATACTGCGTTCAGGCTATTTCAGGGTCAGTTTTGTGAGTTAACCAAAACTAGGAATATGTATGAACAGGCAGGAAATCTTGCAAGAATAAGCTTCCTTATCTTTTTTTTGGCTATCTATCTCCATCAGAAAAATATGTAAGGTTTATAAATGATGAAGTGTAATGTACCTTGGAACCTCAGTAATGTTTCTCTTTCAAAGTTATTTACACTGGACTGATTTCCTGTAATGTTTCCTAATTCTGAGGTAGGCCCTCATCTTTCTCACAAGTTCTCAGGATCACTTCATCTTCAAAATGAGTCATGGAGGAAGAAGACCCAGACAGTTGGACACAGGCAGGAACCACCTACTTAAATGAGTTTTGATTTTGGTGCTTCCTGCTTGGATGTTCCACTTCTGCTTCTATATGCCTTGACAAAGCTGTGTTGCTAATGACCAGAATTTTGGTTTATCAGAAGTTGGCAGAGCAATAACTGAAGAAAATTTTAAAAGTTATTTTGTTCATTCTTGGTGCCATTTCATGGATGTGGGGACGGTTTCATTTACAGAGAAGACATACTTCCACAATCCATCCCATAATAATCTTTGTGTAAGAAAGTGTTTATCTGAGAATTGCAAAGAATGCGAAAAAATGAGCTGGAAATAAATAAATGCAGGACTGAAAAACTAAGGTTTTGAGGTGTTTAGATAGAAAAAAAGAAGCTGGACCACTGGTTAGTTCTCTGACTTGGTTGCGAATATCTTGACTCACCCTAGCACCATATGACCTTCCTTGAAAGATAAGTATCAGATGTTTTAGGTGTCTAAATATGCAAAGGGTTGGAATAGAATCAGAATAGAATATTGTACTTTTCCTTCCAGATATGTTTTTACTATTCACAGTAAAAAAAAATCTATAGTGTTCAGTAGAGCCTATAACCTGCTAGTGATCCTCTTGAAAACATTTATGAACAGCAAAACTTACTCCATTCAATCAGGTAGTCAGCATTAAATTGCTGGATCCCAAAACATAATATCTACAGAGAGGAATTTGAGCGATCTCAGTAAAAAGCCATGGGTTATGAAAATTGGGGAAAAAACCTCAGTTTGAGAAGCAGATAAGATGTCCCCCATGAGAAGTGCCCTGACCGAGCCGGAGGGACCATAGCCTGATGTTATCAAGCCTCTGCAGAAGACCTATTAGGTCTAGCTCTCCCTTTGTGTTCCATGAATCCTGTGTATTCTGTAAACCCGAATACCTTTTCCCCCCCACTTAATTCCCCTAAGATAAAGTGGGTTTTCTCCTATGGTGTAAGTGTTAAGACCCCAAAATTTGTAAACCTGTGTTTTCCCCTTTTACCTCATCTCTGTAAAGCCTCCAATTCTAATAAGCTGACCCTCCAATGAATATGCAAAACCTACCATGAATATGTAGCACCCCAGACTCACAAAATGCCAGTTTTTGTAAGAATGAACCATTCCAGCTTCTCATCTCTGCTGGAATCGCTTAGTTTATTGACTCACCATTTTAAATCAAGACACTTTTTGTGTCAGAGAGTGCAAATTTACAGTTCAGGAAGATTAACTGAAAGAGCACAAGTGACAAAAAAGAGTGGGACTTTTCACGCGAAAGAGGAAAACAGGAGACTGGCAAAAGAACTGTACGTAAGCAATGATGCTAGCTCAAAAGCCAAGCAGGACTTAAGAGGACATAATTACTCCTTAAAAAATGTATCTTTGGAAAGTGAAGAGAGTAGTTGAAAGGATACAGTTAACCGGAATGACAAGGCCGTGTTGTGATGTGGTGCATTCTGGAATGGTGTCCTTCTGCGCATATTCAACTACCCAGTAAATTACAAATTGCCAAACAGCTGTAAGAGGAAAACTTAGCTGAGGATTTCTGGACTGAGTTAGAAAGCTTCTTAAAAACTTCGCCTTTGAAAAAGACTGGAAAGTTGAGAAGTACACATGTACTATTGCACAAGTATGGTTGTATAAATAATTTGGCCCAGTATTTGTGCTTAGAATCTTCTTTCCATTGCATCATCTGAGATATGATAACAAACAGATACAGCTAAGAAATGAATCTTGTTAGGAACATTTTACCAAAGAAAGGAAAGAAGCTTTCAGACACCAACTGTTTTCTGGGTTTTCTTGAATGATTTCTGTGTTGTAGATTTCTTAAAGACATGTTAGTTTTTATATACTACTACTTTCTGCTTTATAGATACTCTCTTATGTATCATAAGAATTCAATAGATGTACTTTGATTTAGAATACCTAAGATATTTTCTGGTTTGTATTACATGTTTTATATTCATTCAAACAGGCTTTTATACTTTAACTGTATAAAGAAATATGCAGTTCATCAGTTACTGTAGTCAACTCTATTTCTTTTTTATCTAGTTTGATAAAACGGGAAACACTAAAATGGGATAGTTTTTCATTTTCCATTGAACAAGTTTTTTCTACATAAGCAGTGAATAGTTTGCATCTATTCTTCGGTGTTTGGAATTGTTTGACTCCACTCAAAATTCTGAGTGAATCTGAGTTTTCAATTTGAGTCAGGTTTTATTTTTGTCTTTTACCATAAGAAATAAAACATATGTGTGGTACAAAAGAGTAGCAACTTAAGCAAAAGCTCAAAAATTATGTTCAGGTTTTACTCTAGACAGTCTTCATAACTCTCTTATGTCTAGAGTCAATCAAAGTGAAACAGACTGGAAAGGTAAAGTTCAAAATTGTTGCACAAAATTTTATGTGTAATAATGTGTGTTTCTTTTGTTTATTTGATGCTCCATTTCTTTCTTGAAATACTGAATAAGCTAATGTATTTTGCTGGTAGAACAGGAAGAAATTATAGTATAAACTGGAAAAAAAAAGAAAAAGGTTCTATATGAAGAAGCAAGATTTGAAGAAATTTTATTATAACATTGCAGTTTACAGTAAGTTATTTCTAGAGGGTTTTTATTATTTATTTGAAGACCAAAGTATTCATAAAAGCACGTAAATTTTATTGACCATCATCTTAAATGGGCTCAAGTAGTACCAATATCTGCATATACAAAGAAAGAATAACAGGAAGAAAATTTAGGATTATTCTGCTAAATTTTCACTTTGGATTTGAGCACTGAGGAGATTTTCTGGAAGATATACAACTATGTATATTAATGATTTAGAATACCCGCATATTAAAAAGAAACTAAAATATTTTCTTCTTTGTGGTCTATTAGACATCAGCATCATTAAAACAGTAGTGTCTCCAGCAGCAGAGACTTAGCAATAAAAACCAAAGAGAAATGAGAATTGAAGCTAGTCTCTAGAGCCAATTTGGTTAACACTGGACATTTCTAAAAAAGTTTTTATTAAAATATAATGCAGGAATCTTTAGCAGCCTTGTAATAATTTTTCATTATTTTAAAACTTATTATATTAGAATAACACACTTGTTAATAACACTAAAGCTTTGCCATTCTAATTTTTTTGCCATATTGCCTAAGAAATCTGCATAACTTCAAGAGAGTTCAACAAAATTACTTCACTGATTCTGCCTCCAGAGGATTATGTGTTCCTAGCTGATGTCAACTTCTGACATATGTATGTTCTGTACCCAGAATTTGGTACATATTAGTTTAATATATCAACAGCATGGGAGTGATGGATATCTGGGGATCATTCCGCTGACTACCAAAGAGCATTCGTCTCTTGGGGAAAAGTTATTCCAACATAAACATTTTTCATATTACCATCTTACACAATATTTGATAATTTCTCAGTGGCCCAGCTGTTCTCTAAGCTTCACATATGCAGATACAGCTTTTATTTGGAGAAGAAAAAAGTTTTTAACTATGTGGTGAAGGGGTTTGAGGGGTATATAGGATGAAGCTTGAAGCATTAATGGTTTTTAGCCACAAACCTCCACAACTACTTAACACAAAATAGGAATCCTCTAATTTCTTTATTATTAGGCATGATCTGGAGGGGAGGAAAAACTTATGCAGGGAGCCTGGGAGAGTTGTATTACATCTTTTAAGTCCTTAATATTTTGAATGCTATTCTTTAGGAAGAATTAGTAAACATGGCATGCATTCACACTCTAGAGAAACCACTACAACTCTAGTTGCGTAAAGACATTCAGTTTTACTTTTCTACTAACTTCTAGAGAGCAAGGTCACCTTTCTGTCGTAAATAAACACGGAAAATTTCCATTCCATGGAAATAATTCCATGTTAAATATTTCCTATACTTTAATGAACTTTACTTAATAATTAGTATATGAAGTAGGAATCCTGAAAGTTTTGTTTATGCTGCAACCCTTAACAAAGATTAGCCTCAGAATAGCATCACAAAATTTACATAAATTGTGTTGCTTTTTTGTCTCCCATTTATAAAGTGATATATTACATATAAAAAGGTACTTTTTAAAAAAAATCAACATATTTTCTTAATTTACTCAGAGATGGAATCTTCACAGCTAAATTTCCTTGCTAATAAATTAAGAACAGCATGGGTTCAAAATGAGTTATCACAATATAAATGGTTTAATGAAAGTTTCCAGTAGTCACCTCTGAATTGAACTTGGATTTAGCTGAGAAGGTTTTCTCACCACTCTGTATGCTTCCAAAGAGAGAGGTTAATCCTTCGGAATGTTAGAGAATCACTGGGTAAACTGATAATAGTACATTTTTATGATCCTGTCAAGTATAGCCACAATTAAAAAGTCCCTTTGTGAACCGAATACAAAGGCTTTGCAAGCCACAAGTGGTCTACGGGCTGTGATACAGAGAATCTTAAGCTGGTGGATATTGACGTAGCCCTATTAAAGTCACGGCGTTAACACCTCTTTTATACTAGCTAACAATCTAGCCTGTGATCTGCCCCCTACCCTCTCCATTATACACTGTGGTAACAGATTGTCAGACATCCCTTGAGTGAAAATGTATATCCTGGTAGATAAACTAGTTTTACACCCACATGATTCCAAACTAAAAGTTTGATCTGAAGTCCAGTAAAATAAAGAATAACTTTCAGAAAAGCACTTACTTTCTAACTTTTTTTTTCCTTTTTCCTTTTTTAAAGGAATAATCTAAGAACAGTACAACAAGGGAGGCAAAGGCAGGCTCAATAGAACTATTATTTCCCCTCCTGCACAGGTGGTAGGCTCAGCTTTTCTCCTCCCAGTGTTGGGCCAGTGCAGCTGTATCAGAGAATGTATAATTAATTAATTATACATGCCTTAGTATATAATTAAGTATAGGAGTGGTGTAGAGGGACACATCAATGTCTTTCCAGAAGAGGAGAAATAGCAGGCATATTGTAACTCTGATTCACAGTTTGTAAGTTTCTCCACCCCCTGGGGCAATGCAACTACCCTCTGTAATTGAACCCTCAGCTTGTACCTTTTTTTTTTTTAAACAGCAGAACAACAACGTCAATGAATAAATCGACTGTGATCTAGAGTTCAACTTCCACCAAGTTGGAAGGACAACTGACTAAGATCTTAGAGATAGCAAAACTGAAAGCAGTGGCTGCTGAATCTGGAGTGCAGAGTAAGACAGTGCCAGAGCAATTTAGAAGTGCAGCATTGTATCTCAGTAAAGGCATGGAGATCTAATTGCAACACTGGATCAGATGAACATGGTATATTTTCTCCATGTGAGTGATAACAGAATTTACTCTTACTACAATTTTAAGCCTGTTATAAAGAAATGACCACCCTGGAAAAGACATCCATGTCCTTTTTGTGTGTGGTTATGTTGAAGTCTGATCTGATTGCAAATATCCGTTTAGATGATAAACTGTAATTCACATGATTTAGTTTTTATAGTGTGCATTTAAGCACAGAGACCTAACATCAGTCTCTACCTTCTCTTCCATGTGTACATCTTGAACACCTTTTGCTGCCATTATCCTGCAAGAGAAGGAGAGAATGGGATAATTTTAGTTCTGTCTGTTGTTGGAAGGTTAATGAATATCTATAGCTTTTTGTAATTTTTTTCCTGTTGTATTGGGAAAAAATATGTCAGTAGAAATTCAGGTACAGTTTTTCTTTACTATGTAAAAAAAAAGAAATAAATATAAAAATGGTGGCAGCCCAATCTTTTTAGAAAAACATGAATAATCAGAAGTAAGCTAAGAGTTGATGCTGAATAACTCTGACAGTTTTGCTGGATAGCATTTGGCCTCAATTTTAATATCAACTGTCAGACATCCAGTTTAATATTTATTTTTGCCTTTCCATCATTGGAAGTGTAAAGACACCTTTTGCTTATTGCTCAGATGAGATAATATGTGTGTAAGGTTTGTTGTAATTTATGTGTGGCAATCTTCTGTGTATCAGCAAGACTGTGCTGAAAAATCTGGTAGACGATTGTTTTTGCAATAAATTACTTGGTTACAAAGAGACTTTTTTAAAATTTCAGAGGGAGGTGGGGTGGTTTAGGTTGTGGGATGGTTTGTTTTGTATTGGAAATGGTGTGAATGTGAATAAGTCCATCCTCTCAAGTCACATCTGATCTCAACAAGGTTATTTATTGCTCATGAAATGTCTTAAATGAGTGTATTTCAGAAAGACATGGGATACCAACATCCAAAATACTACTTCCTACATTATTTCAGTAATGGTTTGATTTAAAGCTACCTACCCACACACGCCACTGTACCTCCAAACTCATTAAAATATGGTATGATTTCTGATATTTTCACAGGAAAAAGACATGTCTAGGTAGCGTCAGTTGACTAGTTTCCATCACAAAGCTGTTACAAAGTAAATTGCCAACAACCATCTATTGGGCTGTGTTTGTTTTCCCTCCTTAAATCCCACTCTATCTAGTGGAAGATACTTTTATATTTTCTAGATTTTTTTTCTTTAAGATTATTTTTTAATAGTAGTGGAAACAACTATCAGTTTATGCCATCTAAACATCAAGGTAAAACATTGCTGGCTACAAAGAGCCTGTTTGCTTTCTGTGTATTAGGAGCGCAGATGCCTCCTCTGCTCCCGCTGCTTGAACAGTAGCTGAATAGTGTAGGAGAAGCACTGTTGCCCAGGAGCTCCAGATAGAGTTTGCATTAAAACTGTTCTTGAACATCAAATGATGTTAACCTCGGCACTGCTCAAACGATAATGAAACCGGTTTCTGGTGCATCTATGTGTTGTCATCCCACAGTAAATAAAGTAAGCCCATTATGATGACTTTATGTTGAGGTGTTCTTTAATATTCTCAGTTTGTTGACTTACTGGTTTTGATAATTCTGCATGAGGAGCTTCAAAGAACTGCTTCTAAATTGTATAGCTGTCATGGCTTAACCCCAGACAGTAACTAAGTACTATCTAGCTGCTCGCTCACTCTCACCTCCCAGGTGGGACAGGAAGGAGAATCGAAAAAAAGTAAAACTCGTGGGTTGAGATAAGAGCAGTTTAATAATTGAAACAAAGTATAATATAATGATAATAAATGGTAATGAAAAGGAGAGAGAGGAATAAAACCCAAGAAAAAAACGTGGTGCACAATACAATTACTTGCAATACAATGCTCAGCCCTTCCCGGAGCAGGGATTGACATATCCTGGCCAACTCCCCTCAGTTTATGCACTGAGCATGACTTTCTATTGTATGGAATATCTTCTTGATCAGTTTGGGTCATCTGCTCCAGCCGTGTTCCCTCCTGGTTTCTTGTGCATCTGTCTGCTGTCAAAGCACAGGAGTTGGAAAAGTCCTTGATTTAGAGTAAACGCTACTGAGTAAAACCAAAACATCAGCCTGTTATCAACATTGTTCTCACACTGAATCACACAGCTCCATACCAGCTAGTAGGAAGAAAATTAACTCTATCCTAGGCAAAACTAGGAGAGGAGCTGACTTACAATTGCAGAACCTTTTCACCTATTCTCAATTTAAAAATATTTGTCTATCAGAATTTGTAATCTTTTTATACTAAAACAAATGAAAATTGAAAACAGTTTTATCACTTGCCTTTTAATGTGGAAAAATGCTAGATACATTCTTTTTTTTTTTGTCTCCATCAACACCTGCTATGTGGGGTTTTTTTCACAGTGGAGGCACTACTATTCACATCATTAATTAGTTTTCTTGACAGCCTGTAAATCTACCTTTGAATAGGGGACTGAGCATTTATCATAAAAAGATAATTATGAAAAAAATGGATACTTTTTTTTGGATCATCCTCTAGCTTCTGTGGTCTTTCATTCTTCAGAACCAAACTCATAACCCAAAGTCGGTGACTCAGAGTACTATGTATGTGGAAATACTCTTCTCAGTTTCAATTTACTTTTCTGTGTCTGCTAGTCTGCAAAAGACTTTCTGCGATACACAACCCTCCTCTCTTTTGTTATTGTACATTGTAGCATTTACTCATCCAGTTAGTATAAGTTGTTCAGAAGTTCTGGAAAGGATTACCATTATGGTAGTGACTTTTAGGAAGTTCTGAAGAGAATGAGCTAATTTGAATAGCTGCAATTCTGTTAAACTATTTGGATTATGAAAATTCATATCAGCAAATGATTTTGTGTTTCCATTGTGCCTTAGGGATGAATATATGTTTGATAATATTCCCTATCGTCTCGTGTTCAGCTTTATTGCATTTGCCTGGCAGGAATGTCAATTTTTTCTTTACCCATAAAACTAGTAACAGCAGTTGTCCATCTCTTCTCCATTTTCTGCTTGTTCAGTAGCTCTTTCATTTCACAGCTTGATCTCAGCATCTGATACCACTTGTCCATTAATTCATTCATTAAAAACCTCAGAAAATAGGAACAAGTAGTAACAAAAATATTTCTTCTCCCTACCATAGATCTTGAAGTTTGTTTTCTAGAAGACATTCCAAGCTTAAAACAGTAACAAGAAATATCAGCAAAGACGGGTATCCTAAGAATTATGAAACGGAAGTGGATTCTTTTCTGGGTTTGTGCAAATATTTTACAAAAGAAAAAGGGGAAAAAGAAAATATCCACCTAAAACCAACAAACCAACCCCACCCAATAACCCCAACCACAAGACTGGAGGGAAACATGAGAGCCAGACCAATGGGGGAAATTACTGATACTATAATTACAAAACATAAATTTCATGTAATTGTACCTTAAATTTTAATTTCTGAAGACATGATGTCAGAGACAGCTCAAACAATTCTCCTTTCCTAAACTGCATATCCATTCCAGATTTGTTCCAACAACTTAAATATCTTTCTTTTATTTCCTACATATGATGTGTTTAGTAAGACCATGTCACAGTCAAAGAAAAAGATGAATAAGGTTAAAGGATTTTTTTTCTTTTCTTAAATCTCAATTACTTACATAGTCTTTGTGCTATTCAGCCAGAGAGGAAGACTGGACAAGAGTAAATAGGTTGTATGAGAATATGATAGAGTCTGAGAAAGAGCATGCCTCCTATAGAAAGGTAGATAACCAAACAGAAAATGCAATTTGGGATATGCAGATTGCTTGTTCCTTTAAAAGTCTGTCATTTTTAAAAATTCATCTTCCATTACTATCAGTCCAAGAATTCTAAAATTATATATGGTGCAGGGACCTGCAAATGGGGTAAAAGACTGCATGATTCCTAAAATTGAAAGGTCCTTAAATATTTAGTGGCAACAAACAAAACCAAATTGGCTTTTTTCCATGAAGAGTTCCTATTTCTTTGGCTCCCTCTATCCCTTTGGTTCTCCAAGGGTGCATATGGGCTCATTTTGGTCTAAAACCTTTGGTTTAGAATCTCAAGTAAGTCTACTTGTAGAGGGGAAAATGTACTATACTATTCCCTCATAATTCTGACAGCAAGGCTAAGATATTGTATGTCTCTAGGGATTCTACTTTACTTTTTTTTAATTAGAATAAAGATTGAAAAGTATATCACATGCATGATAAGACAGAGCTCACTCGTGTATGTCAAACTACAGCGTCTCTGGCTATTCAAAGCCCAACTCTTCTTCCAGATATGCCCATGTAAATCATTAACTTCACTGAGATTACAGGGATGTACGTGAGACCACAATCTGACTTGTTGTGTATAGAGGTTACAACAGAGTTAATTCAAAATTGTCTTTCTACATTTTTATCTGGATCTTATAATTCTCTGCTGTTTAGGGACATCTACTTTCATCATAATGAGTTATGGCTTGATATTGTAAAATATTCAGGTTTAATTCTGAATGTACTAGAAGTGATGCTACTATAAGCATCACTAGATTCAAAAGATGTTTTAATAAGGGAATAAGGATAATTGATATTTTCTATTGGTTTTGGACAGTACTTATTGTTTACTTAATCACCATATGTTTCATGAATTTTGCATTTGGAGTATTTTTTTCTGACTATAGATTTCAGGTTTTCTGAGAATATGATGTATATAAGCAAAACTAATATAACTGTTGAATTACAAAAATCTGTCATTGCTATTCCTCTACTTTTTCATAAAAGAACTCAATAAAACACCTAAGTTCTGTTTTTCTGTAGTTTAAAGTACTCTTTTGGCAGATCCATACATAGCATTTGAAACAAAAGTGTGGTGATAGTTTCACTGCATTCCTAGAATTTTGGTTCCTTCTGGGTTCTTCTCAAGGGTTGAAATACAAAAGGACTACTGAATTAATGACAAATTAATACTTTATCACAAATTATTTATATCAGAAATAATCTATCCTTTTTGGCTCTAGTTGAGTACATAAAATCATACTTCTGCTATTAAAATAATATTTTAACTGAAACTGAATACTGTTTCTGAATGTGAATTAAAAATCTCAAGGAGCCTGAAAACTTGTTTGTGTTTGGTGGAGTTTTTGGGAAGGGGACATGCATTTTGGTTTTTTTGGGGGGGTTGTTTGTTTGTTTGTTTTGTTGTTGTTGGGTTTTGTTTGTTTGTTTGATTTTGTTTGGCTTTTTTGTTTGTTTTTTGTTTTGTTGGTTTTTGGTGGGTTTTTTGGTTTTCTTTTTGTTTGCTTGGTCTGGTTTGGTTTGGTTTGGTTTGGTTTGGTTTGGTTTGGTTTGGTTTGATTTGTTAGACTACCTCAGTATAATCAAGTAAGCCTCTGTTACTTTTTTTTTTTTAAATTACTTAGTTGCATTCATATTTTGGAATTTGTACTTGTTGGGGCAGAACCTATGTCTCCTTGGAAGACAGACATTCACCACTTTGGGGACTGTTGCAATTTAAACAATTAATAGTTGCTTGGACCCTTCTTAGTAAAGATCGTTTAATTGTGGAAGGATCACTGTGTTATATGAGTTGTATATCCAGCTGTCAGATGGGATATGTTTATGGTTTAAGGTTTAAGGAAGCGAATTCTTCTTTGAGTTCTTTAGGCATCAAAACCCTCTCAAAAACAAACACCATGCACTTGTAAATTCTGTTTTGTTAAGGGTGCATTTGTTTGTGTAGATTTGTGGTAATTTTAGCATTCAATTATGTAAGTATCCAGTGTATAAATTACTTGTTTTTTGTGATTTTGAAAATTCTGTCTCTGGAACTTCTGCCTTACTTTATTTCTTCATTGGTGCTGCTTAATGAATCATGGTGGACCAAAAAATGAATAAACAGAATTTTAATTCTATTTATGCTCATTGCAGCATATAGTAAGTTTGACTAATCATGTTTAAAGTATGAATAAATAAGTTCAATTTGCATACAAATTAAAACTCCCTATGACAGCTACATTCTAGCTAGACATAGCTCTAAATGTCATTGTTTCCTCCAATACTTGCTGTGGCATATGTTAGCTATTTAATCCAAACTACTCAAGAAAAGTGAGCTGGGAAAAGAGTGGGTAAAAAGTTACAGTTTTGTTGTATATTAACATACAAATTAAACAACATTCGAAAAAAGCAGACACTCCTTTTGGGTGAAAATGTTCTGACCTTTCTTTACAGAGTACTTTTGTTTTGCAAGGTATTGAAAACTACTGATTACTTTCACAGTTTTCCTCTTGGAATAAACTGGTGAAATTAGGCACAATTATAGTTAAAAGGTTATAGGACAGAACATCCAGTGTGTTTATTGCTCAGTGACTGTTTTTATAACACTTCACCTGAGAAAAGCTCGTAAAACAATTTTAGCTAAAGAGTTCACATTGTCAATGGCGCAATAGACGAAAGAATCATTTGTGTCTCACAATAAAGGACATTACCCATTTCATAGGAGTTATACCTTCAATATCTTTTCCTGGGGAGAGTTAAAATAAAATACCGAAAACTGTTTTCATTTTCAAATGAAAACTTGTTATAAATTGTTTTTACTAACTGTGTATTGATGCTCACAAATAGATACACGTGCCAAAGAATATGGAAGATACAGTAGCACCACATATAGTTATGCATGCGATACATACAAATTTCATTTTGTTGGACACATTTTTTTCTATTTAGGATGCAGTTTTTATGCTAATTGCCTATGTCATTATACTAAAAAATGTTCAACTCATTTTATTTCCAGAATAGGAAGGGCACATTCTCAGGGCATTTGTAGATGACGACAAGTTGGACAAGAGCATCTGATACTCTGGGAGCAGGCTTGTGATGTAGTAGAACCCCCACATGTCCGAGAAATGGACTGAAAAGAGCATCTGAAAGTGCAACCAAGGAAAGTGGAAAGTCTGCACCTGAGGTGGAATAATCCCATGTAGAACATCAAAAGGAGAATGAGTTGATTGACTGGAAAGCAACTTTGGAGAAAAACAACAGGAAGGGGAGGAGCACAGGTGTGGGGAGAACAGTAATGATAACAAAAGTAGAAGTCTTGGAGGACGAGTTGCTGAAGTCAACAGTGTGCTCCTGCAGTGACAAGTGTAATAGCAAGAGTAATAGCTAGTTCTGTGAGTCCATCGGAGATTCACCACGGTGATTAATGGAGGCTGGAGTATATATAAAGGGAGAGGCTGGGTAAATTTTTGGGCCTTAAAAGAGGAAGTATAAGAGGACAGCAGACTCCTGCCCCCAACTACATAATAGGAGAGTACGGAGAAAATGGAACCAGATTCCCTTTGGTGGTTTTCAGTCACAGGAAGCACAAGCAGTAATGTGTTTTCATCACCTTCTGTGTATTATATCTATGTAGAAAAATTTGAGTACATCCATAGGGAATGCCACAAAAAGTTCAGAAACATCATTACAATGAATACTGATAACTATAGGTACTCTTTCCAACCTTCTGAGTCAAACAAGGGACTTGATCTTAGCAAACACGTCAGTGTCTAGTATATTAAAAAAAAAAAATTAGTTTCCATGTAGTTTATATCATGTGTATGCAGTTTATTGTTATATGGTGTTCAGACTGTAGAACAAAATCTACTGGAAGTAGTGGAAATATTTCTGTCATAGCATTTAGCAAAGTAGAACCACTTGGAAATACCAAAATTAGAAAATTCTGAACAAGCTGACTCAAATACTGGAGCCAATTTTACTGGAACCAGTCACTTAACATACTCTAGGAGGAGCTGCATTGCTTGAGGTATACAAGATATCTTCATGACAGCCAGTTTGGGTATCATTGTAAAATGAGGGCAGTGAAGATATAATTTTAAGTGCTGTGAAAGTATATTGTGTCAATACAAATTATTTAACCTTGTAGAAATCTGGTTAGTATCAGCAAATACGTGAATGTAGTTCAAAGGCAGGAGACTGCTTCACCCTCACAGCACAATCAAAGCATATTTATTTTGTTAATTTTGTGTTACCATAAAATAATAAAGGAAATTAAATCAGAATTTAATTGTTCATCATGTTGCAGAACACATTGTATCTCAAGCTGTCATGGAAAGTAGTTATCATTTCTTTGATCTTTAGATCATACACATAAAAATCATTGACAGAGGGATCACAATATTTGTATGAAAAAGATTAATGAGCTGTCTAAGCTGATTGCTTTTGCAGTAACTCATATTTCATGATATTGTATGAAGACATAAATTAATATTTTTTTAAGGTTTAAATGAAAAAATTCTTTTCTGTGTATCAATACAGATATAATATTATGCATACCAAGTTATGAGGTTTACTTTCTAATTATAGCAATTTTGCTAGTGGAAAAATATGCAATGTATACTACCTATTTCAAAAGTCTATTTGTTGATGATTTGGTTCCATAGCACTTTTTCCTAGACACTTGTCATATGATTACATTTTACAGCATAATGTGAATGTAGTCATGGAGAATTCATTTGGTTCTATTAATAGTACATCCTACACTGCATACAGGATTACCCTCTCTCTCTCCCCCTAGTTACTGTAAATATATTTGTCATTTATACAATATTTCAGTATCTCTACTGATCATTGAGATCAATTATTGGAGGTCTGTCAAAGTTCATGTAAAAATATCAGTGTATTGTTTAACCACACAAAAAGTAATCCCAGATACATATCTCTCTCTCTCTCCAGCTGAAATTTAAAAAATGTGTTTTCTTGTTCTTCATTCATTGGTAAAGGAGAAAGAAAAAATATAATTTAAAAGCATGTGTTTTATTTTGCTTTATATCTTTTCTACTGTAATATAAACTAAGGAAATCGATCACAAAATATATTCTGATAATTTGATAATTTTTATTATTACAGTTATAAAGGGGTTTTTCCCTAATCCTTATTCATGTAATTGTAAAAAATCACTTAAAATTCAAATGTGAAACCCCCACTTTTCATAGAATCATGGAATCATAAAATGGTTTGGCTTGTAAGGGACTTGAAGATGATCTAGTTCCAACCCCTTTGCCATGGGAAGACATACCTTCCACTAGACCAGGTTCGTCAAAGTCCCATTCAGCCTGGTCTTGAACATCTCCAGGCATGGAGAGCCCAGAACCTCTCTGGACAACCTGTTTCATTGCCTCACCACCCTCATATGAAGAAGTTCTTCCTAATATCTAATCTAAATCTAGTCTGTTTCAGTTTAAAGCCATTCCCCCTTGTCCTATCACTACATGTCATTATGAAAAGTCGCTCTCCAGCCTTCTTGTGGGTCGCCTTTAGGTGCTGGAAGACTGCTATAAGGTGTCCCCAGAGCCTTCTCCATGCTGAACTACCCCAACTCTCTCAGCCTGTCTTCGTAGGAGAGGTGTTCCAGTCGTGTGAACTTAGTGGTTTTACTCTGGATTTGTTCCAATAGGCCCGTGTTTTCCTTCTATTGAGGGCCCCAGAGGTGGATGCAGTACTCCAGGTGGGATCTCACAAGAGCAGAGCTGAGGGAGAGAATCACATCCCTTGGCCTGCTGATCACATCTCTTTTGATGCAGCCCAGGATGTAGTTGATCTTCTGGGCTGCAAGTGCACATTGAGCTTTTTTGTCATATTGAGCTTTTTTTTTCCATGAAAAAACCCAAGTCTTTCTGCCCAGGACTCTTCTCAATCCATTCACCTCCCAGCCTGTACTGGTGCTTGGAATTGCCCCGACTCTGGCGCAGAACCTTGCATTTGGCCTTGTTGAACTTCATAAGGTTTGCACAGGCCCACCTCTCAAGCCTATCAAGGTCCCTCTGGATGGTATCCCTTCCATACAACCTGTCACTGCACCACATGGCTTGGTGTCATCAGCAAACTTACTGGGGAACAATCAATCCCACTGTCCATGTTGCCAACAAAGACACTATAAAAACATGGTCCCAATACCAACCCATGAGGGATGCCACTTGTTCCTGGTCTCCACTTGGACATTAAGTTTTTGACCTCAACTCTTTGAGTATGACCATCCAGACAATTCCTTATTCACTGAGTGGTCTTTCCATCAAATCCATATGACGGCTACTGGCTTAGACACTTCCTCTGCCAGATCCCTCAGGACCCATGGATATGTCTCATCAGGTCCCATGGACTTGTACATCTTCAAGTCCCTTAGATGTGCTCAAATTCAGTCTTCACCTGCAGCTGGCAGTTCTCTATTCTCCCATTCCCTGTCTTTGCCTTCTACAACTCGGGTGGTGTAACTGGAGCATTTACCAAAACATCTGACAAAATGACAAAACATCTTGCTGAAACTGAGACAAAAACTTCATTGAATACTTTAGCCTTCTTAATGTCCTGAGTAAATAAAACTCTTGTTTTTTTTTACAGAGAGGGCCCACATTTTCCCTATTCTTCCATTCAGTATCCATGTACCTATAAAATATTTTCTTGTTACCCTTCATGTCTCTGTCCACATTTAGTTCTATCAGGGCTTTAGGTTTCCTAGTCTGATGACTAGCTGCTCGAACATTCACTTTCCTCACAGACTACCTGTCCCTGCTTCTATTCTCTGAAGGTTTCCTTTTTGGTTTTTCATTTGTCCAGGAGCATCTTGTTCATACACACAGGCTTTATGGTATTTTTTGCCTAGCTTTCTTTGTTGGTGTGCATTGCTTCTGTGCACTGGAGGAGGTGATTTCTGAATATCAAGCAGCTTACCTGGACCCCTCTTACCTCCAGGGATTTATCCCATGGTACTCAACAAAACAGATCTCTGAAGAGGCCAAGGTTCTTGGATTGCAAGGTAGTGAGCTTGCTGTGCACCCTTGTAACTGCCCTAAGGAGGTCCTCACTTTGCCCTGGTGAAATAAATTATTAGATCCATCCTTCATATATCACATGCATCCCTAATTAGCATAGAAACCCATGACCATCTTTGTATTGACCAGTAGCTCAAACCCCCAAACTGGTAGCATTATGTAACTGGGACTTCATGTCCTCTGATGTTTTATTATTGCTGATGCTTCTTTTCAAGGTTTAGTTCCTACATCTACTCTTATGGTTAAAATAAGATTAAAGAACTGGAAGTTCTTTTATTTATTTATTTACAGGGTTTTTTTCCTTCTTCTTTCTTTTTTTTTTTTTTTTTTTTTTTTTTGAGTAGCTTAGGGTTCCTTTATAATGCCAGTAATAGGAATCCTTTTGTCCCTGTTAAGAGTTTTCTGCTCTGTTCTTCACAGTGATATCCAAGAGCCTTTAGGTGAAGTCACTCATCATGGCTAGGCTTCGCGAACGAAGATTTGGGAAGGCACTATCCACATTTGCTACAGGAACGCTGGTGATAAAAGAAAGAAAAAAAAAAAGAAAGAAGAAAAAGAAAAAGATAAATTTTACACTGACCTGCGCCTCCTTATCCAAAAGGTTCCTGCAGACGATAAGATCATTATCCTTGGTGATTTCAACGCCAGAGTAGGCAAGAATTTTGAAGCCTGGAAAGGAGTATTAGGCAAGCATGGTGTTGGAAACTGCAACGATAAAGGTGAAGTCAATGCCAATCTTAAACTACAATGCATTAACTGAATGTCATTGAACAAAGGCAAACATTTGGAACAGTTCTCAGAGAAAACAAAGAGATAAGCAACTGCTCTGTAATCTTTCTCTCCTTAATCAGCCACTCTCCTTAATTGGTGGACTCTTGCTAATTTCAACCAAATTTGACAGAGTCTGAAGTTTCAAAAATATGAAGTTTCTGCAAAAAACAATGTCTAACTAAACAAAAATAAATCCTACCAATTCACTTGATAAGCAGATAAAACGAATCTATTACTACTTTCCATTTTGCTTGACAAATTTCTCAGCTAACAAGTCAGTATGTACAGGTCAGTTCTGCAGAACAATCAACCTCTTACATGTCTAGAAGTCATACAACTTGTATGGCTAGAGTATGGAGGGGAATTGGAAGTAGGATGGACAGCATGAAGTATATAAGACAAAGCTCAGATAATTAAACAGGGACTAGAGAGGCTGGGAACCTAGTTGTTATGGTAGAACAACTAGGTAATAAGAGAGTTCAGGATGACATAGACACTGTTTCTATAGTTGATATATTGTCTTTTTTTTTTTAATGTGAATTAATCTCTCTATGCTGAGATTATATATTACTGTTCTCACTCAGAGCTGCTAGTCATTTCTTGGTAATGATTTGCTAAATGTCCAAGTGGTAGTTGTTAGATAAAGATGGTGTCTGTGGAGATGCAGGTATATGTATGTAGTGAAAATTGAGACTCTGTCTCCTTAAAATACTGAACATGTGAAATAAGTAGATTCAGCCTTATTAACTAAGGTTACCTTGTTGTTCACAAAAAAAATGAAATACAGTAACTTCCTGGATTCTTCAAAATTGAGATTGAACATTTATCCTTGTTCAGAATAGCTGGATAAATAGCAAACCACTCAGTGGCACTAGTTGATAACGGGTCACTGAAAGAAAACCCATTCATTTTCCTTTTTCTCACATAGTGAAGGCAGAGGAAGGGTTGCAAATGGGGCAAGAGGAGTGAATTGCTCTGCTTCTTGAAAGAATCCATCTTGATGTCTACTGGGAAGTGGTTGGGAAGATGCTGATGAAATCAAGCCTAGAATGAACATTGACACAGTGATACAAGGATGTCTGATCACTCTGTCCTGGGTATCCTCCTAAACAAGGTATGCATTTCACTTAGTCTTGCCCCTGCTCCGGGTTATAGACAGAGGTTTAACACATGTGGCATGGTCAGAAGTATGTTTGACTAATTTTCCTGCTTCAGTTACAATAATTAAACTCAGAGTTTTGAAGCAGGTATCTGCAGCCAGACCAAATTATGTTATCTCCACACTTTATTATCTCCTTTCCTGTTTTCTCATGATTCATTTCATTGCCCTCATACCTCCCTTTCTCTGTCCACATTATCTCCTATATAAACAACCTGCCCCTATTACATTTTCCCAGGTTCACTACATCCATACCAAAATATACTTACCATACCAGAATATACCTATTTTGGCAATCTTGTCTTTATATGTTATTATTGTCAGTAGCTGCTAATACTGATAATAACTTGCTTCTGCCAGTTATTATAATTCTGCCACCCATGTCCGCTGCTATCTATAAAATAATTTCGCCTATGACATTCAGCTTTTCATCACGATGCTTTTATTAACCTCTGTCAGCATGGTTTTGTACCATGTACACCACCACTTTCTCAGGGAATGTTTCCAGCAGCTCATCACTTTCTGTTTTGCAGCATGACCTCAAGCCAGGGGTAAGTCAGCAACCTAGTCATCTCCCTGTAGACCTAACAATGCCATTTAAGACTTTTAAATTTCTTTTGGGAGGCCTTTTATTCTCTTCCCCATTTGTCTTTGTACAGTGAAAGACAGCTATTTGCAGAGAAAGGTAAAATATTTTACCCTGCGATCCATGAAGTTTTAAAACCATGAAAATCTACAATACCACATATAGAAAAGATACATTTTTTTTAAACAACATACAGATATTAACTACAGAAAATCAAATTGTTCAGGACATTCACTTGAAATATGCTGATAGAGTTTCAAATATTTGATTAATTAACTGATTAGCTAATGATGAATACTTCTATTAGAAACACTCATATATGTTGTTTAAATCCTGAGTGCAAAACATTTTAAAAATTATCCAAAAATATGGTTTGCTGTTTGCTGCAGGTCAAACAGGTCTTCTCCCTCTCCCCCTGTTTTGTCTAGAAATACTATCACAGATGTCAAAAACAATTTTACTTCCAAGATCCATGAAAAGTTTCTGGTTTTAAAATCAAATAAAAAATTTTACTATCATCAATGATACTACATGAAACAACTATTTATTTGTCTTTAGTTTCCATTTACTTTGAGGAATATAGCTGCAAAATCAGCAAGAAAAATTAAATAAAAATATTCCTTTTGGTTTCCTTCACAATTATGTAATTTTTAGTCAGGAAGTAAAACAATTTGCTTTAAATATGGACTCCTGAATATGAATCCACAAGACCATAATGTTAACTGTAATTAAAATTTGGACAGAAATCCTGGATCTTTATTCTCACTTTTGACTTACTTTATTTCTTCTAATTTGTTACACTGTCACAGTCGTGGACACAGAGTGAAATGAATGCCAACATGAATTTTTCAACGTATTTTTCAACTTTTAAAATATCTGGTGTGTGTATGGTTGTGCGGTATGCACACAAAAAACAGTCCTTACCATTCTTTAAGTTATAGGTGTATTTTTGCTGTAACAACTTTCTGCCCCTAAAACTGCAGCACATGCAGTACCAAAATGCTACTGTCACTGAAGTAATTTTTAAAACAAGAGGGCTAAAACAAACAAAGCAGAAATACCACATATCATATAAATTACAAGTACATCTTTCTTGGCATAAAATCTTCTGAAATACTATATATATTCAGCTGAAATCTGTTGTTGTTGTCCTAAATATATTCCTTTGTTAAAATTATACTTGTAAACCTTTTGGCTATTGACAGCCTATTATTTTTCATATGTGCCATCTTTATCCAAGAAAGTGAAAGAACAACTAATTATATCCTTTGCAAATGAGTGTAGCAGAATAGCTTTTGTTCACCAAAATTCTTAAGTCTACTCATCATGAATGCAGAATTCACTACGATTTTTTTATTGTTGTTTTTAATATACAACCACTTTAATGGCATGTGAAGTTTGGCATTTGAAGCTAATTGTATACTTTGCTTTGGAGGCTGTAAATTCAGTCAGTCTGCCTAGCTACATCACACTTGTACTTAGGCTTTAATTGATCATTTTGCAGAAGGTTTTTGAGTGTTGTTTTTGTGTGACTGACATTGGCACTATTATTTTTAAAGGTTGCCCATGCAGTTTCAATATAGGCTATTATGGTAAGCAATCAAAATGAAGGTCAGTAAAATATTAACAAAAGTATAATGTTTAGGGGGGAAGGTACCATACCTAGAAATTTGGAATGATTTTACAAAATTAACTGCATATAAATGCTTCTCTATCTCATTTGTCTGTGTTACCAAGAAATCAAAAGTGAATTACTTAAGCAGAAAAGCAGACATATAGGCATGGGTGGTATCAAAAAATTAATGGAAAAATATAGCTGAAATAGAAAGGATATAGAGTCATATATCTTCAACGGATATATAAATTTCAGATATTGAACTGGTCAGTTTGTTTATAATTGTATGTATTTTAAGTTGGTAGATATCAAGAGCTTCAGATTCCTGGATTCTCCCTAAAGCATTCAGAAGAAATACATATAGTTTTCTGGTCACTGTTGCATAATCAATGTGAGTCTAAAATTATTGACTCAAATTAGAGATTTCAGGTGGCAGTTGGAACACTGGCAAAAGGATAGCCTCATGGAGAATGATTTGTGAACAAATACACAGATTTTCCACCTTTATTTAGCCAGAAAATAGACATTTTACAATTTTTATTATTTTTCTATAACTTTAAAATTTAATGTATAATTAATGTTTCTTTTGTCATTTAGAAAGTGATTTCCATTGACTTTCATATTATTAATGTGCACTAAGGTTTGCACTGAGAAAATTGCAAATCGATGACTTTATTATAGGTCTCAGAAGATAGCATATACTGACGTTTTAAATAGTTGCTTGCATACAAATGACTGAAACATTACTAGTATTCTTTGTGGTTTATGTGATCCCTGTTTTATTTATTTTCTGCCAGTAGTGTTAACGTTCAATACATACTGAACTGCTTCATTTGAAAACCTGTAAAACAGGCATACATGAAGACATTTGTCCTGTGCTGTTATTTCAAGCTCTGCAAATCAAGGTTTATCATCCCTAAAGCCATCAGGTAAAAATGTCAAAATCTGTGCTGAAACTGAGGTCAGTAGTGTGCTCAAATTGAGCTTTTAAGTAAAAGATAGAGAAAATTGTCTTCTCTGGGGGAAAAAACCAAAAACTATCCTTTAAGTATTATCAATGAAAGTAAAACTACCTTGTGATATGTATACTCATGATAAATCTACCGCAGAGATTTGTATATCCCTCTCTAAAAAGTCTGAAGTAGGACCAAGATACCAGAATAGACAGATAGTAGGTCTCAGCCTCTTGGCAATATCCAATGTTTTTAAGGTGTGTTAGCTATCCTGTGCTACTCCAGTTGGTGAGAAAGAGAACCCATGGTGCCACACTTATCAAGTGGGAGATCTGTTCATTTGCTCAGCTCACTGGTTTAATGAAAGAAAAAATACTTATAGGTAAAACAAAAAGAACTTCTAAGACAGTCCTCTTTATTATCTTTATCATATACATATTTTAGAAAATGTATTATCTCCTTTGCACATCTCCTGTAGGTCTTAATTAAACTGACCTATTCTAGATGAACCACATCCAAATATACTTTGCCTTTTCGTGGAGTAAAACAGAAGAATAGAATAACCAACTCACATACAGAGATTTATACTGTGGCTTTACTGCTTCATTAGATGTATTTCACACTGCTCTCCCAATACAGACTCACATGTTCTAATTCACAAGTGAAGTCAGTCTAGAAAGTAAATAAATTGTCAAGGTTCAGTAACCATAATGAACAGAGAATATATACAGAGGGTGCACAGAGGAATTGTAATTATTTTTTTTTTTAAGATTTTTTAAGTATGTAGCCCTTAAATAGAAGTGTTTTAAAATTTTGAAGATTATTCAGAATAAGTGTTTAAATAAAAACAAACAAACCAACCATGCAACAGCATTTATAAAGATAAAGGATAGTACATCCCATTTAATTCATACTGTTGCTCCAAAAATAGTCAAAGTAGGTGTGGTTTGGTGCTAAATTTTTGAACAAAAATACATTTTAAAAAATAACACTCTTGCTTATTTGGCAGTATGTATCATTATTGATAATACACATGAGCTCTGAAGGACAGAGTGGTAATTAAACCAGGTCTTTTTATCAGCTGGAGAGATGGCAATTGCTTAGAAAGAAACTGAAAGTGGTGAGAAGACAGTACTGACTCATGTACTAAGAAAAATGATATTAAAACATTTACAGTTGTAGGCAACTAAAGTATAATTTATTCTAATCACATTTACCACAAAAAGTAGTTCAGTTGAGGTTTGCCTAGAACAAAATTCCATGAGTTGGTTCAAAAATAGGTGGTGTGAAATTCATCACATTTTGATGTTGGAAGCAGCTCAGCTTAAGGGGCTGTGCACAAGAAGCAAATAAAATTTAGAGATACAGAGAAGTTATTATAAGTTTAAACACTTATTATGTCCTGCCATCCCATTACATTTACACTGAAGGCAGACAGAGAAAATATTTCTGACATTCTACGTGTGTAAAAGAGGAGGGAATTTATTAAACAAAGGAGGTAGAATATAAGGAAGACAGATAAGATACTGTTAAGGAAGCAAAACCAGACTTGCCAAATCTCTTTCAGATGTATGTTGTGACATATGAGTTTCTCGTAGGACTTTTATGATCATATGACTAATCTGGAAGGCATTAACAACTTGACACTGGCCTTCTGCCAAATGTTCCACTTAGCATTTGCTCCTCTGTGACCCCTTTTCCCCAATTTGAATATGACATAAAATCTAAATGCTATTGAAGAATTTGAACAAAATTGCTGGCAGAAGTAGAAGTAAAACTGAAGATTAGGGAATCGGTAAAATTATTTCTTAATTATTTCTTAATTCTGCATCCAGCTAGCACTCATGGATGATAAAAGGCCAAATAGAATATTTAAATAATTTCATTTGACATTAAACAGACATTTTAATAGCAATAATAGCAATAATATTTTTTATCTCAAATGGCTGACTTATATTCCACAATTTTAACAGTGTCTGTATCAAGTGTTCTTTAACTGAGCAATGAATAGATGTTTTTTCTTTTTAATGAGTAGAAGCTCTTCAAAGGAAGTTGAGACTGTCAACCAAAGCAAGATCATGATGTCTACACTTTTCACCTCCAATTTTGTGCAGGATGTAGATCTACATTTCATAGATCGTCTGAATAACAAAGGAAATGTATTACAGAAGGGAGAGGTAGACTTCAATATACCCGAATGTTTTCACAACACAGGAATATCATTCCTCTCCATTACTACAAATCTGGACGCAAAAGTAGGACAATAAAAACCCCAGAATAAACAATATTATGAATTGTTAACACAACTGTGGAATTAAATTAGTTTAAAATATAAAAAAAATCACTATAAAGGGGGAAAATTAGTAGGTAAATTTTATCAGGATCATCAACACAATCAATTTTTCTCTTAAATCTTAACTTTTTTCTCCTCTATAAAGAGTGGAGCTATGCTTGACTATAAATAAGCACAAATCACCACTACTAAGCATCCAGGCCTATATCTGCCTTGGGATTGAAGGATCACTACTAAACCAGCTGCAATACCTACATAAATATCTAAATATCTAAATATCTATATAAATATCTAAAGAGTGAGTGTGGAAACATAAAGAAGGTTTAATTTCATGTTAGCACACCCTTGGGAAACAGAATGGACTGTCTGGACTGCACATGACCAACTGAGAAATATCAGTGAACTCCAGACAAACCTGCTATCAAAGTAGACGTCTGGAAACATGTCTGGAAACATGTTTTGCTAGTGGACAATCTTAAGGTTCTTCTGTAGGACATAAATTTGTAAGGCCTGTTCCAGCAAAGACATGTTTCAATTTAACATTTTCTTGTATTATTACATTTGTTTCCACAAAGAAAAAAAAATCAAAAGAAGTAAAAGTATCAAAATTACAAAGGTTACCTTCAGGTAGAAGTATATACATACACAGGTATTTTGAGTGAAATGAATTCCACTGTTAAAAGAACAAATAAATTGTTTGATTTTTTTTAATAAGTGTAAATGAAAAAAAAACTATTTTCCCCCAAAATGTTATTTGACTTTCTATGTGCATTTATTAAGCATGATGATAAGTGCATACTTGTTCTCTCCCTCTCCTTCTTTTTCACTTCTTTCCCTCCTCTCTCCCTCTTTCTCTCCCTGTTTAACTTCATACATATTGCTGCCCATAAGAAAAAAAAAATCTAGAAACAGACAGGACTCAGGGCTCTTTTAAGACTCTATTGATTCTCATCTAATAAATGTACAACTCTATTTAAACTAAAAAAAGCCACTTTTTTAAATTTTTTTTTTTTTGAAGTAGGTTTCAAAACCAGGAAAAGTAGCCATTTGTATATGTTCCTCAATAATTATTATGAAAAACCATCTTAGGGATTGACTGACTTATTAATAAGAAAAAAAAATTGCAAGGTTTTCTTTTCAAATTATGTTTTTACTTCTGAAGCATATGTTGAACGAATTCCAGGTGAATGAAGGATTTTTTTTTTTAATCTTATAATTTCAATGGAAAAGTATATACCTGTAAGTAAGTGATCATGCGGTTATTATGACAAAATGTAAAAGGTAATGAACAGTGACTTGGAGAGTACAATGGTAGTGTTGGTATGGGCAGCAATAGGCATTAGCTGTTAAGGAAGGACAAGATTGTGAATAGGGCTGTGCTGGTGTAAAAGTTAACCAGCAGGGGAAATGAACTCAAAAGAGAGATTGCAAGTCAGAATAACAATTTAATAAAATAATAAAATAAGTACGACTACACAGACAAGCAATTGGTCTCAACCCACAAAACCCAAATGTACAACCTGGTACCCCGGGGCACAAACAAAGCGGTGCTCCCTGGGCCCCCCCCCGAGTCCAAAGTAAAGGAAGAGGGGAAAAACCTGCTGGTGGGAGAGCTGCTGCAGTCCGGTCAAAAATGGCGACTGCAGCCCAGTCGAGGGTGGTGGTCTCAGTCCGGCTGAGAGCAGTGAGCTGCAGTCCTCCTCTGGATCCCACGAATGGTGGAAAGGTTCTGAAACTCCAGATTTATATATTCTCCAGCTCAGGTAGGAATGTTCAGTCCCTCCCTCAGAGTGGGGAATTCCATAAAAGGGTGTGAGGGTGCTCGGTCAGGGAATTCCACAAAAGGGCATGAGGACAGGAGGATGGGGGGGGGGGGGGGGGGGGAAGGGGACACCTCTCAGGCCTCTACAGACAACAGTTTCTGGGAAATGGCATGGAGGGCTATAGAATACACAGTCTTGGGCTACACCCATCCAGTGATGAATCGGTCCCAGCTGTTCTAACTAGGACAAGGGCATAAGACATAGAATGGGTTCCTGATTCCTTTCCTCAAAAGAAAGATAATTGATATCCTCTTCAAGAGGAGATTAGACCTCCTCTACCCTTTTTCCTTTTCCTGTTCCTTCCAGTGTCAACTCTTCTAGAGTTCCAAGGACCTACAGGAGGTAGGTCCTTTACATTGGAGGACTGCTGTCAAGACAGGACTTTATTGATACCTTTTTAACATTGTTTTATCTGATGACTAGTAAGAGAAGGAACTTAATTTTAATCAGAAGTAGAAGAAATTAGGATCTGAATTTTCTTCTTTTCCATACTTCTTTTTTTCTCAGCTGATTCTTCTTACCTTCACATTAACATTGATGAAATGCTGAATAAGAGGTGCTTCACACAGCAGCTCAAATCCAGACGATATTGTATTTTGTCATGGAAACATTTGGAAACAGATGACTATAAAAGTGTGTCTTGAGGTTATGCACTCCCACGTTGAACCCCACAAAAGTGAACTTTGTGCCAGCTCTTGGTCACCTTTGATTTCCTCAGCCCCTTTTGAGTGGGGCTGAAGAATGACAGTGATTCCATGTCAGAGTGGGCCTTCTGCCCATGCCGAGAGTGCAGTTGGATTGTCCTTCAAGTGCACATAATATTCTTGAAACTAATCCTGATTTTTTGAATAGCAGATCAATTCCTGTAGAAAGCACATTCATACGTTAGTGTTTCCTATGGGGTTTTATTCATTTTGTCACTATTAATCTGAGACAGCTGTCTTATACAGGTGAGATAAAATGATACTTTTCTTTATAAAACCACTTTTGAGCAAATAGATGTAAGAATATATAAAAATTCAAGAGAAGGGCTGGAACAATATTTAAGAACCAGTCAGCTAGAATGTTCCAACGTTTCAGTTGACACTGAATTTATTGTTCTACAGAAATAGGGTATTGATTGTCAAAAGTAAGTTTCTGTAATGAAAGTACATTATTATATTGTAATGAATTCACCAGAAATATGATATGCTTAGAAGATTGTCTACATATGTACAAACTTATGTATTGAGATGGTATTATTCTTTCTCACCTCTTTTAATGATGTTTTTAACTTGTTATACATGTAGTAATGTTTTAATTATCCCCATTCCTTAATATTTCACAGATCTTGACAATTTTTCTCTTGAAAAAATAAAGAACTTTACCTCTCTGTGAGTCCTATCGTTTAAAACTTTAATCAAATTGAGTTTTAAACTTTGCCATGTATCACAATCAGAAAAAACTTATATTTTTTTTATGGAAGAATGTAAGACATGGAAGACATTTTTCAAACAATTCTACTTGATGACAAAATAATAGATATAATGAACAGCAGGGAATGAAAGAGAAGCTTGTGATTTAAAGCAATGTAATTATGTAAATTATCAACTGAGATATACAAGCATGCTGCTCTTTCATTTGAGGTTGTTTCATTTTCTATGTGCATAAAGAATAACAAATGATTTTAAAATATTAATTATGAGCAGCTCATTGGAAATCAGTTTGGAGAAATCTTTGTATGAATTTAATGATATATGGATCTGTAGTTTATCACAGATATTCAAGAAGTTGATTGTCCTGTAACCTGAAGAATTTAAACAAGAAGAACCCATTAGACTTCATAATGAAAAAAACCAGAAGAAAGTAAGACCTAAAGATACCACTGAGATAAATGACAGTTAAAGGCTGACATGACTGGCAAAAGAGAAGGAACAGAGAATGAGACAGTATAATTTAAGAAGCATAACTAGGATAGCTGTACTTTATTTTCCACTACCTTTTCTGTTTCTTCCGTTCTGACACAGAGAGTTTTTCTACTCAACAGTGTAATTACAGCAACTCCAGAGTGAGGGATATGCTGAGGAGAGTCAAAACAGTATGCAAAAACACAAGGGAGTAAAAGAGCACTCTGTAAAGAGTACCATATGAAATGATTGCCATCTGAGACTGACTGGAAAGAGAAGAAGAAAAGGCCAAATACTGAAAAGCGTTGCTGTAGCTTTGACCAAGTCAACAGTTTGAGGATAGACTTTGTCTTTCTCAAGTTATACCTAGCATTCTGTAGTATAACATTTAAACAAAAGCTCTGCTTATGCACTTTAGCAAATTTCCCAAGCATCTTAACGATTTTAGTTTTAGCCCTTCCTGTGACGAGGCCAATTTCTACATTTGATACATGAAAAAACCAACTAGATTTCAGATAATGGAATTGCAATCTGCACAGTTGGGCTACATTCTGTAGTGCTTTAGGTTTGCAGTTCAGACGGAATTAATTTTCCCTAGCTTTAGTTTTCTAAAAGTTTGTCCTCTTACTTTCCTTATATTTCACATATTTTCCAGGAAAAAAAAATTGATTATTCTCAAATATGGCTCAATCATAGTACAGACAAATGCCATTTAAAAGCAGTCATACTCAATTTAAATAATAAAACCCCCAGTTATTTAGATTTCGGTTAGTAGAATATATTTCCAGAAGACAGTTTAAACAACCTTAGAATAACTGGTACATTTTACTTTCAGACAGGGAAGCTACTTAGAAAACTTACTGACCTCAGTTCAACAGGATTTTGATGCCCATAACATTTACTTTCCATTTGGATAATGTCTTTGCCATTGCCTTAATAGAACAAGAATTTTGGCTATCCTAAACAAAGATAGAGTAAGATATGACCAGGCAGGGCCACACAGAAACAGCTATCTCTGTAGAGATTGTCAATAATCTACTGACCAAAGTTTGGAATCTTCTACTGGAGTATCTATGGCAAGTAAACATTAATATTGAAAAAGAAAAAATTTGGTCCTGTATACAACTAAAAAGAATTTCTAGTGCAGATTTACTAGAAGACAGATATGCTATATCTTATCAGGGTCTGCTGTGGCACACTATGTTATGTGATGAATTAAAAACTTGTACCAAAACACAGATCCTTTTTCTCTATCAACACTCTGGTTTCCCTATCAACATTGTGGATGGATCTATCCCTGCTTCCTGGATCACTTCAATAAAATTAAACACAGCTTGGTAAGCTCTTTGTTTTTATTACAGGAAGTAAAAAGCAAACAGTCCAATGCCTCTTGTCCTTTCCAGCAGCTCTATCAGAGAGTCTGAACCTTTCAAATCTTAACTGTACTTCATTAAAAACACCCAGCCTTATGGTAAAGTTTAGATGCTGTAGACTTTTCCATATGGCAGAGCGACTGTGTAGATATTTAATGTATAGGCACACCCACACATGAAAAAAAATGTAAATAAATATAAAACTGTTCTTAGAGAAAACAGAAAAATTGTCGTTTCTATTTTGAGAATTTGCTCCTTTTTTTTTCTCCTAAATATACTTCAATAGCTATTATACACTCTCTTGAAATAGATAGAAAACAAAATATGTTTAATTTCTTTTCTCCTAAATCTCAAACAAATTTCTGTGGAATATTTGATGCAAAACATCCCATAATTATATGTTCTTTGTAAAGCAGTAACTTGAAGAAGTGTTTTGATAAATTTTGAGAGATAAAATATCCCACTATTATATTTAATACAAGTACTGTGGTTATGTTCAGCATTATTAGTTTACCGGGGCAAGAACAAGGTGCGAAACACCAGTTTTGTTAATGCAAATAGAAATATGTAAACTGTTCAATGTCATTTGTTTTCTTCTGATATCTGTACCCCACTGCAGATGTTAGTGTCAAGTTCAGTGAAATTATTGTAGAATTTCTTCAACAACAGACACGGAGATAGTAGAAAGACCTTTTAAATGCAGAATATTGTTTTATTCTCACAATGATTTCAGTACTAGCAATATCTCATAAACTAGAAGTGATAAATATTCATGTACATTAAATATATTCATTTAGTAGAATTATTCATAGTGAGGGAAATTATGTAGTCAGTTTCTTTTGGAATCAGTGTAGTTTTAAGTGAACAAAGATTGTATGACTTGGACTATGTATTTAGCAAGATAAATAGCCTGTGTTCAGCACTATGTTGCTTTTTGGTGCTTCAGTGATTCCACTTTCTCATGCCCACACATAAAGAATTTGTTTCTTCCACTGATGTCAGTTTACTTCTATGCTTTTATTAACAAGAAAGAAACATGATTTTAAGAATCTACACCTGTCTCACAACTGCTCCAGCAGGGGTAAGTTTGGGCCAAAAAGCACTGACTGAGTATTGAAGGAGATAGAATCTGCCTGTTGCTTGCAATGGTTTTGACTGGAACTGACAGAACAGCTAGGATCAGTTTCAGCAACAGTTGACTGCGGCAGTTGGGTGTAACTAGATGTACATGAAGAAAACGTGTGGAAGTATAAAATAGGAAAATAGGAAACATCTTATAGATTCATGTAGTCCCTGATTACTTGTTTCTGAAACCATATTCACAGACTAATGGCTGTAGTCTTCCAGATACTAAATTACAAAAGTTTAAATCTTGGCTTTTTTTTTTTTTTAAACCAAAATCACTTTTACGTTGAAAAAATTCAAATGCAATATCCTTTCCTTGTGTAATAAGCATGTTGCAAGTAGTGTAGCATCATCAAACACAGCATTTGTCAGGCTTTTAGCACTAAAGATTGAAAGAATTGTAGCACATATTGAGTTCTGAGAGAAGGAAATAAGTTTTTGAATTCCCAAACATATACCATTGTGAGAGACAGGCAGCAGAAGTACACTTCACATGGTCTATATATTTCTCCACTGCTGCACATTACAGCCATGCAACATGCGTTACTTTCGAGGTACAGCTATCTAAAGTCTGTAGGAAATTTAAATTAGCTGCTATGTATTCATAGGAAACTTGACAGATCGTAACTGTAAAAAACATGATTAATGTTCCCCAAAGAGTTTGAAATTAGATGCTTTCTACTCTTTAGTAATCTGGGTAGTCCATTGAATATAATATGCGTAAATTTAATGCCATCTTTTTGCACAATCAAAAATTCATGATTCTATTATTCAAGACTGCTGGAACACCTAATATTAGATACTTCTTTTTGCATTTGCAATTATGAAAGTTTCATTTCAAAAAAAATAAACAGCTTTGTATTAAGTATTATATATTTTTGTAGCTTCGCTGTTCTCTGTGTCATATATCTTCTAAAGAACAACAATAAGACATTTCTTAAAACACACACTGAGATTTTATTTTTTTTTTAATGACCCTTGACATTTTTCCTTTGAATGCTTGTGAGATTTCCTAGTGTTAACAGCAAGGAACAAGCCAGGGAGAACTCCACAATAGCAAGCATCAGAAGCAGAATGAAAGAGTGCCAGAGGGCCTGTCTTGGGGTCCAATCTGTTCAAAGAAGAGGCAGCAAACTGCTGTTGTCGATTTACATACCTTCGCTTTACTGTGAGGCACAGGGCACAGAAATGTGTCTGATGAAAACTGCATCATATGCATATTTATCTCAATGTAGTAAGTATAGAGACTCAAACAAAACAAAACACACACAAAAAAAATCTATCCTAGCAACAACATCAAGATCAGAAATAAAAAAGACCTTACCACAGAACAATTGATGAAAGACTTGTAATGTAACCTGACCTTTTGATGGAGAAGCCAAGACTAAAGTCAGTCTGGATTCCAAGGCACAGATAGAAAGCTCACATGCTTTGTGCATGCTTTTGTTATTGTTGTTGTTTTGCTAACGTAGCTGTAGAAGTGCCTTGTAGAAATGATGATAGGATAAAGACAGGAAACTATATGCCTACCTTATCAAAGGGCAAAATGATCCCACGTATATTTTTAAAAGAGAAAGTAATTGAACAATGTTTAAAAGGGCTCTGAGTCTCAAACTTACTCTCTGTACAAAGAGAGGAGACTTTCCCACTCACACAATTCATTTGTTGCTGTTTTAAATCAGAAATATGGAGGAACCAAAGAAACCCTATTCAGAACATGTTTTTATCTCTGCCTGCTGATCACTGATAACACTGCTCCACCCAAAAGAGGAAATTATGGATGATTTAAATGATGTTGTAATTAGAAATACAAGAATTCAGAAATCTTTCAGCATAGAAATGTGACATTTCTAAAAGACTGTTGTGTGAATTCCAAGGTAGCCTTTCACTGGTTAAATAAAGAAGGCAAAATATTCAATCAAGTTATACCTTTTGCATTTTGGCTTTTAATTTCCCATTGGGTTCATATGGTTACTCTTAATGCAACTTTTGAGCTCAAATCATGGTTGAATATCAGTTTTGGGTTGCAATATTTTAAGTATTCTAATTTTAAAAATAAAAACAGCATGTTATAGTATCTGGTATACAGAATCTATTTTTAAAAAAGCAGAACACTTGGCAAGATTTTGTCTTATAGTGAAGCCTCAAACCAAAAAACATGATTTAACCCACTATGATGTGTTTGGCATCTGGATCAAGTACACTCCTTGAGAACTTGTGTGAGTACACAGTAGGGATTTTTTCCGTGTTGAAGAATTTGCTAATGCTTACAATGTCACCTTCATTATAGCTTGTTTGCTAATTTTTTTTTTTTGAAATGTAATGCTTATTGGTATTTTCTCCTTGAAATGTATGTATTGAGAAGAATAAAAAGCATAATTCAGAAAGTATTCTCATGCCTGATTGGCTT
Source organism: Corapipo altera (assembly GCF_003945725.1). Taxonomy (NCBI): domain Eukaryota; kingdom Metazoa; phylum Chordata; class Aves; order Passeriformes; family Pipridae; genus Corapipo; species Corapipo altera. The sequence continues at coordinate 36,719,916 of NW_020884872.1, forward strand.
CTGGAGAAATCATAGGAACACAGGATTTGTTGGAGGTAGCCACGAGGATAGCTATGAAGAATGGCAGAGAAACCAGGAGCTGAATCCTATCAATTATAACAAGACTTCCCTCTGATTTGTAGAGTCCCCACTTAATCTATTCCATATTGTTTTTACATTGTTCTATTATTCCCTTGTTGTTGAACCCTAGTTTTTTATAAAAATTCCCTTTGTCTCCTGTACCCGTAACCCCTGTTTTATGATTGGCCTATTTTTGCTGCAACACAGTCCTTTCCTTATAAGACCATCCTTCCCACAAATGGCATTGTTTTCCATAATCCTCCCATGTTCTGCCCACTGTTGTAGCAAGTTCCAAGAGTCCCCTATATAAGGGGACTTTTTGCTTTTCACCCGCGAAGAGTGTCCCTGACTTTCCTTGGCAACAGTCAATATTGTTGCAATGCTAAGTATTGAGTAACCATGCAAAGACTATCAGTTATAATCTTGCAAAGTGCGGTTGATACCTATTACCTTTTAAGAGTGATGTCTGCAGTAGACCCAAGTTGAGAAATTAAAAGCAATGGGAGTACACTGTAACCTTTCAAAAAACAAATGCTTTGAGTCTTCTGCTTGTCATTACAATCTTTCCTCCTCACAGGAATGGGTGAACTTCTCAGGGGAACTGAGGCACTGAGTCTTGTGTCCAGCTGACAGAATATGATCCAGGGACAACAGTCAGGTTTAAGTCTTTGTGTGCGAGGTCACTAGGATCAATTAAGCTTATTAAATTAACCTAGTTTATTATAAAATATATTCATTTTTATGAATTTGTTCCTTTATCTTGTGCATACTAATAAATACCCATAATTCTCAGGAAAAGGATCCCGTATAAAAAAGCTCAATTTTAAGTGGAAATAACACCAAGTGTTAGAACACAGTATTTAGGGCCTTCTTCAAAGTGCTTCCTGCTCTGTGTTTTTTTGTCTCTTACATTTATCTTGTTTTTCTTTATTGATTTTGATCTTCAGCACTTGCTTAGGTTGTTTTACTATCTTTAGATGTTGGTGTTCTTTTCCTAGAGAAAAAATGAGCAGATTCTGTCAGGTATTCAGAGAGTTCTGTTAACTCTAGGCAAACGAAATGGGGAAAAAAGAAGCATGCAGTGTATCATCAAAAATTGTCTTTCCATGTGGAGAAAAAAGCAGTAGATAAACAAATGGTACCATGTTAATTAAATACATAAATAAATATAAAAATATTTCTTATTGTTTTCTTTGGGTTTCTGTTTTCTATTTATAACAAATATATTTTCATATTATAAAAATAACATATCTACACAATATTAAGAGTTTGTGCAGTAAGGTTAATTGGTGAAATGACTATTAAATTATAAACACAAACAAAAACCTCAATAGTAAGTTTTATAGATGATAGAGATTCACTTTTTTTCCCCCTCACCTCTGAGCCACCAAATATTCATTTGCAAGTTTCTTAAATCAAAATGACAGAAGCCTCTTTTTGAGAGTTTGATCAGCTAGGAACAGCTTAACATGGCTCTAATTTTTCATGAAATGGACCAGATCACATGTCCAACAATCAAATTCACTTCTATGTACTTATTGTATAAATTACTCCATAAGAGTGGAAAAAAGAGTTACTCTCTATCGTTTTTAGAACCCGTTCCAAAAGCTTGTCTCTGGAGTTAAATAGAGCTGTCTTGATCATTTTTACATATAGACTTCCTTGAACACTAAGAAGAATTATAATCACCTGATTATAAATTCACTGTTAATATAGCCTTAGAGCTGAGAACATTTCACTCCAGTAGTTAATTTAGTCTGTGGTAAATTCTCACTGTTATTTAATGTCATTTATCACCTGCTGTTTTGTCTTACTGTGAACATCCTGCCTGCCCTGTACAGTCTACAGTACATGGACCTTCTGTGACTTTAATGTACTCAGAACAAAGACTCCAAAGTGCTTCTATCAGGAGGATTTGGCAACTTGCCTTAGATATATTCAAGCCATTTTGCTGCCTGTCACTCAGTGCTTTACAAATTGAACTCTGAGGAGAGGTAAAAAGGGTCTATGAAGCATTTTTTTTCTGGGAAGAATATGCTAATAAAGCACCATCAGCAGGAAGCAGGTTGAGTCTGAAAGAGTTTTGTCAACTCTGAATTAATTTTGTGTGTTAAGAAACACGGGGGTGCTTCTAGAGCCAGTCTGTGGTAATTAATCCTTCCTGTTTCTGGAAGAGCAGAACTGTAATAAATGCAGCCCAGATTTAACAGATGTGTGCACACAATGTCTGCTTTATGAGGAGTAAAACAAAATTATGTGTATAGAACAGAAAATGTTGATTTAAAAAAAATTAAAACAGTATGGAAAGTACTAGGATTGGAATTCCCAGTGTTTATGCAAATACTGTATTCCTTTAAATGTTAGCAGACAGTATGGTTTTGGAAACATCTGCCAGAGTGGTTGGATGCTGTGAAGAGAATGAAAAGGACAGATGTTACTTGTGCTTGTAAAAACACCCTACCAAAAAATAGATAGATGCATGAGATCTGAGCCGCAATCTGCTTAATAGAGGTGGTTATGGAAGCTGGACTAACAAGATAGAGAGCAGTAACAAACTATTCTGAGAACTTTTGTAATTGTAATATACTTTTAAAAAGGTTTAAGATTGTTTTTACAATACAATGATATGATTTCAGTACCTTTACCCTGTGTGGGATCAAGATCGGGGTAGGACAAGGGGAAAATATGTTTGATGCTGTGTAAAGAGTTTTAGACTGTACATATAATATCTTACTAAAATATCTTAGTCATACTTGCTCATAAAATGTGAATTTAGTGAAGTTTGTGATCATTCATAACACGTTTCAAATTTCACTGAAGTCCATTACAAGCCTCTCATTCATTCCAGTGCCCTTTAGATCCTATGGACAATGTCACCTCTGAAGAACATTACAATCACACAGCTACCTCCTGAATTTCATGTCCAGAACATATGCAAGAGCTTTTCCCTCAGGCCTAATCCAAATTTGATTTTGTTTGAAAGACAGTTTTGTTTGTGGTTTTAACACAACAAAGACAAACAAACAACCAAAACCACTTACTAGAGAGCTTGAAGGTCATTATAATTTTCTAACTCAGCTTTTACTGTAACTCATAGGCAAATGTACTTCTCTGGTGCTCTTCAATACTATGTCTTTAAACATCAAAAATTCTCTTGAATCTGAGTAAAAACAGTACTAGCAGTATACTATTAAGACTTTACAATTAACTGTTTCTATTTAAATATGTACAAAGAGAAGTGAATCTAAGGAGACTGAATTACATTTTGATGTGTAATTTAAAATACTACAAACTAAACTTGTCATTCATGTGAATTCAAACTTTTTCAGCTATTACTTTGAACTAATAAACCTCTAGTCATAGACCTATTTCAATTACAGTTCTGTTTGAAATTTGACACCTAAAAGATTTTTCCACTGTTTAATTTAAGAGGATTAAGGAAATGTGTTAAGAAACTAAACCTTACAAACATGTATGATTGTCAGATTTTGAGAAAAACTGCAGTGCTCTCTGCATAAAAATTCAAGATTTCTTCATTGAAATTCAATGATCTTCAACTTAGGTTTAGAATGTATTATTTGTTTCTCTTTTCACAACAATTCATGTCATTAGTAACTTAATGAAATTTTGTTTGCCAGTGAAATCATTCCAGTTGAATTGTTACCTGTGGCAAGTGTTACTAACATATAAACATTTAAATATAGACTGAACAGAACACAGGAGATAATTTTATGTAAAACTGTCAGCAGAGGTATAGTTTTTGGTAGATATGAGTGCTTTCTACATCTGTTTCTTTAATATGCAACTTTTTCGGATAGCACTAATAAGATTTCAGTTATGTGAATTTGAATATTAAAATGATGTATTAGGGAAAATGGACAAATTATATATTTGGAAAGATGGGAAAAGGGAAATCATTCACAGTGCAAATTTTGGGGCTTCTTGACTTCAATATTCTTGATCATTCTCTGGAGAAACTTTTTTTTGAAATCTATTGCCTATCAGCTCCTAACTTGAGATCCTCTAGCTTGTGCCAATGCTAGATGTCTTAAATAGACCCAAATGGAAAGTGTGAAATCCCATTCAGTAGCCAAATTCACACATGGTGTATATCCATTAAATCCAGAAGGCCACCATAGATTTACTCTGTCTAAAACAGTCTTGGATTGTTCTCACATTTCACAAAATTTATAACACATGTCCTTTGTAGTTTAAGAGGAGAGATGTGAAGCGTTGTTATTATTATTATTAAACAAATGCTCAAGAAAGAGGTTAAGTCACAGCCTCCTTTCCCATCATTCTTGCAAATTACTTTCCCAACTACCTTACTTGGTCTACTGGGACTTTCTGTAGTGTAAAGCTCTAAGCAATTGCCATGCTGGCATCCCCTAGATTTCACATCTGTTCCTGCGTCGTTGGATATTTAGTGAAATTGCTCAAGCAGTTGTGGTGTAAGGCTTTTTTTTCTCCTTTTACAAATTTAGAAAATAGGAATAAAAAAATCTGTGCCTCCAGTTTCAGGAGGAGGAATATTTACTTATTTTACAATTAGCACTCAAAGCCAATTATTTTGTGAAAATTCTGTTCCATATTTTGAAGTTTTACTTCTTATTCTTCCTGGTTTTATGGGACTGCTGAGAAAATACTGACTCCTTTCTTGATGTAGGCTTTAATTTTCAATTTAAAAATTAATTTGTTGCTTTGAGGAAAAATGTTTTTTTCCTCCTTGTAAGGTTATCTCTTAACGTGGTAGAGTGGCTCACATCCAGTCACCCATTTCTGGTTGAGATTGTGCAAGAAGCTGCAATGAAACAATCTGACTTTCTTTCTCAGCTGGTGTTATTTCCTGCTTTGACATAGCACTTGTCTACACTTGGTAGATTATCTTCTCTTTAAAATAAATCATGATGAGGGTTTTTTTGTCATTATCCCTATTTTTGTTCCAGAAAATGACAACATGAGAATAAGAATGCTTTTATGAAACCAGAATTATGTCCCAAGTTGACATCAGCAAACAGACTTTCCTGTGAAATTCAACCATTTTTATTGGTATCTGATCTTTTTCTATATGAGATTAGGCAGTGCGTTATGTTTTCAATGACTAGTCTTTTACAGTCTTGGAGAAAACACTGAATAAGTGAAAAATATTCTCAATGAAGAAAAGATAGTCTCATCATTAACATGCAACACATTCACATTGGGTTATAGTGAATGAGGCTACATCTGACTGGCAGCTGGTCACCAGGGGTGCTCCTCAGGACTCAGCTCCAGGGCCAGTTCTGTTCAATGTGTTATCAATGATCTGGATGCAGGAGCTCAGCAAGTTTGCTGAGGATACCAAACTGGTAGGTGCTGTTAACTCTCGAGAGACATGAGTCCTTGCAGAGGGATCTAGATAGGCTGAAACTGTCACCACAGAAGCATTTGGCTATGATTAATGGGATGGAATTTAACAAGTGCAAATGGCAGATTCTGCACCTGGAATGGAGTAAAGTCAAGTATAAACAGGGAGAATAATTGGAGAGCAGCCCTGAAGAAAGGCATCTGGTGGTGCTAGTTATCAGCAGTCTCAATGGGAGCCAGCAGTATGCTCTGGTAGCCAAGAGGGCAAATACCATCCTGGCGTTCATCAAACATGGCACAAACAGCTGGTCAAGAGATTACTTCTTTGTATTCAGCATTGCCGTGATCTCACCTGGAGTGCTTGTACAGTTCCGGACCCCACAGTTTAAGAAGGATGTAAAGGTCCCTGAATGTGTCCAAAGAAATGCAACAAAGCTGGTGAAAGATCTTGAAAGAATGTCCTATCAGGAGTGGCTGAGGACTATGGGTTTGTCTAGCTTGGAGAAAAGAAGGCTGAGGTGTGACCTTACTGCTCTCTGCAGCTTCCTGAGGAGGGGAAATGAAGAGGGAGGTGCTGATCTCTTCCCTCTGGTACCCAGTGGTAGGACATGTGGGAATCATTCAAAACTGTGTCAGCAGAGGTTCAGACTAGGTTTAGTGAGAGTGTGGTCCAAACACCCGAACAGGTTTCCTGGAAGAGTGATCGACACCCCAAGCCTGTCATATTTAAGAGGCATTTGGACAGTGCCCTTAACCATATGCTTTAACTTGTGGTCACCTCTGAATTAGTCAGGCAGTTGGACTACGTTGCTGTCAGTCCCTTCCAACTGAAAAGAATTTTCTATTCTATTCTGTTCTATAACTTGCACTAATTGTCTATTATTTTTGGTTGGATGTTTGCTGGCATAGATTAGTCTGTTATTTTTCTGGTGTTCTGTACCACAGAGATATTTTTTGGTGGTGATTGAATTTCCCTGGGATTCAAGGCAATTTAATCACGAATATGGTATTAGGGATTGCTGTTTCAAAGCTGTTACAAATATTTGAGAAGAACAAAAATTGATGGGAATAGCAGATATAACATATTTGGGATTTAGGTGAAATGGAAATGTGTTGATTTTATTTGGATAGTGTTTGTCTTACTTGGCTATGAGCATCTGAGGCAAGAATGCTTCTGTTTTGAATTCAGATTTTTATACTGCAGTTAGATTGACAAGCATACCTGAAACATAAAACAGGGAGTTCCTATGCTTGTGTGTCTTTAAATCTGAGTAAATAAATGTGACAATCAAAATGAGTTTGCACATTGCATATACCAAAAGTTGACATTCCCTTTGAAACAGCTTACGCCAAACAATTTCTGAAACATTGCAAACTTCCTCCATGTACAAGTAATTCTAATAAACAATGCCATATGAGCTACCTCTGAATATCCAAAGTAGAAGACAAGGTGACCACTGCAAATTGTTATCAGCAAAAGCAATAACAATATTGCTATTAAAAGCACAGTGTATCAGATAATAAATCTCCAATGTTTAGTAGAACTGTCAAGAATACATTATTCTAGACTTCTACTTAGAAATGTTTTCAGATCCTAACTTGACACTTAACCGTGTGTAATATCACTGGAACTATTTAGAAGGGCAATATTGGTAATAAAGTATGAAGAACTGTGCTTTTCTTTTTCTACTAGTAGCACTGTAGTTGAGATGAAATTTAACAAAAGAAGAGAGACCCTTCAGGAGAAAAGAAAAACCAATAGGTTTATACCATCTTTGTTTAAGGGAAAAAAACCCCCAAACAACAAACAACCAAGTCAACCAAAATGCTAATATTACTCCATTGGGAAAGGCATTCACTTTGTTTCCCTTTTCATGACTCAACTTCAATATGAGGCAATTTATCAGAGCAATTGAGCACCTATGAAGTGTTACATTAGCGATAATGAAGGATTATAACTGCAGCTGGCTGGGGGGGGAGTGTGATATGTTTTTGTTTGGTTTGGTTTCTTTTTTAGTCTTGGCTTTTAACCTTATATGAGTTGTGAAGTCTACCCTTAAAACATCTGGGCTTCTTTCTGAAACAATGGCATAGTTTCTGTAGTAATCTTGTATAATTTCTGATGAATGGTAGGGTACATTTAAGCAGTTCTAATGGGGTGAGCAATATTATTTTAAGGGGTTTTGATCATTACTTATCTTCTTGCTGATTATAGGAATCTTGTTGGAAGCTTTCAAAGGATTTTTAATTTTGAATCTCTTTATGTCTTCGGCTTAGTGATGACATTAATTTCCCCTATTGCTAGTGAAAGGAAGCATAGTTTTGTTTCAGATGGTTTTTGTTCCATGTGTCATGTCTTTTGTGCATGCAGATGGGACTGATTAATTCTGTGGCCTTACTTTTACAAAATAAAAATAAAATGAAATAAATAAATAAAATAAAATAAAATAAAATATCACAGAGTAGTAAGCATAACTACTTCTGTTAAAATGAATCAATAATGAAAGGAATGTGGCTTTTACCTTAGAAACAATACGGTTAACACAGCTCTGCATACGAGCTCTTCATGGATTTTTTTTCCCAGTTCATAGAGTATGCAAGATCTTTTGAACAGCTAAGCTTTGCTAAGGGAAAATTTGTTTCTGTGTGGAGATATGGCACAGGCCACCATCTCTTGAATCCTGCTTAAACCTTCACCATAAGGTTGAAGTGGTATATAAATAAGGCATTAGCCTCCATCGTAGGGTAAATTTCAATCTGTCTGAATTAGCAGCTTTCTTTCCATTTGAAAATGACTGAAGAACACCTAGGATTAAAAATTAAAGGTAAAAGAAAGATCATGCATAAACAATGGCATTAGGAATTATTATCGACATTACTCTAAATAGACAAAGGCTAACATCTAATTTATATTGGTTTCATTTATTAGGACTTCTGAACTACTCATGGTGCTGAATATATGCATTTCAAATCTGGAGTAATTTCTTGCGCATGATAACATAAAATTGATGTTGTATATTTAGATATAAATATTTTGGGCCTTTTTTATTTTGTTTTATTTTTTTTTAGTAAATATTAAGGAATTGTTTACTGAAACCAATCAACAAATACAATTAAGACAGTCCCTTTTTCATTCTGTCCTTGCTGAAAGAGACTTTGAATTTTAATTTTTTCCCTGGAATGCACTGCAAACCACCTAGTGCTGATAAAAAATACCCTTCTGCACAGAATAAGATTAGAGAGGAAATTTTAAAATTTTCTCAATGTTGTAGTAAAGGTTTTTTCTTAGTGAAAAACAAATCAAACAAACAAACTCCCCCTCCAATTCAGAATTTAAATCATTTGGGCATGCTATACATTCAGTTTTCTTGAATCACTTCGACTATTAAGTGCTAATGGTAAATCAACAACAAAAACAAAGAGAAAAATCCCCAAAAAAGAGCATGTACAGGAATAGCAAGCTCATTTACCAGTAAAAAATAATAAAAAAAATAAAAAAAAAATAAAAAAAAATAACCCTCCTAGAGCTTGTAAGTTGAGAAAGAAGAGAAAAAACACCTTCACTATATAATTTATTCATAACAATTTAACCTACTCAACCTTTCAGTGCATTTTTTTACCCAAGAAGTTGAAGCACTTCAATTTACACTTTGGACTTTTTTGTTTGTTTGTTTGGGTTTTTTGTTTGTTTGTTTGCTTGGTTTTTATTTTATTTAGTTTGGTTTTTTTTCCAGTTGTGGTGAGGGGGGAAAAAAAAGTTTTCCCCCAGAGTTAAAAAAATGGTAACCCCAAGGGGGTTACCTTTTCCCTTCTGAACTTTTATTGGAGGGAGAAGAGGTTGAGTCATTGTAAATACTGATTTATCATAGGAGAGATAGTTAAGATTATGTATATGATGTATTTTAATATTTATTTATACAGTGCTTGTAATATAATTCCCTTTCCCCCCATACTGAGTCTTGTGTTGTGTCTGGAAAACCCATCTCACACTGGGTTGAGATGTGAGAGGGGGGCTTGGACTCGAGAATTGGATTTTAAGGGTCTCAAACCATGACACCAGTTAAGGAAATGAAGTTGAAAGCTTCCTGGCCACAGGGTAAAAAATAATAAAATAAATGCTGAACCAATGGGTTTTTTTATTATTTTTAAATGCAAGAAAATCTTCCTGTCTGTAACAAGGCAACTAAATCTCCCAATTTTTATTAATAATAAAGGTGTGATGGGGATGTTTCATGCCTTCAAATTAGTTTCCTGATTAAAAATAGGTTAAAAACTGCCCAGGTGAATCAGAAACAAGGAGTGGACTGAAAAACACAATGTATAGCATTTTAACAGTTGATAAGAAACTGTAAATGAAATTTCATGAAAAATGTACTTTATTGTCTTTCTTATCTTTCTGTGGCTTTGGATATTACACTGAGAATAATGAAATAATCTTTTGTGTTCATTGGGAGGCTTTGAATATATGCATCAAGTAAAATGATAACTTAAAAATGGCATGCTTATAGAAGTAATGTGGAATATTTTTGAAAGAATGGATATAGAATCTATCTTTACATACAATTTTCAATAACAAATTTTCAGGCTATGTAAACTGACTGCTTTAATAAATGAAGCACAAACTACTTAAATAATTGTAAAATGCCTCTAATTCAGGGTATTAATTGTAAATCTTTGCTTTAGTTTATTTTATATGTATGTGAAAAGGAAGATTTAGAATGGACTACAACTTATGAGCTCTCACTATGTATATTTTAAATAAAATTATTCTAAAATTTAACCACATTTGAAACATGTAATAGACTAAGGTAGAAAATATATTTAAATTGCATAATGCTGAACACGAAGAAACCTACTGTGGAAATATGTGGACACAGTAGGCTTACAAAAGACTTACAAAAGACTTACTTGAAGACTTATAAAAGTGATATTGGTGGAGTTCGTCCAGTTGTCTTCAGATCACCACTGTTGGTCACCAATTATTTGCTAAACTGTGTGCTACAACATTTGCTGTGGTTTTTCAAGTTTGCTGTCCTCTGTAAAGAAAAACATGTTATGTATATTATGTTCTTTTTTATAGGCTCCTGTAGCTGCAAACTGGTATGCTTTGTGGATTCTTCCTGCAGTACAACTCCCAGGGCTTCATCTTTCTCCCAAACACATTTTATGTAACCCATTTTGTTACTTCCACAGAGTTAACACTTTTTCTCATTAGACCAAAGGATGAAGTCCTTTATGGTTACCAACTGTTGATTTCTACATCTGATGTGCATTGGTTCTCTACTTTTATCAGTTTTTAAATCACTTTTTTACTTCCTCAATTCAGAGAGCTTTTTCAGCGCCTTTGTGCTTCACAGGTTCTCCGACAATGACTATGAATAGAAATATGCCCTTGGACAGACTCCTAGCCTTTCTTAAAGCTAAGCAGTAGTGAAAGAAGGAAAGGAATATGATAGTATCAGCAAATATAGCACCAAAATACTTTTTGCATAAGTTAAACTCAACTGAGTGTCAGTCTTGTAAAAATGTATAAGTTCACCCAAGTTGACCCGCTGTCAATATCGTTCAGAAAAGACAAATAGACTTCTGGACTACATATATATTTCCCTTGAACATCCTCAGAATTTTCATGTTGCCTGTCTATTTTTGTTGTCCTTTTTTGCTTTAGTTATCAAAACTTGAAAGGAATACTAGATCATTCCTTTCACTTGCATTCCTCAATGTACCACATCATCCAATCTCTTAAGTTTTGATACTGAAAAGAAATCACTATAAATGCTTCATATCCATATATAAATTAGAATTCAAGTATTAAGAATAGAGTAGGATAAATACTTTAGGTAGCACATCTCTCAAATAATATATATCCATCCATTTTGTAGTGGTAGTGATTACAAGTCACAGAAGAAACTGGGAATGCTAGATAGTATGTCTATATGTGATCTCATTCCAAAGGGATCATAAATAAAATAAGCAAGACAAGAGATAGCAGAATATTATTAAAGTGTTAACACTCTTTTATAATCAGCAAATCAAATTATAAAGCTCCTTTTTCTTTAAACCACAATAGAGTTGAACAGTAACTGTTTTATAGGAATTATATTAAAATTATGTATGTATTAATTTCAATGTTAAAAGTGAAAGGCATTAACATGAAGTAACTATACTTGATATTGAAAGTCATAAAATTTAGTCAACAGTTTTCACTGCCTCTAAGTCTCTGTATTAAATAAAAAAGGACAGTGACTGTGACCCTGAAGGTCAATTGTGATTGTAGAAAACTGTGCCTAAGCCAGTAAATTCTCTTACCCTCAGATACAGGCAGTGGTATTAAAATGACTCATTTTGAATTGTTCGATCTTGAACCATGTCTGGATATGACTTCTGAACTTGCTACTTGGCTAAGTCAGACTAGGTCAGGAACCATGCCAGCTGTTTAACAGTGTGAAGTATTGCATGCCAGTGCTTGCAAAGGTAATCAATCTCTGTCTACTGAACAAGAAAGAAATGAAAGGAAATAACTGAACTTCAGCATTTCAGTAAAACCATCTAAAATCAGGTAGGTTGAACTCTAAGTAAATAGTTGTACATAATATATGTTGACATTAATCTTTTTCTTTTGTATTTGTGCATGTACATGCAGATAATTGTCTGTGCCAAATATTACATAACAGAAAAACTCAATTGGTTCACACACCGAAAAAATTGTTTTATTTGAGTGTGGTCTTTGACTAATTAGACTACAATGAATTCAAAATATAACACTGCACAATATGAATAAATCCATGATCTTTATTCCTCATTAATGTGAAAATGTGAGACTTTCTTTCTGCTCACCGGCAGCTACTAGAAATTATTTAACTACACATTTTTAAGAAGTGCTTACTCTGCATCTTACAGTAATTTATTTTTTATAGTAAATATCTCTTTGTGAAACTATCCAAAGAAAAATGTCAAGGTCCCAAAAGCTTTAGTATTTGCTTGATTTATCATTCTGTTCCTGATTATAATATGTGTCATTCTTTTTATCTTATTGAGCTTTGTGATTGATTTTCTCTTCTTTTGTCTGGTTTTAATGCTGCTAGTCTTCTACTGTGTGAAGTTTTACAGCAAATGTTGATCTGCTATGCCTACTTGGAAATAAGTACCAAATAAACCTTCATCGTAAATTCAGCAAAAATCTCACATGAGATACCCTAATAAAATTATAAGTTTTATATCAAAGCCACTATCAATGCCCCCACAGGCTCTGTAATTTCAGGATAACCAAAGATACTGAACTATTTGGGGAAGAGGGGGCGGAAAAAAAAAGCTTCCCAAGAGATTTGTCATATTTCCTTTACACAGTCAATCAAAACAACTTATGTTCCTGTTGTAATAACTTGAGTATCTATAAAGTTTGTATTACAACCATTTTAATTTCATTTTAATTAAGAATAATTATCCTTTTTTTACACTGTAGTTGGAAGAAAAGTTTTATTCTGCCAAGTTCTGAGTACCATTATTTTCTCTGAGTAATAAATGAATTAGCTATAAATTAGCTATGTCCAATGTTATGCTCAGAGTACATATATGCATAGAAGAGCTCACTAAGCCATATGACTTTAAGCAATTTTAGTATCTTCTTGCTTCGCCTGCCAGGTCATCATGTGAGCTGGGTTTAAATTAAGAGCAACTGGATTTAAATTAATACCTATTGCTGTATCTGAAAGGTTTTTATGACTGCATAACAGTCAACAACTCATTTTAATTCACCAATTATAGATTTTTTTTATATTTTTCCACTTTTTGAGTTTTAATTAACAATGACAATGAGGATTATTTTTATGATTTTTCCGCCTCTGTTTTGAGAACACTCATTTTGAACTATCTCAGAGCAGTAAGATACAGTGTACAACCTATGTTAAGAATGCTAACAAGACAAATTAATGGCAAATTAATCCAATGAAAATTTCTTATAAATGCTCTTCTTATCTAGGGAGAAAAATGCTCATTTATTCATTTACGTATATTTAAAACAGCTGCTGAAACTATATTAACTCTCCATATATTAGATCTAATTCTTTCTGAAATTTCTCATCTCCAAGTCAGGTCATGTTTTGCTATAGGTAAATCTGTGTTTCACTATGGAGCTACTTTCCTGTTTGAATACTTGTAGGTTTTATTTGAATGGTTTTTGACACCTATAGACAATGAAAAATGGGTCAAAACTTTAACAGGAAAAAAAAAGTAATTATTATGATATTTTAGTTTCTCATATATTCATGGGAGTTTTTCTTATGTGCAGCTATTGGCTTGAAATGTATGGACAGTAAAGAAAATAAATATATATGTATATTATAAACCACTGCTCACAACTTGTAAAATGCTCTCTGGTGATATAAGAATATTAGAAACACTTCAGGGATCAGCATTGTATGCTGTGAGATGTTGAAAATAAATTCTACTATAGTGATTGAGAGAATTTCTGCAACTGTTCATTGCTCTTCTGAGATACATTTCAAATTTTTATTGCTATTTTTTTGTGCTTGGATATAAATTTAATCCTTAAGTAAATTACACGAAATGTACCTACTGATATTCTTGAACATAATGTTAAGAAATTTTCTTGGCAAAAGTTGTTGAATTTTGCTGTTTTCTAAACAACATTACTGAGTTTATTCCTAACAAATGAGATGAATTAACATAGCATGAAGGGATGAAAAAAAAGTTTTTATATTTGTTTAATATTGACCACTACTTTGTATGATAAAATGAGAATATGTGATGTGGACTAGTTCTGGATCAAAAGGAACAGAATGATAGAAGGGTTAGGAGCAAGGTTCCTCAGTGCTAGGGAGTGTACTTATTCCTCCCGTGTAGGAACCAATGGCACTGTTTCCCAAAGGCATGTTTATTTTGCCAACATATTCTTTCATGTTACTATATGAAACATTATGGGAATAGGAGAGCATTACATGGCACTCTGTCTCCTTCTTGCTATTCTTGCCAGAGGAAACACTAAAAAGGCAGTATCCACTGTAAAAACTGGGGGATTCATCTCACCTAAATTTTTCCGAAATTCAAATTGTTTGTCTTGTCTTTATTCAAATCAGCAGAGGCCTCAAGGGAAGGGCTGTGGCAGGTTCCAAAGTCTCAGCATCTGTATTGCCTGCACTGGTACCCTGGTGGAGCACAGCATGGGTCTAAATTTACCCATGTACAAGGTTTTTTTATAATGAAAACTGGAGTATATTGGTTGAGGAAAAGTAGCAGGGAAGAACTTGTATGCCCTTGGGGATTCGCCTAAATGAGAGTACAACCTAACACACACCCAGCCCTGTGAATCTGGAGATGTTTAGAGGTGCAATATCACAGACGTAGTTTCTCATACTTGCTTTAGGCTTATTTTAGATCAACATGGGGTAATGAGATTGTCTGTGCAGCAGAGGTTTCCACGTTCTCCAAAGCAATGCAATGTAATCTTAAACTGAAGCCAGGTTGTTGGGTTTTTTCTACAAAGTTCAACCTAACGTAGCAACAGAACTTTCTGGATTTTAGTCCACAAAAATTTCTCCTAAGATTCACTCCATATTATGAAAGTCACAAAATCACATGACTTAGAGTCCTTCTCATCTTGTGGTTCCTGCATTTTTACTAAGTGTGAAATTTGGACAGTCCCAAATTGCAATATGTGTTTCAAACAAACAAACACTTTTTTTTTTTTATTTTTTTTAAAATGTAGTTTAGTCTTGATTTGCAGTTCAGAATACTTTAGTACTGGGAAAAATAGGGAGGCTATCTTTGATTCCTTAAATTGTATTTAACAATTACAAACTCATAAGAAATTTTGTTTCAAATAATCACAGACTGATTTCATTGAACTTTCTAATTAACTGGAAATTGAACTTTCACTGATGCTTTCTTCAAAAAGTTTCACTGAAAAATAAATATATATGCAATTCTCCTCATAAGAGTCAAGGTAAATGCAAGCTGTTTTTTATGTCACTCTAGGTTGACTTTATTAATTAAACTTGTTATCTTATTAACAGTTAAGACAGATTGTCCCGAAAGCGTAATGAAAGTATTCTTGTTAAAGCTCACAGATGTTCTGTTAAAAGTGATGCATTCTTGCTCACTGTTAACGAAGTTCTATACAGTTATTACATTTGTGCCATTTGAATGAGATGCTACAGTAACACCAATTTTATCCGGTTATTGAAGTTTACCTAACTACAACCAGAGATTTACTTTGGTGACCAGGGAATATATTTAATTTCTTCAGTGGCAGAAATATATTTTTTCAGCTTCTGTATCAGCTCTCTGATGTAAAGCTTGACACACTCAGATGGAATAATTTGTACAATTGTATATTATTTCATTACTTTTAATAAAATTTTTCCTTTTTATGAGCTTTTGTTATTTAGTTACCAGATAGATCATGGAGACAGAAATTTGTCTCATCACATGAGACAGAAAGGCAATGTTTTGTAAAAATCATTATGTGGAGTTCCTTTACCAGAAAAGAAGCTGTATTCATGTCCTTGATAAAGAATTAAATAATAAATTTTTCAACCCACCATCTGATACTCAGCAACAGTTGAAAAACATATTTATTATTCAAGTGGAAGTGTCAGTTTGCCCATAACTTCTCATGTTTCAGCCTCAGCCACTGAGAAAACTATACAAGTTTAGTGCCTTTTTCTTTCAATTGCTCTGCATATCATAAAAGAAAAGCATGTCTGATGCAATGAAGAAAACTTACAGTGTAAAACTTGAAGGAAATATGTGCTTACTCTCATCTTCCCTCTCTGTACATGCCCAATCTCAGAGCCTGGTAGAACACATATTCTAGGCTATTGGGGGGCCTTGAAAGCTAGGATCTTTAAGGAGCTAAGAGCTTATTATACACTAACTAAAATTATACCCATCAGTCTAGTCAATGCTCTGGAATGTCAGAGATCATCAATATAGGCTGATAATCTTGCATATGTGAGACAGGCAGTTTTGAGAACTTTATAAATGCATGTGTCTACGTCTGTCAGCCTTAGTTATACAGTAATACAGTGCATGTAGTTGAGATGAAGGTATAGTAAATTCCAGACCTGACTAAGGCTAGTTGCATATTTTTGCCCAGCTAATAATAATCAAATTGTAAAAGATCATATTCTGCAATTTTTTTGTGTGTGTCTGGGAGGAAAATATTTTGACATTCAGGTGGTTGCCCTTACATATTAAACATAAGTCTGAAGAGTATAATGAAAATGACAAGTAGTGAATTGTGCCCTGAATGTCCAAGCAAAAAAAAATAAATTAGAAAGCACAAGTATATTAATGTAATTAATTTGATATCTATACCTATACCTATATTCATATGACGCATAAACGACATATTTCTTATTAAGAAAAACAATAAGGTCCCCAACCATCTTATCAGATAAGAAAGAAATAACGTTATGTTTTCAGAGAAATGGATCCTTTGAAATTTTCCTATAAATTAATGCATTATCCTGATAAATTAACACTAGACAACAATATCTTCTGTGCAGAAGGTAACCAGTAAACTTGAAACTAACATCTTTGCCTGCATATCTGAATCTTAGAACTGATAAAAAAATACAGGAGTGATGGGAAAAGAGTAGCAAGCTACTCTACTTTTGTTAATCTGGCTGTGAAGAAAAAAATATTTCCTTTTCCAGCTGTTCAACCTACCAGGAAAACTATAACTGGAAAACTAACCAGAACTTATAGAAATCTACAGTCCTTCACTAAATCCAAGGTCTATTAATCTGAGCATGATCACTGATCTGGAAGGGCTTTTTAGTCAATTTAGTTTCAGAGGTGTTCCAAATTATCAGTCACCAGAGGACAATGGAGAGTAGCTAGAGCTGGTTGAGGCATCTGGGTATACACCTACTTTAAATGGAAGGTGGACACTGATCTAGTAATCATTATGCTTTAGAACAATCCCAGAGGGCTAAAGTAGGGATTTTATGCTAGTCTAAGTTAAATGAAAAATATGTGAAGAAGATACAATAAACAGGTCCAAATTACTATGTCAAGTTTTTTTATTATGCATTAGTTGTAACTAAAAGGTAAATGAAATTCCTTTCCAGTTCCTTCATGACTCACGTGTTTATGATAATCAATATTATTTTTTTTGTGTAAAAAAATCTCAGTTGGTGTGATGTACCCTTTCCTGATTTGCTTCACACATTGGAAATGAACCAGTTTGGACATCTGAGTATTGACCCAATGTTTATGGAAGTGTAGATAGTACAATACACAATTTGTTCCAGTGATACTTTGTAACAAACTACTTTGTTCCAAAGCCTTCAGAACATGAATAAGTATTTGAACAATGGAATAAACGAAGATATATCAGTTAAAGATCTGCCCCCATTATTTCTTCTGACAAAGATAGTTGTATTGCTCTTCATTTACCATGTCCTTCCTGCCTCCACCTCCTTTGAGTTGTACTGCAGCTACACAGAGTGCATAATGAAACATAAGCATACTGTTTATTTAAATAGATTTGTGTAGTTAAGTACATGACCTGTGATCTAGAGCTGAGAAAAACAGAATTAAGCACTGATTTCTAAGTGCTCTATGAGATAAATCAGCCATCACTCCAAGACTCTGCCAACAGATACTTCTATTTGTACTTATCACTTCAGTTTGTTTGAGTATTGTGTTAATAGTTTAGATTAGTTTTTGATGTCTGTGCACTGTTAGTGTTTTCACAGAATGAGAAATGATGAAATTATGCACTCTCTGTTATGTAGCTACAGTTTTCACTTAAAGCAATGAAGTGCTTCTTACCGTAACAGATACACACTAAGGATCTGATTCTCCCTTCACTTGTAAGAGGTTTCACAGCAAGGTAAATTCCCTCCCTTCAGAAGGTTTCTTAATAGTTTATGTTACTGTTACAATTCAGTCCTTCTAGTGTTTCTAAACAAGTATGTTTACACAAAACAGATTCTCACAGATCTCATCAAGGCTACCTTCATGTGTAAAGATACTTGAAAGCAAATAACCCTTTTCTTTTCTTTTTTTTTTTTTTTTTTTTTTTTTTACATTCGATGTGTTTATGGTAGTGTGGTCAGAAGCTGAAAATGTGCCATACATTTAATTGTAACATGGATTTTACTTTTTGTGTAGACAAGAAATTCACAGCTGCTTAGAGTCCTTCGTGATTTTCAATCTTTTATTGGTAACTGTAGAGTTACTTAACCAACTATTTGCCTTTTAGAGTATTTTCATACGTGAATATAGATGTAAAAACTAAACTATGATAAATTAGGAAACTATGTTTTATTAATTAGGAAACTATGTTTTATTATTTGTGTTCCATATAGCACGTATTGTCTTCCATCATTTCAATAAGTGAAATGCGATAAAAATTATCTAAGATATATGTCAGCATACTGCCACACTGGCTATAAATTTCATAAATTGTAATAATTTAAAAATAAACTTGAAAAATATTTTAGAAATAACAGAGAAGGTTTAATTTTGTTGGAAATCTTGTAAGTTAAAATACAGAAGTGGACTCTACCTTTTAAAATAGAGTGGTTTATAGCACTTTGCAAATATCTTACTAATTCAAAAACATAGTTGTAATTTTATTTTAATTATTAATTTAGTAGTCTGGCGGTTTGATTTGTTTTATCTGTTTGGCATGGGGTTTTTGGTTTGGAGTTTATTTGGGTTTATGTTTTTGGTGGGTTTTTTTTTTTTTTTACTGTTTCTTTTGTTATCTGTAATTAAAAAAAAAAAAAAGATTTTCATATTGTATCAGTTCTGGGAATTTCCATTGTAAGTACCAAAGTGCCTCTTTGTGATGATTTGTACAGTGGTGAGTTACTCCTCATTTTGAACACCTTCCACCGGGAGATAAGGTAAAACTAACCACTTAGTCTTGTTGATTTTACAAACTCTTGTTCTATATTTAAAATCTGTATTTGTGCATTTAACTCAACGGTACCCATGTGGTGGGATGTGCCTGACAGTAGTGCTTATTTATTGATGACAGTTTGACTGTTAATAAACACTGACTGAAGGTAACCACCAAGCCTTTGATCCTTTCCAACCTAAGCAATGCTGAATCTGCAATGCGCTCTCCTGGTCCTTGATCCACCAGCTAGTTGAACAGTGCATGTGATTTCGCTCCCTCCTTAAAATACGTCTGACGCATATAACCTAACCGGTCTCTGACTCATACCATATCCTATGCTGTGCCTGAGAATTCTGTGGAAGACAGCTGCTTTTCGGTAGCTAAAACCCTGCCTAACCTCATGCCGGTGTGCAAGCATATGGATAGTTACATGCCCAGGCCACTTGCCCCAGCTGATTTTTTTTTTTTTTTGGTACAGATGTAACCTCTGCTGCCAAAGCTATACGACGACAGACAGAACAATGTGATGAATGGGAGACAACGCTGCAGGTACAGTAAAAATCTGAAATACCAAATACATATGTGAAGAACAATAAATCCAGAAACACAGGAGAAACAATGGCACTACAAAGTAGATAAAGAGATTAATGGAAATGAAAGAATCTAAAATGAATTACAGGCAGCTTGGTGGGAGTGAGTGGACTTGATCGGTGGATAAATAGTGGACTGTAAACTATTAAGATCCTGATTAGGAGAACTGAATGACCTAGTTAACTAGTTTATCTTGACAGAGAGAAAAAGAACAGTTATTCATTCATTCTTGGAAATGAAAAAAAAATATATTTACGTAAAGATTCTCTATGGTATTTAACTGAAATTTCAAGTCTAGATTAATGGCATTAAAATGGCTAACTCTAAATAAGAACAAGCAACGTTGAAACAAACAAGTAAGTATAAACCCTTCCATACTGAACTTTCTTAAAAAAAAATATTTTGCCATTTTATTTTTAAATCTGAAATTGTGCGTCTCTCGTGTACAGAACACAAAAACTTAAAAATACAAGAATAAAACCAACATTAAAATGTTAGAAATATCTTTTTCTTCTTTCATTGAATACTAAAAAGAATACCTTAGGTAACTTGTATCCAGCAATCAGAGAGGGGTTTTTACCATCAAATACTTTCAGAGCTTTGCTGTAGCACATCAGATTAATTTAATTTCTCAATTTCTAACTGACAATCCACTACAAAATAAAGATAAATGTTCCTGAAAGAGAGTGTGGCAGAAAGAAATCGAGGAGATCTGGATATCTGGAGTTTCCTTTACCCAATTAATTTTCATTGGGTTCCTGTGACTGCTTGAATTAAATCTGAGAAATTAGGTAGATATTTTCCTTCTTTTATATTTTTTATGTTTATGAATAAACATAAAGAGACATACATATAGATGCACAGGTGCCTTTGAGGAAGAGAACTGGAAAACCTTAAAGACACTGATTTCTTTTACAGTTATATACATATATTTGTTTCATTTCCATTTCTTGTCAGTAAACACTGATATTCAGTAAAAAGATATTCAACTGTAGCACCATAGTTGGAGAGAAAAACAGACCTGACCCTTAAAGAGCAATGCATGAGTTCTGGGTAATTACAATTAAATGCAGGCAAACCCATGTTAATATTAACTGTCCAGCTGGGAGGTGACATCACTGGTGGTCTGCAGAACCCTTGGTGTGGTCCTGAGGAGGGCTGGCTGCAGTTGCGTGGTCTTGGATATCTTCTGTAACACATCGCTAAATCATATCAGCACAATCAATGGATCAATTAAGGACTTACCAAATGTTTGTCCTCTTGCAGGCAGTTGCCTGTAGCTGCTATGGAGGTATTATGTGCTTATAACCAAAATTGAGTAGGGCATATTGTTGCTAAGAAAAACTATTTATTTGTGCCAATGACTCCATAAAGATTCAGCACATATCAAGATGAAACTCACTTCATCCACAGTAGCATGTATATACACAAAATATCAGACATTGACAGAACTGATAAATCAAACTGGGCGTCTGGATTTTGGGGGTGATTATACAATCACTGGCACTCCTCCAAATATGTGTGCATAAAATAGATATGATAAGTGGGTTCCACCTTCTCTGGTTGTAATGTTTTTAAATTTACATAATTTTTTATTATATTATGCTTTTATACACATTAGAACTATGTTTAAATGTTACTCTTTTCTTAAGTAAGGCACTGGATCATCTATGGATTGGGATTTTACAAATGACAACTCCATTAAAAAACACCTAAATTTGCCATGAGATGGCTGTAAACTTGTCTAAACTCTCTTGTAACTGGCCACAGTATAGTTGCAATTCATATTATAATCAGAGTACTTTCATAGACTCCACTGACAGTTATAGTTTGTGTGGTGCTTCTGTCTTGACTGATTGGATAGAACAAATAACATGAAAATAGATAAACTTAGCTAGTATACTTATTGTCTAGCAGTATTAGCATATTTCTATTAAATTTTCTCTTATGGGATCTCAAAAATAATAATTAAAAAAGGTACTTGTAAGTTTTATGTGGTTTTGTTTTACAATTCTCTATTTCCTTACTAATGTGAAATAGCCTGACATTTAGCAGAATTAGGTCATAGGAAGGTAAAGCTGAGAAAATTTCCAAACTGAACTTCTTTTTCTGAAAAATAACTCTATAGTAATTTCAATTTTTTAAGGCAAAAAACACTTTGAAATAATTATAAAGGCTATTTTGAAATGCTATAATTTTAATTCCAATGCAGAGTGAAAGGATATTTCAGAGATATTATCATTTTCTATGGAAAATAAATTCCAGGATGTTTTGTACAGAGCTGGAGTACAAATGAAACAGTTTTCAAGTAATTTTACTCTCTATATGCACAAAGCTTACTCATGCCATTAATGTAATTTTTTTAAATTTAGTTTTCTTTTTTTTTTTTACTGGTTTCATTCTTCAATTGCTACTAATCTATTTCAGATATGAGAAACATCTCTCTGCATTTTGTCACTATTCCAGCTCTGCAGGTTACTTTCTTGCAGTGAAGTAATTAGTAATGTTGAGTCTTTTTAAACTTAGGTATGTATTAGATGTGGAACTGCGATGACGGCAAATGTTGTTGCTTTTGAACATCTTTCCAGGCCAGAAATTTGAACCTTCAATGAAAATGTTGTTCCAGTAGCCCTTACTTGTTTAAATAAACAAAAGATTATTTTCACTCAAAAGTAAGAGGTTGTTTAGAGGGTAAGACAGAAAAAGCTGAAAGTCTAAGTTGAGCAGTGCCACCCGATGCTGCACCTTCTGTAGAATGGGATAACAACGTCATGAACATGGATCCTTTCTTGGTGGTGTTCAAAAGCTGATGTACCAAAATGATTAAAAACCATAGTAGATGTGTGTGAGTAGGTGAGCACATAAGGGTCTCTATGTGAAAATGGATACAGAAGACTTGATCCCAATGAACACTGAAGACAGTTGTCTGTGTTTCCAGATGTGTCTTATTTATTGTTCTCACTGTGAAATAGCCTAGGATTCCATGCCATGGCCAGTATGTTAGTTTCTAAAATATACTCGCAAAGTTTCTGGCCAATGTGATTTAAAAGGGCTGTTAAGCAATATATGGTGCAGAAAATTGGATTCATACAGAAATTCGCTGCTTTTTGGTTATATGTAATGAAGTGCAGGTGATGCTAAAATAATGGATTATTTAAGGTGAAAGGCAGCACAAACTTCTCGAAAGCATAGACAAATGCTGACAGGACTTTAGGCTTCTCCTTAGTTACTTCATATTATTAGATCCATTCCTAATAAAAGATATCATTCATACAACCTAAGGCCTGTGATTTCACAGTGGAGACCAAAAGGATATCACTTTCATAGTCTCCGACCATACCTCATGGTTAGTTAGCGGCAGCTAATTCTATTATTTCATTAGAGTATGTTTCCACTGGAATTCTTGAGATATTTCTCTACATTCATGAAAATAACATCACTTTGCTGCCAATAAAAAAAGAACAAATTATACAATTTCTTCTTACATGCATACAGTCTTTTACACAAAACTCCTCTTAGACATAATTAAAATATTCATATCTAAAGGCTTCCTCTTCTTTGCCACCTCACCATCTTCCAATAACAATGGATCAAAGTTAGGTTGCATAAAATGAGAAGTAGGGTCTACTTGTTTTCCTGTTCCTGTTTTTCCTGAGAATCTTTAATTTTTTTTAATTAATTACACATGCATAATATTAGCATTCATCTTCCCTTTAACTTCATATATCATGAACTATTCAATTTCTGAGGATTTTTTCTTTTAGGAGAAGTTCTTCCATAGAAATGAAAAAAGAAATAGTTGGTTTTAAGCTTCCTTAGATGTAATCTTTATGCAAACTTATTTAAGCAATTCTTTATTTTATGGTATTTATTAAAGAACTCATCAAAATTAAATAAAATAAAATGAAATAAAACAAAACATTCATCAAAACCTCTTGAAATTAACTACTCACTCTGAAACATTGCCTGACTGTATCTTCTTTTATACCCTGAATTTTATCTGAATTTGAATTTCTGATTTTAAAATACAGATATCAGTTCTTGGATTCAGAACATTATTTTAAATTGAGTTCTTTAGACATGACACACCACATCCAGTCTAACAAGCTGGTCTTCCAAAACGTTACATGGCTTTTTCACTTTAATTCAAAAGTATTTTTTTTTTAATTC
Organism: Corapipo altera; assembly: GCF_003945725.1. Taxonomy (NCBI): domain Eukaryota; kingdom Metazoa; phylum Chordata; class Aves; order Passeriformes; family Pipridae; genus Corapipo; species Corapipo altera. The sequence goes on from NW_020884872.1 coordinate 36,743,959, forward strand.
AAAGGTAAATTACTGTAATTCAAAAGACAGTTTTTATAGGAAATCATCTGATGAAATCTACCAGAAAGATAATGGTGTTTTTTCAACTGACCATTTCATAAAACATTAATGTGTATTTTTGGGTTATTAAAGATCATACAAAAAACCCCAGCTATTAGGACTCATGTAAGAGACTGATTGACCTCAGTGTCTGTGTTTAATATGTCCAGTGGAAACATTTAAAGTATTCAAATGAAGGGCAAATAGACATATAAAATTCCTAAGAAGACTTTTTCCATGTCTAGAAATGCACAATAAAGGTCTCCTGAGAGTAAGTATTGCATTCACAATGAACCATTTATGCATTTATACTTCTCTGTTGTCATCTAGAGTCTGGGAGTTCCACACTCACGAAAAAGGATATTATTATGTGTGTAGTAAACAATGTTTGAATATTTCATTTGGTTACCGTTTTGGTCTTTTGTTGTCAGAAGTTGTGAGCAAATATTCCTTATTCAACATTTTGAATATTTAATGATTTTATGTTCTTCTTTTATATCCCATCTTTGATCGTCCTTGTCACAATTCTCTCTACCTTTTTTCTAAGATATACTGTTAGAAAGGAGGTGATCAGAACTACAACTGGTATCCAAGACAGAAGCAAAGCATAGCACAGATAACAGCAACTTGCTGATGTTTTTATTTCCAGGTTTTTTTTCTCTTCTAACCATTTCTACCACCTCTCTCCCCTTTTAACTGTTTTAAGCATTCAGCTGACATTTAGAGACTCCACAGTACTCCAGCACTTTTTTCCCGAGAAGTGCTAAGTAATTTAGAGATTCCTAAGTATTTTCCTGATTTAGTCCTGATTACAAATATTAAATTTAGATTTCTCTTTGTTCCTACATTATCTTCAGACTAAGATGAGAAATATACTGACACTTAAATTTATGCAGGATCACAGAAGGTCACATCTCTTTATTGGCTCAATTCATTTGGTGAATGTCTTCTGTTAACTTTTAATAATATTTTAATTTAATTTGTTTAACTTTTTGTGGGTCTTAAATCAGGGTATGTTTTGTTTCAATAATAAACTATAATATTATACATATTTCTATATTTTTTCATCCATATTTGCCTAAAATAATCTTCACATTCTGAGCTAAATCTTAAGGGCAGAGCAGCTGTGAGATATGCTAAATACATACTAATGTAAGGCAAAATGCTGTATTAGAATTTTAAAGTGAAAAATATATATATTTGTGTGCATACATATATGTATGCATATATGCCATAGATATATTAAATGAAATTAATCATGATTATGTTTCCTTAGTTTACAGTTAAGTCTATGTTAATTTCTGAGGATAAAGTTATCTATAAACAAGAGTAAGATGCATAGGAGAAATGGCAGGCTAACTAAACAGGTAGAATTTTCTTCAGTTTGAATTATTTGTTAAAGTTCTAACATTTAATTCTAGTAGTATATAACCAAATTGATTGCTTTTTATCAAAAATGGGACCTGAAGGTCAGACTAGGAGCTTATAATAAAAAAACATATTCTGCTATGTCTGATACCCACAATAGTGTCCACAGATGCCTTTAAATGATCACTGTTAGAGCTATTATTTAGCACAGCAAAAGGATCATACATTTGTTACTGATCAGTTCTATTTATTTTCTCAGTATAATTTATATTAGACTAAATTCTAAATGAGTGTGAACTATAGAAAGCAATACATAAGAAGAGGATATGAGGTGTGAACAGAGGATATGAGGCATGTGCAATCTTTTATTTATTTTTCAGGTCAATAAAATATTGCATTACAATTTAAAAATTAAAGCAATATATGAAGGCAGGATGTTTTCTAACTACATATGTGACTATGTCAACATGTACTTCTAAAATTCGACAATATACCACATGGTTTTAGTCAGTTACACGATCAAGTATTTGTCCTGGATTCTAAGTCAGTCACACACCTGAAGACTGCATTGTCTAGGCTGGTATTTTTAACTGATGGAGAAAAACAGATTTTTTAATTCAAGTTTTGAAAGAAGTATAATGATAAATGGTTGGACAGACTTTAATAAAAAAACTTGTGTTAAGATACTGGAATGTTTAGTAAAATCAGGTTGAAGTTACTATATGAAAATGACATACAAGAAGGAAAATTTTCACTAAGTAATCTCAGATGAAAGTAATAATTTATTTTAATTTTACATTTCTTTATAATATTTTTTCTACCAAGGTTCACTGAAACTAAAATTTATTCTTAAACTCTTTTTGGGGAGTTAAACTTTAAAGAAACAAAATTCTTTACATAAAACTCATACATCATAGCGTTTATTGAAATAAATGGCCCTCTATGGAAACTATATGAGGTATACAGCGGACAATCAGATAGATCATGACCATATTTTATTTGTCCCAGAAGGTAAATGGTGTGACATAGTCTGCAGTCATAGGGTCAAAATGTCTTCAGAAGAGGCTGTCCTGAGTCGTGCATGGATATTTTCTAAGTATTAATGTGTTGTAGTCTAAAATTCTGTGAGGAATCACGTTGACATCTTAAATGTTATGCATGGATGTTATACTATCAATTAGTTCAATTCAGCAGTGTAGGTATAGCTGCAGCAGCCTCATGAGTTGTCAGTATATCAGAGCTACAATTAAAAATATACATCTGACAAGAAAAGTAAGAAAATCATGTCTCACTGAAAAGTCTTGGAGTTTTGTTGTGGGCTTCACTTTGGTCGGAATTTGTCTTAACTGTAGATTAAGATATACTAATTTTATATATATTTTATGTCTGTATATATCTCTATATATTGTATTTAGATATAGATACAATATATTTTCTCAAAAATATTTCATCTGGGGGAAACAGTAGAGGGAGAGAATTCATAACCTCTTATCCAAGTAAAGATGTGCACATTCTCAACTTCCCTTTTAGGAGAGCATGAGGTCTGGTAGGTTTACAAAATATAACTTTTACAAACATCTGATCATAAGACGAGAGAAATTACAAGTCCACACAAGAACAGAGACAGCCAGAACTGAACCTTGAGCGAAATGTACCTTAAAGTGAATGAATAAATGTGACTACAAAAGTATTAAACATTTAGGTATTTTCTTAAAAGAAATTACCCATTTCTTATTTTAACTCAGGAAAGAAGAAAATAGCACTTGCTCATTCTTAAGCAGGTGTTTAGCTTAAGTGCATACCAAATGTTTATTAACACTGAGGTATCCATTATTCTGGGCAACAGGAATAATTTAGAAATATTCTTCAGCACCTTACAGTTTTAAAATATATGATAAAAGGGAAGGGGGATAACTTGAGTTGGTACATTGATACTACATTGAGTTTGAATTGCAGGAAAAAAGTAGCGAATTAGTTGAAAATTTCCTCTACCTGCCACCCTTAATAGTAGGTTTGAGGGACTTGGTTTAAACTGAGATTATCTTGCAACCCTTACATAGGATGCATTGTGTAGTTTCACAGCCAGACGACGCCAAAGCCACACACCCTGACATGCTGATAACAGCCTTTCAAATGGACACACACACAGATGTACACACACACAAAGAGAGCTTAAAAGCCTCTCTCCCACCACACTGACACAAACTCATTTTGCTAAAAACAGACCTTGACTGGCAGTCACTTTGGTCAACAACTTTAGCATGAGGATGTAAAAATATAAAAAATATGTTGACAGGAGTATGACTTCCTCCTATGCAACAGTACAGAATTAACTAAATATTGCACCTTCAACTAAGGTGTCTATTTCAGTTGGTCTTCCTCCTACATGGACCCATATTTTAATCAGTTTAGATTTTTCCCCTTTCCATTCACAATTTCTGATACTAAAGTGGAAGCTGGGTCATGTTAAAATTACTTGCATTGCTTAAGCCCTCCCATTATTGCAATGTTGTGAGTCCAGGTTTTCCAATTACTTTCACAAACTGGTGACAGTTGATTGCTGCCTGTAGGGCTTGATGTATTTTGCTTGTAACACAAAGGCAGGTATAATGTTGCCAGAATCTCTCTAACACATCACTGAGAAAGAATTCAAGCTGAAAGGAAGAAGGCTGAGATAAAAGACAGGGAGGAATTTTGGTGACCTGCTCCACCAAAAACCTTCAATTTTTTTCCATGTTACCTATGGGGATGAAACACAGAACCACCGAGGAAATCAGAAAGCGAACTTTTGCAAACATTTCTACAGATATTGATGTAAGAGTACATACAGCCACAGGATTATACAAAGGTCTTTCTTCAGTGACACGGGGTGTCGTGTAGCATGATCCAGCACAGTACAAGCCATTAACCCTGAGTGCAAGTGGAAGGTAATACCGAAACAGAAACGTTTGCCGTAAATCTGCTTCTACCACTTCTATTTTGTTTTATACCAGATGAGCTCTGCTGAGTCCTTTATCCACACAAGAATCATTAATTGATGGTACAAGATTGGACTAAATTCCAAATGTGGGATCAGATTGCGTGCCTGTGGCAACTTGCAACTGTTAGGACCATTCCCTCCACAGAACTCTTTAAAACCCAGAAGTCTTTAGTGTTTGCCTTTTCAGATTGTCTTAGGTCTTTTACAAACGTTTTCGAGACAAATTAGGCATAGTCATCTTATGGGTTGGATTCAGACAACACACCACCAGTTAGACTTGGTGAAATCCTGCTTGCTTAGAGTAAAGGAAATATTAAATGAGTTACTGCTCCCAGTTTGAATATTTTCCATGCGCCACTGAAACCAACACAGAATACTAGGAAAAAACGCATTACTTGGTTCTGGGTGAGAGGAATAAAAGTTCATTTTTCAAGCTTAGTATTAACATACCCATGTATACCTGGAACCTGAGGGACCACATTCAGAAAATGTCTAGACTACACAGTCCAGCTACAGGATTAGTAGTAGTGCAGATATTTATCAGTGATAGTATCATTGGAAAAATAATTAGTTGTTGTTTAGAATAAAATAGGTAGAGGAAAAAATGTATAATATACATGTATGTGATAATATATGTATTTTTTATTACAAAAAGTTGTCATACTTCTGTATAATTTTCTCTTATTGTCTATAGTGAGACCAAGTTGCAGAAAACATGGAATGATGTGCGTGAAAAAGTAATTCCTCACTGTGTTCCAGAAGAAATTAAAAAGAAGTTTAGCAAGAAGTGATATTTAAGATCATGAGCTCTCTTTTGTCTCAACCATCTGGAATGCTGTTCACCCTCATGGTAGCTGCAGAATTTACTACATTACCTGAAGTTTTATATTTCCTGGTTTAAATTATTACATTGAACTATAGGATTCAATGAGAATTTCAAATTATAAGCATTACTTTTGTATATGCTTTTTCACATTTTACTTCTCAGGTTTGTGTCCTCATCACTTCTTTCTCCTCTCTACTCAACTGCAATCTGTTAGCATGACTTTTCTTTCTGCTATAAATGTTCCTTTAATTAGTGACATTACTTGATTCCAGAGTTGGCATTATCTAAGCAGTGGAGTATGGGAAGTGAGAATTTGATTCCTGTTATGTTCGCCTGCATTGAACTGTACAGTTCTGTGGAGATACTTACGCTGCTCTGACAGAACCCAAGCAATGTAACAATGTCAGTGTGTTGCTGTGCCAAGGCTAATTAGCTTCACTGCTTGTAAGGATTAGGTACAACAGCTGTGTAGTGTATGCAATTTCTTTTAATACATGGAAATTGATACCACCCTTTTTTTGAGGCTAGAATCTCATTCAAAATGTCATATTTCACAGTAATTTTTCAAGAGTGAACATTTATAGAGTCATAGAATGGTTTGTGTTGGAAGTGACCTTAAAGATCATCTAGTTCCAAGCCCCCTGTCATTGGCAGGGACACCTTCCACTAGGCCAAGAGTCTCAAAGCCCCATTCAATTGGTCTTGAACATATTCAGGCATGGGACATCCACAGCTTCACTGGTCCATCTGTTCCAGTGTCTCATCAACCCCACAGTAAAGAATGTCTTCCTTATATCTGATCTAAAAGTCGTCTATTAATTTGGAAGCCATTTTCTCTTGTCCTATCACTACATGCCCTTGGGAAAAGTTTCTCTCTAGCCTTCTTGTAAGCCCCATTTATGTACTGGAAGGTTGCTCTAAAGTTTCCCTGGAACCTTTTCTTTTCCAGACTGAACAGCCTCAACTCTCATAGGAAAGAGACTCCTCTGGACTTCCTCCAACAGGTCCATATCTTTCTTAGATAGACACAATAATCCAGGTGAGGTCCCATGAGAGTGAAGTAGAGGGAAATAATCAACTCAACCTTCTGGTCACTCCACTTTTAATGCAGTTCAGGATATAGTTGTCTTTCTGGGCTGCAACCACACATTGTTAGGTCATGTCACTCTCATCAAATCACATTCCCAAGCACCTCTCCTCGGAACTTCTCTCAATCCATTCTCTGCCCACCCTGTGTTTGTGCTTGGGATTGCCCCAACCCACATTCAGGACCTTGCATTTGGTCTTGTTAAACTTCATGTTAAACTTCACCTCTAACCTGTTAAGGACCCTCTGGATGGCATCCCTTCCCTCCTTTATTTATGTTGACCATGCCACACAGCTTGGGTTCCTTGACAAACTTGCTGAGGGTGCACTCAATCCCACTGTCCATATTGCATACAAAGATGTTAAACAACATCAGTCCCAACACCAAATCCCTGACAAAAAATACTTATCTCTGGTCTCCACTTGGACATCGAGCTGTTGGCCTCAACTCATTGAGTGTGACCATCCAGTCAATTCCTTATCCACTGAGTAGTCTGTCCAATTCATACCTCTCTGGATTAGAGACAAGGATGTTGTGCAGGAAAGTGCCAAATGCTTTACACAAGTCCGGGTAGATTACATTATTGCTCTTCTCTCAACCAGCAAGACTGTAAGCCCATCATAGAAGGCCATCAAATTTGTTGGACACAATTTGCCGTTAGTGAAGACATGTTGGCTCTCATCAATCATCTCCTTATTTTCCATGTCCCTTAGTAGAAATTCCAGGAGGATCTGCTCCATAATCTTGCCTGCACCAAGGTAAAACTGACTGACCTTTAGTTCCTTAATGCTTCCTTTTTACCCTCATTAAATAATGGGGTTATGTCTCCCCTTTTCCATCAGAGAGAACTTTATCAGATTTCCACATCTCAAATTTAATGGACAGTGGCTTAGCAACTTCCACCAGTTCCCTCAAGACCATCTCATCAGCTCTCAAGGACTTGTGTAACTTTGGGTTCCTTAGATGTTCTCGACCTTTATATTTTCCTACACTTGGCAGTTCTTCATTCTTACAGTCCCTGCCTTTGCTTTCTGCAGTTTGAGTGGTGTGGTTGCTGTATTTTCCAGTGAAGACTGAGGCAAAAAAAAAAATCATTGAGTACCTCAGCCTTCTCCATGTCCCAGCTAACTGGATATCCCATTTTCTTTCAGAGTGTGCTCTGTCTCACTAAATATGGCATTTATTTTTGTGACTCTAGTCTTAAAAGATGAGGGAGCAAGGGAAAAATTTAGCCATGATAAAGTGATATTCAGACTAATATCATCACATGACCCTGTGCATCTATAACCAGCAACCTAGGACTAGCATGGGCATCACTAAAACAGAATGAGGTTCCTCCACATAAACACCCCCTGGAAAGACTCTCTGTTAACACTGAAGAGGAGGAAATGGATGTGTCTTCCCAGAGTGAAAGCAGCAAGTTCATGTTGCAGCTGGGAGAGAGCCTAGCACCTGAACTGACTCTTCAATTCTGTGTCTCCAATGAAATGTGCTACACATTTTCAAAACATTTAGAACCAAAATAAACAGCTGCATAAAATTACTGATTATACTCTTTTTAACCAGATGGTTAAAGCACCTCCCTCTCCCTTCTGCTGTGATACTCAGATTAAAGAGATATTTATTAAGAAAAAAATTTTCATTTCTGAAAAATCACTACAGAGGATGTACTTACCCTTCTAACTTTTTTTTTTCCTTTGTGTCTCTTTGCTTTGTCCCTTTTGTTTGAGACTAGAGGACTGATCTTACTTTCCTCAATACTGGAGTTTAGAATTCTAAATAATTTATAGTGTTTTACACCTTATTTTACAGGACTGTCAGAATGAATCATCATCAATTAGTGGGAAAAGCTACTTAGGAAAAGAAATTTGATTTTAGAAGCATAAAGTATTCATATTTACTTCTCAATATCAAGCTGGGTGGAAAGAGAGCTTTGGATTGTCATGACGATTAAACACCTCCAGAAAGAGTCCAGTAATACTGCAGTCTAAAAGGAACTTTATCAGTTATTGATTTTGTGACCCTTACACACATTTAGTAGTTTTCTCACTCAGCTATCATTCCTTCATAAATTTCTTCTATTTATACCCTTTAGGAGATATGAATTCCATATTTGTTTGCCTCAAAATTAAATATCTAACTGTACAGTACACTTGAATGTTACGGTTTGGATGCCCTTGGTCTGTGACCATTGATAGGACTGAAAGAAATTTTATTTTCTTCAACTGTCTAGTTTCACTTCAGAGCAGTTGGAAAGTAGAGTAAATATAGAGAAGACAGGAATGTAGTGAAATTATCTATACTCTCTAAACATAGAGAAGGAGAAATGGACAAAAGAAAAGCAAAAGTAATTTTTTTAAAATAAATACTGTACTGTGCTCACCCAACCCGCCAACCAGCTTTGATGCCTGACATATATTAAAGGAGGCTAAACCCTGTTTTAACCACTTCAGAAGCTGATGAAATCTGATTAGTGTATTTACTCACTTTCTCCATGCATTCACTCCTGCTCATGCACGAGTGTATGAGTGAGAGTAGCAGCTTTTTTAATGATTTTTTTCACCTTCATTATCTACACAGAGAAATAAATTTCACTCTTCTTTCTCTCTATAGACAACAGAAACAAAATGTGCTGAGTCCTAAGATTATATCAGTTTGCTATTTCTTCACCAAATCCTGTGGTTTCTTTACTATTAGGCAAGAAACTGGTCTATGGCAGCTTCTCATTGCACTTAGAAATTATTTTTTGCTATTTGCATATATATTATGAACTTGTGCAGAGGTCTGTACAAGTGTGATACCAAAAATACACCCTAACAAGTGTCTGTAGGAATTTTTGTGTGACTATGAGTCATACTTCTTCCCACTACTTCCTTTAAAGAAAATGCCACCATAATTTTTCATTATATGTGTTATAGTTAATGATAGTTTATTATCAGCAACTAGTTACAGATGGAGAAATTTGTAACAAAGATTCAATCATTCATCCACACCTCTGTGTACACCCAGACATTACCTACAAAATTAAAAATGTAAATATGTAAAGTTAGAAAATACTGAATCACCTCAGTTGATATCATTAATAGATGCACCACATAGATTAATATAGATATGTCATCTATAGAAACTATCAGTTCACACCTCCTTTTCTAGTAGGTTTTTCAAGAGGACTTAGTAATTAATTTAGGTTCTTCTTTTTATAATGGGAAAGGCTATTTTATATTATGTTAAGTAGTTCCTATAAAAGGCTATTATAATTACTCTTTACTGTCATTGTTTGTGCTTGTAGGTATATTGACTTTGCTATTAGTGCGACAAGTGGAACTTGACCTAGCATATTAAGGATTTCTGACATTACATGTTTTTTCCTAATACTTGTCCTTTCATTTTTTTCCCTAATCTATTCATTCGGTTTTGAAAAGAAAAAAAATCCTCAGAGAGCTAGAATATAGATCATTCCATTAATTTAAAATAAGGAAAGTAATGCACATATTTATGTTTTTCAGGACTTGGATCTTAAAATAGTTTAACATGGGACTTTTTTCTATTCTAATGGAAACAGCTTGGAAAGGGAGAAGAGACTGAAAGCATTCCAAACTATTCAGAAAAATTAAATGACTTGAGAGCTACAAGCAACTGTTATACCAACACCTTCCCTACATGTTCTCAGATAGAGAGCCATGTAGAGGGAGCATCAAACATGAAAAATATGCAGGAAGAAGGTAAGTGTGTCACATTTGAAAGCATTCTAAGGTAGAAATGTGATTCTGGAACTGCTCAAAGACAATTCAGGTGATTCTCATTTTTTTCCTCCCTGTGAGCAAACAGGTTATGAACTTCCTCAGGCACTAGTCTCACTTCTTTTCCTATTGTCTTCACTGATCTCAGCAGTGTTTAAAGGTAACCTGTGAAGACCAATAGGATGGTACAGTAGGGTTAACCTTGTCCCCAGTTAAGATGTTTAAAGGGCCTTGAGCAGAGACAGTAAGGATGTTTGTCTATATTAACCCCAGTTTTCCAGAGAGGGAAGCAAGAAGAGTTGAAGCCTAGACTCTCCCAAATCTCAATGTGAAGCCAAGTCAAATACCAATGTGTGGTTGACAGCAAACCTTAAAAGTAAAGTTCATACACCAGTACTAGGATCAAATGTGTTGGAAAGTCAGAAATAACAAGATACAACTACAGGGAATCTACAGATTCTATCTTGGGTCACAAGAATAGAAAAAACAGAAATTACTGTTTTTATCACTTGTTTTGAAATACTTGTTTGTATCACTTGTTTTGAAAGAAGGAGAGACCAAACTCACACAAAAATACAGAAGCAAAATTGTAAAGCAAAGTAACCATAAAACAAAACTATGAAAGAAACAACAAATAATAATAAAAAAGATCGTATGGATTTTCCCTAAATACCTTCTGCAGACAGCTTATCAAAATGTTTTAAATGCAATAAATGTCTACATCAACGCAATTAGACAGGATGCATACTGTGGCCCTGAAGACAGGTGCCATAACACAGCCCACATCCATATGGCTATACCCTTTTTAGTTCCACAAGAGGAATTATTCATACTGTTGTTAATAACAGCCCTGGCCTATGTATGCCCCCTCTCTACCTGAGTTTGCCTGAAAGGATGCTTCTTTCTATAGTAGAAGGTATGTATTAAGTGGCATTCAAGGAACTAAGCAGTCTGACATTTTGTATGAACCACTCTTCAGATCTGCTTAGTTTATTAGCATAAATGTAGCTAAAAGGACCATTGACATCTTTCAACTAACTATAAAAAACAGCATTTTAACACTTCAGTATCTTTCTCCAGGGACGTACAACTTCCTTACTGAGGCTTTTATAACACAAAAGTAATCTAGATGTTTTATTAGGTATAAAGTAGAAAGAGAACATATCAGTGCATCAAGTTTTTTGCTGCTATGGAAGATGCATGTCTGCATTAGTCAATTACTGTTCAAACTTTTTTTGACATTGTGTTTGTCTGAAATAGAGCCAATTAGTGTGAGTTGAAAAAAGCTTTTTGAAGCTCAAATCTTTCTTCTGGTGAAAGAGAAAAAAAAATTAAAGTGGATTGAGACCGCAAAAACCTGTATCAGTAGCATAATGAAACAGAATTTTATTCTTCTTTCCAAAATGGCTTCCAGTAGTTTTCTACATGCTGATAACAGGTAAAAAATTAATAACTTAAAATTATAAAAAAAATGTATCTTAAGGACTGGTCTGACTGGCTTAATGTTTGGGAAGAGCAACTCAATGACCCCTGAGCAAGAAAATGTAAAAAGAAATATATAACAGAGGTATTCACCTTTTTACAATACTGCGTCAGACATTGGATTCTTATTTCATATTTTCTAAGAAATATGGCAACTTAAGAGAAATTTATATTATTCTACAAGAAAATGAAACAAAGTAGAGGGGAAAAAAAACAAGAAAAACCTTTTCTTCAAAGCTTTGTGAAAAAAGGGAGGCTAGTGTGAATGCTAGAAAATTTCAAACCTTCCAGAACATTCTATTTTTTAAGTATTTGACATCATCTTGGTGAGAACAATTTATGTATTTATGTGCTTATTGAATTAATCTTTATTTTTTGTTATAACCCAGTGAAATAATACTGAAATTCAGCTATAACAGAAATAAAAATCTAAGAGAACAGTAGTTTGGTTTTTTTTGTAGTACAGAATAGTATAAATGTCTTCTACCATAATTATTTTATTTTTAAAGAAACCCTTTCCATATGTTGCTTAGGATTCTATTTCATAGTACTTGCATCTGTAGACCGGAAAGACAAGCTGTATTTTTCCTGAAAGAAAAAGGGCACCTGAAAAGATAGGAAATTAATTTTGATTAAATGCTTTTCATTACTATCCTAGCTATACAAATCAGAGGACATTTGTCGTCTTTTTCAAAGACAAGGGAAAGAACCTATATCTTGTGGAGTTTATATAAGTCAAGATGTTGTTGGCCTTCTTGGTCACCTGGGTACAGAGCCAGTTCATGTTCAGCCTGCGTTCAATCAGTACCTCGATGTCCTTTTCCACCAGGCTGCTTTCCAGCCACTCTGCCCCCAACCTGTAGCACTGCATGGGGTTGTTGTGACCCAAGGGCAGAACCCAGCACTTTGCCTTGTTGAACATCATAACATTGACCTTGGCCCATTGATCCAGCCTGTTCAGATCCCTCTGCAGAGACTTCCTACCCTCCAGCAGATCAGCTCCCTTCCCTGACTTAGTGTCTGTCATCTATGAACTGTTTCAGGGTTTGTTTTTTTTTTTTTTTTTGGGGGGGGGTTTTTTGGGGTTTTTTTGGGGGTTTTTTTTTTGTGGGTTTTTTTTGTGTTTGTTTGGTTGGTTGGTTTGGTTTGGTTTGGGTTTTTTTAATCTATTTTTTATGAAATATAAATCACAAAATTATTCCGTAAGGTGTTTAAAAAGTGGAAAATTCTGCAGAGGAGAACCCCTCTCCTATAGTCAAATAATTCCTCCTGACTAAAACCTGTCTTTTTGAACTCAGTGCATAGTGACTCTCTTTCACCAGTACATAAATGAAATTATCCTATCCAATTCAACTCAATTTATATCATCTCTTTCGATACTTCAAGCTGATTAATACGAACAGACTGAAGGTTAATCATCTTTAAAAATGCATACTTTTCCCCCTGCCCCCTCAGGACAGAGTTTTTGAAATTGGAAGTGTTTTCATGGTCTGTATTTCTAGGATGTCTCCTAGAAAATTGATTCAGAAGGGAGCTTCAGCCTGAAAGTAACACCTGCTGTAACATCTTACAGATATCTCTTCTTGTGGGTGTTTACTTGATATTTTCCTTTACTTACCACTGAAAAACAGCTTGCTATTGTAAATAAATTGTGATCAAAATTTGGTTCAGAAATAGGATTTGAATGGACTGAAAGCATGCTCTGAATTTACCTTTATTAAAAAAACAACAACAAAAATCACATTATTTCTAAAGGAAACTGATACTCTCCCTGCTACTAACAGTTTTGACATCTTTTCTAAACACCTACTAAAATCTATCATTGCAACAACATGTCATTCCCAGTCACTGAAACCTCGAAATCTCATTGAACATTTATGCTTTATACCAATTCTGTCTTTTAAGCTTTGTGATAAAAACATTCTTAAGTACAGTTTCTCCAATTAAAAAAAAAAAAGTTTTGTACAGAATTTTATAGATGAAAGATTATATAGAGTTCATCTTTGAGACTGTAATGTTTATGAATATTTGGAAAGTCACTGAATATATTGAAACAGACTTGAATCCTCACAGTATCCTGTTATTTACAGGAATTGTAATGCATATGTAATGTAGCATTTCTGCTTTGTTATTTCTTGGGCATTGATAATTTTACGTTTACAATCTTTTTCATCATTTAAGGGATCAGTTATACTTATTTAAATAATAGTGATAAGTATAACAAATATATAAACATGATGAATCTTTTAAAGGTATCCCACAGAAAAAAATTTATTTTTCTAAATGATTTGATTTAAAATTTACAAAATTTTAATACATTTAATGAAGTCAAAATCATCTTGTGAACACCATTCACACAAAAAAGGATGATGAATATGCTATTGAAATAGAAAATTCAATTTATCTAGACTATGATCCAAACTCTTAATCAAAGAAGAACTTTTCAATCTAGTTGTTTGAGAGATCTGCTAGAGTACACTGTCCAGTTAATGTAAGTATATGCTTTGTTTTACTTTTTCCAATTTTATTGAAGTACAAATGTGATATATGTCTTACTCTTTGGAGAATATTACTATTAAAACTGATATTTCCCGATAGTGACCTGCACCTCTTTTCTCCTTGTGTATTAAATAATTTTTCTTTCTTTCTAGTACTTAAAATCTTGGTAAATCAGGCATAAAGAAAGGTTTAATATGTTTCTTTCTTTTGAACAACAATTAATTATATGAACTGAACAATAAGACCTGGAATTCTGGAGAAAAGTTCAGCACAGCACTAGACAAGCTGGAGACCACAACTTAGAATGAATGCAATTACTCTTCTTAGAAGGTTTCCTCGTTTTGGAGCAGTAGACAGAAAAGGGTAATACATTAAACTGTTTTATTTGATTAAAATCTTAGCAGCACTTGAAACTTGCCAATCAAAAAGCATGAAAGTTCCATAAGCACATAGATAAACATACACGTGTATATTTAAGTCCTGATGATCTGTACTTGGGGTAGATGAAATAATAAGTTTTAATGACTTGTAGACATGAACAAGGCAGTTAGTTTTGTGAATTAGAAAGGAAAAGTATACAAATTTAAGTCCACATTATCAGAAATCTTTTTTTTTTTTAATTGCACACTTGATATTGCTTTTATAACACGTACTTTGTACCAAGAAAAATGAAAAGAAGTATTTAGGATCTTGTGTCACTACCTTCCAAGAAGCCTGGAACTGTAGTCATTATGTAAATGGTGACTGGAACTTTTTGATATTAGCATGATGAACAAAACCACATTTTTATTCTTAGTAATAATCAAGTTAATTTAAATGATATTTAGTGGAAAATAAATTTAATGTTAATGTCTAAGCATAACTGTAAGCAAAGTTTTATGCAAGCAAAATGAAAGAATAAAGTGTTGAGGTATCTATATTGTGTGTATTATGGCATAAAATTTGAATAATGTTATTGTCCTGTGTCTGTTTCCTTAGCGCATGGTAACAATGAAGTTATACGGTCAGTATTGTATAACACTTTAAGGATAATTTGAATTTGATATGGAGTAAAAACATGCACACAACTACTGGACTCCTCAGAAGTATAAGGTAGTAATTTGATTGATTTATTTATTTAATGCAGAGTTACTGTAGGTTATAAAAATATTATTTAATAGTGGTAGCTTCACTGCAGCTGTTCCTTATCTATTCCAATAATTCTTTCTTCATCTATCTCTAGAGATACATAAAGGTAATGGCTTCATTAAGGAGGTTTAAATTAACAAATTTATTTTACTTGGTTTCCCAAATCTTCGTTCGCGAAGCCCAGCCATGATTTTACTTGGTGATGACCACTAAGAGGAGAATATTTAACAGTTACAAGTTGGCAAATCTGAGTGTTAGCAGAAACAGAGTAGGAAATTCACTAACTATATATAGCTGAAACCTAGTTTTTCAGTCTTTCATCGCTGAAAATGGAAAATATGGATAAATAAACATATTTAATAAAATTCTTTAGCATATTCATTTAATGTCTCCATAAATTCTACTCTTGAGTCTGTTATTGGTTTCTGTATGATATTCTTTTACTGGGTCTACACTTCACATCTGCATTCTTTTACAGTGTTCATATTCAGTTACTGTTACATTATAGTTCAGAAATGACACCTGACAGGTACTTTTCTATTTTAATAATCTTTGAATATTAAATTCATAGTCATGAGTTGGAAAAAATTGAGCTGAGCTGTGATTCAACTCCGTCACAGAGGAAGAGTCCTCCATGAATTCCAAGAAATCTGTTTCTGGCCCTGGTTTAGTTATGGACGGTGGTGAAGCTCAGCTGGTCTTTTACATCAGCTACCAAGATCATCCACAGGGTCCAAAATTTATCATCTATCATGCAAAAAATTTCTCAGTCCTGCCTTAGCAGTTAGGTGCACAAGTATATTGAATACTCAGTGCATCAAACACTTGAGTCCCAAAGATTCTTCTGAAATAAGTGTTGAAAATTTACATTTTTGATTTCATAGATATGCCTTACATACACCAGAATTTTGTCCTTTTAAAACCTAAATTAACTGAATGAATGAAAAATGCAAGTGCATTTTTGTTCACACACCCATGTGTTGGGGAAGATGGTGTTGTCACTGCTATACATATTATCCTCTGAAAAGAAAGCTGGTATTGTCCAGAGGAAAGGCTTACTAAATAGGCTATACTTCGTGAATGAAGATTTGGGAAAGGTTCTATCCACATTTGTTACAAGCACGCTGGTGGCTAATAAAGCCAATGCGAGATAGACATGTCCGATTGCAAAAGGCACAACAGAAAGACTCCTTAGGAGGTATATTCTACAAGGTACAGTTCTTTCTGCGTTGTCTTTTGACAGGTCAAAACCGTAGGGTCAGATACAATACAGTCTTGGGCAGGATGAGCTCGTCATCCTAGGAGAAGGACAACTCTAATCCCAAACCGGGGCAGATGGAGCTCGTATAGCCCTGTAAGACCATCCATCTAAGAGAACGACACTAATCAAACCTACATCCAAATAGGCAAGATATAATGCAAGGAGAAATAAGTATGTGGGCCTGAGTGAAAACACAAACTGTGAGAATACCTCTATCTGATTTATGAAACCATAATAACATTTGATGCCCTATGATTTTTCGAATGTCCTAATTATTTTCTCTTGCCAATTATTTCTTCTTGTCAATTATTTCAAGGGACATCTATGCTCCTGGGCATTAGAATAGCTTCATATGGAAGTACAGACAACTATATATAAAATACTGTCTGCAGAACATAATGTAGGAGGAATAAGCTCTACTTTATTATTACCTTCAAATAGTAGTCTACATGTCCATGTATAAGTAAACCTCAAGTAAACTGTAGAATGCACTCCTTGTCAAGATTTCTAGGGACCCTCTATATTTCTTCTGTATGGAACAAAGGTTTTTTTTTATGCTTATAATGTAAACTTTATATTTCAGATTTAATTTGCATAACAATGAATCCTCATCCTTTCTGACCACCACAAATTGCTTTTTTGTTTATGACTTTCTCTTCAGTAGGAAGAAGTATCAATTCATTATTTGCAAAACAGTAAAGGCTCATTTAAAGGAAAAAAAAAAGAGAAAAGAAACTAAACTCTGTTGTGTCTTTAATTTAAAAACTGCTTGAGGCCCCTATGGGGTATATTAAATCTGTCTCATTGCCATATATCTTAGTGTACATTTTGCTTGAAACCAGGTGTTTTGTATATTGAACTTTTTAACACTGCAGGGAGGTAAGTATTCACAGCTGGAGTTTTATGCTTCACACATTTTCATGTTTCAGGACAAGGAGCAACCCCTAGGAAAAACTCCTCCAGCATGAAAAGAGGCAGAACAAAGCACTTCTGTATCTTGTGGCAGGACATGGATATGATGAAGTCACAGATCTAGGACTTGCATATAAAATAGATGCTGGTATAGCTGAGACAAAAAGTTGTAAGCCATCAAAGTGTATAGATCTGCAGATCAATCACAATATATGAGGTTGTCACTGTGGGAAAGGGGTGTAAAACAGGTTCAAAGAAGGATGAACAGTTTTCGTAACAGACAAAAGTAGTTTTTTGAACATTTGAAGGCTGTCATGTTTATTGTGAGTCACCAGTTTTAACTATTACATTTTGTATGTGTATGCTATTACTCCAGATAGCATTGATGTGTACAGGAAAAAATCCAAATCAATCTTTCTACAATGAGAATATTCTGATAATTACTTTTGACATGAGTAAATTAATCTTTTGAAACTAGCAGTTTCAGAGATTAGCGCTTCTCTTTCTCTCATGCAGACAAGGTAGAAAATTGTGTCAGTCCTCCAAGTGATTTAGGTTAATTAAAAGAGAAAGAAAACTCCAACTTATGGGGTTTTCCGTTGTTTCTGTGAAATCACTTTAACAAAACAGAAGTGGACTCCCAGAAGAAAACAAGTTCTGTTTGCAAGTTTGAAACTGTTTATTTGATAACTGAATTTCAGTTTTTAGTGAACTGGAGAATAATTTCAAAAGAAACAGAAACTGGCTTGTCAATATAAGAAATGAGCGGGGTTTGGGACTTAGACAGAGAATGTGTCTATCCCACAAATTAAGACATGTCCACACCTGTGTTTTTTTCACTTAACAAGTTTGTAATCCTTTAACCTCATCAGCAAAGATAATATTCAATTTTCTACAAAGATTAAGAAGGAAAATATTTTTGTCTGTGTCCCTTGTAACAACAAAAGTTTGTGGCAACATAACAATCAGTCTTGAGGCACAGGTTGGTGTTGCACTGGTTAACTCAAAGGTTGTCATCCCTGGAATGATAAAAAGAGACACAGAAATGACATTGTGTGAATTCATGGAACGGCTGAACAGCCCTCACTAGGCTGCAGTAACAACAAAAACCACCCAGTCTGATAGAAAGTGAAATTAATGGACCCTTTACAGATTTAAAATACACAAAATAAGTGCATATTGATTATTAAAATTATGGTTTTCTGATCATTTGGCCTCTTGCTGAAGTTAGGAATGCTCATATTTTAGGGTAAAACTATATTTTAAAACCTTTTTTTTTTTTTGGTGCTGTGCTTTCACCTTTCCTGCAGGCCTTAACTAAAGACTACTGAAGCCTGTAAGAGTCACACCAGGTCTTGTCTCTCAAAACACACTAGTATTTGTAACACCATATCTGTACCAGTTTCCCTGTGGAAATCCCTCTGCTGACAATGATGCATGGCTTTTCTGCTCTCCTTGGGGGCTGCAGGCACAGTGGGGAGTATATGCAGGGCAGAAAGAGAGCAAGCACAATGATAAACACAATGATAAATAGTTATGTGTGGTCAATATTATTACTATTTCTGCCATGAATGATTTATTACACGTAATATTTTATACAAACAAAACTCTTAAAAACAAAAGGGGAGAGAGGACAATAAACAAAATTATATTCTTATACAACAATAAAAAAGCAAACAAGGTATAAAATGAGTCTTGAGTTATTGTTATACTAGAGATAAATTTTGGTCCAGACAGAAAAGCATTTTTGAAGTACCTTACTGTGTGCTTAGAGTTCATAAAAAAACAGCAAAGTGATGAATTAGATGACATCTTTGAATAACACTTTAAAAATAATAAAGATAAATGAAAGAACATACTCGGTGTTTTCATTGTTTGAAGTTTTTCTTATAATGTGTGTTTTATATAAACTTTCCTTCCATTTTTCCTATGAGAGGGTTTTATATTAGGCTTACAACAAATGTAAAATGTTAATAAAGCTCACTCACCTGCTAGATTTTCTATTCTACTTAGATAAAACCTCTGTCTTACAGGGAATCCTAAGGATTTGGTCGCAAACATGGGGGTATGTATTTTTGTAACTCATGGGCACAAATCTCACTACTGTTTCTTTGCCTACCTCTGGTTTTGAAAATGGTTATTTTGCTTTCCAGTCCCAGTGGTGCTCATTGAGCAAAGCTTACATCTTTAGATTTTTTGCAGGACTCCATATGTTTATACGTGTGTTTGTGCTGGTGTGTGTGCATTGAGGAGTGCCACAGGAAACGGATTTCACCTAGAATTAAATTATTTGTGTTATAATCATCCAGTACTTTAACAATCTATAATTCTTTCTCCAAGAACAAACTTCTACACATTTACCTGAATATATGTTTGTCTGAACAAAGAGTGTATGAACAAACTCTGGTTAATTTATGGAGAGGACTGAACCACTGTGTGATTTCAAATATATGGATTTAAAACTAAAATAATTACATTGACTTCAGAAGACTTATTCTTGACTGATGCTACTGAAAGGGAGGACAGATCTAGTCTCAAAATTTTTGACAGCAATTTATTATTTCAATGTGACTTATCTTGGAGTGATTGTTCTTTCAAAATATCTGCTGTCTAATTCATCACCCTTTAAAAATTTCTCTTGGGATCTATATCCTCCATGCAGATTTCAGTCAATTGTGAGGAAGTATTAATAATGACCTCAAATATATTTGAAACTGTGGTGGATTATATTTGACTGATTCATGTAAACTAGCCTCTTGGAGCACAAAATAGGCGCTGATGGATACTTAAAAGAATTCATAGCACTAAATAAAACTGCTCCTTTCTGACACAAGTTCAGCTCATTAAATCTCCAGTGGTCATGTTTCTGTGGCAGAAGTGATATTGTATATAACAATTACCAATTACCTTGGTAAATATAGTGGATCTGTACAAGAGGACAGTCTCATCTACATAAGACAATGAAACATTTTGCTGGCATCTGACCCAGAGTACTCTGCACGTGGTTTTCCAAACAAATAAATGGCTGAACTGTGTGAGAAGCACCATTTATTAGACTCTCTGTTCAAATCTTTGAACATAAGAGCTGCTGTCAATCATCTTCCACTGAGTAAGATCTTACCCAGATAAAATGTCTAGAGTGCTAAAATTTTTTCAACTATTTTTGCACATGTGAAGATGACTCCAGATATGTCTGTATGAGCGTTGGATGGTTGCCACACTTATGTAGGTACTTTAACTGCCAACATTTAATTTTCTTTTAGTTTTATACAGAAAGAGAAAGAAGAGTGGGGGTCTGTCGAGAATGAGAGATCTGAATGTTTTTGAAAGATAAATATATTTAAAAATTCAAGGATGGTGCTAATTATAAAGAATTATAATTTTGCTCATTTTGGGAGCAGCACGTTTGTTCCTCTAACCATTTTTGCCACCTCAGTCAGAGATAATTTAAAATTTTAACTCCAGTTTCTTTATTTAACTGGATTTTTTATACCTACTTCAGTTTCTGGGGGAAAAAAAACTGGCATGCATAGTTTAGAGGGAAAGCTTGACCCCTTTGTACCATTGTGTTCCTGGAATTTGGGATTTCCATTTCTGAATAAGCATATTTCACCCCTGGTGAAATCACTATAGCTGAATGACGTTGCCTGATAAAGGACAGAAAGACAGAATTTTAATAAGCACTGAACTGCAGCTCTAAAATAACTTAGTGTGAAGTTTTACATATGTTTGCAATGTTCATTACCCTATATACAAATTTCAAAACAAGACAGACTGTTTACAATGCATGTAACCAGCTTGGTGTCTTGTAGCTGGAGTACTCCAAGAAATGAAACAATGAAAGCACCCAACAGAAGGGCCCTTCAACTTAATCTGTTAACTACATTTTGTACCAGACCTTAGTAGGAATGGGAGGCCCCTGGCTAATCTTATTACTTGGCTAAGTGGTTCTAGGCAGAGTTCACAATAAAATAATAAAAGCTCAAGGGTCCCTTCAAAACAGCATATGCAGTACTGAATCTCCTTATTAAAGAGTGAAGGTCAACATTACATTGTAATGTTCTCCTGTTTGCATACAATGATTTCTTCTTTTCATAAATTGGTCAGTGAGGCAGTTACGGTGATTATTTCACTTTTTTATAATAATGATATTTATTAGAGACATACTGAACCTGCACCTTTAAATATTGTAGTCAAATTTTACTCTAAAACCCCCTTCTGATTAGATTATTTTTGGAACTTCAGACATACAAAAGGGTAAATTTAATTTTCTGCGCTTTTTCTGCATGCTCCTGATGTTATGTTTTTAATGTTGTTTTATCTCATAATGGTTGGAAATCTAAAATCCACTGAGTTTTATCATAGATACTCCATTTGTTGCAAAATAAAAAAAAAAAGCTAAAAATGTAATTTATTTTAAATGAGCTCTTTAGTTATGTCAGACTTAATAACAAAGACAGATTTATAAACCCCAGAGGAACACTACATATAAAACCTTTCACTATGGCTGGGTAATGTTATGCATACGTAGTAGTCACTGAGATTCTTAATGCTACACTATTTGATAAAATTATTTAATCAACATTTTGATTATCTTAGCTTTATTTGGAAAGCATAGAACCCTTACTTTAGTTTTTGAGGGCAAAATTTGAGATTAAGTTGTCAGATGTGGTCACGTGCCAACATGTGTTAAGTCAACAGATAAAGTATCTGGCTACAACATGTACTGAGAGGGCTGAAATCTCTATGTGTACCTTTCCATACTGAATAATAACAATAACAATAACAATAACAATAATAATAATAATAATAATAATAATAATGGGCTTTTTAAGTTATGTGAAAATGCCTTTCATATACCCCTCCTTTCTTGAAAAATTACAGGCCAAAATGTCTGCTTGTGAAAATCAGCCTACATATACTGATATCAATGGGACTGTATTGATTTATGCTGGCTTGTGATCTATGTCAGTGTCTCTTTTAACCACAGTTGCAACATGCTTTGCTATAATAGACAATATTTGTTCATTTAAGTCAACATTTGTTGCAATGCAAAGAGTGGAAGTGGTAATCAAGTATTTTTATTTTTTTTTAATATCTGTATTAGACTACTTTGTGTCTTAAAGAGGGATGATATTGTTATAAATGTAACCTACTTGTTTTTTACAGATTCTAGTTAAAAACATAACTGTTCTTCATATTTGCTTGCTTTGTCTTGCAAAAATGAATTACAATGCACCATTGCATTATATATGGAACCTTGATGTTTCTCTTGTGAGATTTCCTGGGAGCATGGTCTACAAAACCATTAAGGTCATTCTGCTCAACAGGTTTAGGGTGAGTCAACCCTGACCAGAAAGTAACTTAAACACTCCTGAGAGGAAACATTTACCCAAAAATAGGATCTATCTACCCCTCTACATAGGTGATCTGCAAAGCTGCTTGGTGTACCCAAAGTCAAATAAAATAGTCTTTCCTAAGAAAGATGCCACTCCACTCACTAAATCTTGATATATCAAAAATGGGGGAAGAGGGAGAGTGTGTAGTCTTTCTCGGCTCTGGTAAAAATGCATAAAGACCAGGAAAACAGCTAACTAAATTAAACACCAACACAAATACCCAAAATATCAATGTTTCTGAAATGAGGGTTGTGTAAATGCTCTTTGTTTTTCTGATAGCTATAAAGATCGTTTTGTCATGAAACAGTTGGATTGTATAGACCATAGTTTTAAGAAACATGAAGGGAACAGTAATGAAAAGCAATTTATTACTGGAAGGATTAACACTAACCTTAAAAAACATTCCATGTGGAATATAGATTAATATGTAGAATATGTTTGAAATACTTTATTATCAGACTTTCTAGAAAGTAAAAAAAAAAATATTTATTTTTTAATGTTAGAAATGAATGGGAAAAAGGGATAAAAGTGAAGGATTCATAGATTGTCAATTTCTTTCACTTACATGAACAATAAGAGTGATCTTCAAGAGTAAGAGAGTGGGAACAGGAAGAAAGAATTAATTTTCTTTCCAAACCCTCAGGTTCCAAGGTCTGTCAATATAGCAAGTGATTAGTCCAAGAGTACATGCTCCATGGTCATGCTTTAGTAACTTAATTTCATGTAAAATGTAGTTAAGGAAAGTCAAGATTTGTTTTTCTGCAAGACAACAATCTCACTATATACACAACAGAGGTGTCCACTTATTTTTCAGCAGTCTGTACTGTACATTATCAGTTGTTGCAGTGAAAATCAGAAAGTTTTCAATTTATTGCTTAATTACAAGTCACGGCTTATGAATTTCTATTTAGTTGCAGAGATTTTAGAAGTTGGGAAATGATCATTCTCACAAAGTCACTGATACTGTTAATTGCAATGTGCATGAAATCATTTTTGTTGGTTTGACTACAATATTAAGAAAGCATTCAAGAGCCCCATTGTCTCACTAGGGCATTTTCTTGTCATTAAAGGACCTCAAAATGAAATAAACCTACAATGCTTAGATATTTCTGTGTGTATGTCAAACTTACACTCTCTCAGATTTTCACCAAATTACATGTAGGGTCAATCTTATCATTAGGGTTGACAAAGGCTGTAAAATGCATGTAATGAAAACTAGTGGAATTTGAACAATCCAAGAGATAAGGTGGATGATTTTAGGAGAACTTGTATAAAAAAATATACAGCATGGGACTGTATTGTCTTTTTCAGATCTCCTACACTTGAAGCTGTTGCATCAAAGATCTGACGTCAGTAAGACTTTAATTACTTAATCTTTTTTTACAGAACGGAAAACACTTTCCACATTATTAGGATATCGTTCACATTGTCTTAATGAAAGAGTAACTTAACCATAAACTGCAGCTGCCACATGCTTTTTCTTTCAGAACAGAGCAGGGAGAAGAAACACTAGTAAAGA
This sequence comes from Corapipo altera, assembly GCF_003945725.1. Lineage (NCBI taxonomy): Eukaryota > Metazoa > Chordata > Aves > Passeriformes > Pipridae > Corapipo > Corapipo altera. The sequence continues at coordinate 36,768,199 of NW_020884872.1, forward strand.
AAAGATATCAGAGTCTAAAATTTAGAGGACTTACACATATTTAAAGACCCTTAAAGGCCATTTTTTATTCTTAGTCTTGAAAACAATGTTGAAAGATAGTTTTAAATAGTCCTTCTGAGCTTGTTACTGCCAAGAAAAAGTGTAACTTTTAATTCCAAATATAACATTTTTCTGGATTAGACTATTTTCTTGTCTCACTTGCCATTTCTTCAATTGCATTTTGCCATTCTACCTTTCTCAGTGCTTTTCCTCCCTTTCGATGCTATTCCATGGTATTCCCTTCCTATTTCCTTTTACACTTCACAGGAACTTGTGGTTCACTTGCTGAAATTTTAACAGTCACATGTCCCTCTGAAATCCTTTGAGCCTTGAGGAATTATTGTTTTCCTCTAGTATTCCTCCTAATTAACATCTGACCATCCTGACTGTCTCTTCCTTCCAACTGCACCCACGATGACATTTCTATAATCAGAGGAAAAATAGCAGAAGAAAGATATTGCTTTTATTTCTGGCATTCAGTGCAAAAAAACTTTAGTGAAGGGGTCAACTGTACATTATCTAGTGCTGGTTGTAGCATTGATCAAGAAATCAGAATATAACTCAAATATCTTGTTTTAAGTGATTTTTTTTTCTTGAAGAAGTGATTTTTTATTTACAAATAATAGCTATGCTCTTTACATTTCAGTATTGCTTTTTCTGTAACAAGAACTATGTAAACCTTTTAAATCTGCACAGCATATACCACTGGTGAACAACTGCACAAGTATATACTACAACAGGGTAGAATATAAGATTTGCATCCCTAGACCATATAAGGTTATTCAAAATATATTAGACAGAAAGATTCACCAGGGAAGAGATATAGACTGCTCCTGAAAGTTGTCAATTTATAAAGAGTAAATTATGCAGAAAAAAATTGAGTACTGTGTTTTACAGTTTTATACTGTCACATCACAAAGCAAGGCATCCTTCAGCAAGGTTTGCCATGTTTTGCACCTCAGTGAAAACTGAAGGGAAAAGAATTAATCCAATGCTATATAAAAAATCTGGATGTTTATTGTGTGTTTCTACAATATTTGATAACTCTTTTAAAGAATTCATAAGAGATCTGACTATATATAATGACTTAAAGAGTTATCCAACCTTTGAATATATAGAGATTTTGTGACTGTGAGTTCACAGAATGACATAATACACAAGGACACAGAGGCTTTATCCTCTAAATTTCACTAGTTAATTACAGGTCACCACACTGTCACAAAAATCACCAGTAGCAAATACAACTATGATTAATAAAATGAATATGAATGACTATAATTCAAGCTATTACCAATTGTTATCAGCAAACAATAATGTAGTATCAATCAGTAATAGCATCAATTGGTATTGTTGTACAACTTATCATTAGTGAAGCAAACTTATCAACAATATAACATCAGATATATTTAATATAGATTAATTTTATGACTATATAAAAACAAAAAAAAGGAAGTGAATTAGTTTTTGAAGTAGCCAAACAATCCCAAAAATGAGGGACAAACTGATCCCAGAGTAGGAGGACCTAACCATCCCCAAAAGAAGTGACAATAGACAGAGTCTGGGGTCAGTCAGGCATCAAAGCTGGTAATAATAAATTTTTCTAACTTGTCTTTTTGAAGGGGCCCCTACTTCCCTTGGTTGTTGGACCCTTGAATAGCTCAAAAACGGAGGAGATCAAGTCTCTCGTATGCTTCTCTTTCTACAGAGAAACATACGTTGAGGAAAGAAAACTGTGAAATTTTCTCACATTTGTCACCTTTCTTTCCCAGGAAAGGGTTCTACTTTGAGTAAGTAGTAGTTTACACCTCTCAAATACTAGGAAAAACAGTGTCTTATATCCACAGGCATAAATACTTGGGGAGGAGATGTGAGGAAAGACTGAGAAAACTCGTTCACAGGAGATTAAGTCCTACAAAAAGTAGTGTAACCACCTTGGAAATGCCAGATGCTCAAGAAAAAAAGGTCTTTTAATCAAAATATTCGTATTTTAATACTTAAATTCTAAAATATCATCAAATTTGAAGCTATTTGGGTTTTTTTCAGATGGGCTAATCCTCTATAAATCCCAGTGAACTTGTTGGTTCACCATTCTTTACAACTACACTAAATAATAGATAGTGTTTAATCAGGACTGAATAGGTGGTAGGCTATATTCTATGGCTTAGGTTCATCATTTTTGCATGTTGATGTACATTTGGTTGGCTTCTCTCTGACACCTTTCAATATATTACAATGAATAAGTCCAAGTTCAGGGCCCATATTTCCTTCTTTATCTGTGTACCTACAGAAGAAATAATTTTAAAATTAAAGCAGTTCTGTTTTCAGTGCAGATGAATAATTTTGTTAAGCAGTTGAGGTGGCTAAATAGTTGAGGAAAGCTGGTGTAAAAAGTATTCCACAAAAAATTGATTATTATATCTCTGAGAATTAACCATAACAGAAACTGTAAATGAACATGGTCTCTAAGGAATATCAAAAGGAGTCTCTACACAGAAGCAAACCACATAAGCCTCCATGAGTAACCCTTGATAAGAGGCCTTGATGCAAATGCTGTGTAAAAACAGGATTTGTGAGACTGACAATGACATTGATGATCCAGGGAAAACAGTACAATTTCTCAGAATGTCTCCAATACTATTGACATTCAATTGTCTTTTAGGGATAATGTTTTTTCTTTGGATGAATTCCCTAGGTATCTATTCTGCTCTTTACCTTTCCCTACAAGACAAATAGAGGGAGAGAAAACAATTTCCAGAAGTTTGCTGAAATATTTTGGCCTATATAAAGTACTTTAGATTTTCATTTAGACTTGTTTGGCTGAGGAAACTACTGGAGGAAATAAATTATATATTTAAGCCTCTAACTCATTATTGGTCACTTACATAAATTATCATTAAGACGATTATATTTGCACACTAATTATCACTAGAAATTATACTGCATCTGACAGAACTATCATCTCACTTCTGAACTACTATGCATTCAAGATCAAAATTCCATCAGGTCACGAGGTCATATATTCAATTCAAGTTGCTTTGCAATAGTATTTCCTTTAGATTCCAAGATTAAGAACTATTTTCTGGTCAACCATTAGTATCTTAAAAGAGAAAACTGACCACCACTTTCCAATGTGAACCTTATTTATCAGGTCAGGTTCTCTATAGTAAGTTGACATTTTTAAAAAACATTCTGTCAAAGTATATGCGTGATGTTAATTTATAATAGTAATGATTTTATACTTAGAGTGGATAAAACCAGAACTTTCTTTTTCAAATAATATAATCTCATAGTTAACGACATTTTTGTAACAGTAATAGAAGTTTACAACCCAGCTCAGGGAGCAAAGAGCAGAAAGGACTGCCAAAAATTAGTTCTAGAGAGTGGATTGCTGTACTTATAGTTGTGAGTCACTTCTCCCATTAAAATTCTCTTCATTAGTTTTTGTATTTAGAAACACTATTGATTGTTTACTTTTTATTTGTCTACTGCCAAAAGTATGTTTATTTGACCTTCTTGTTCATTATTGCTAGTGGTGAGGAAAGGATGATACATCCAGAAAGATATAACACAGTTGTTCCAGCTTGAATGAGAATTTTAAAGAAGAGTTATTGTTAGCTGTGCAACAATTTAGAAAATAGTATGGAAATATGTCTGTAAAGAAATAAACCCTTACTACAGAGCATCTTTGAAAACTGTCAATACCTTTGAAATATTTTCACAGATACCAATACAGAATACTGAGAACCTAAGAATTTATTAATATTAACAACACATAAAATTAATTTCAAAAATATTTGTATCTTTAATAAATGTCCTTAAAAATATTGACTAGTATGCATCTATCTGAAGAAATTACTGAACATTTCTGTGAGGGTAGGATTTAAAGTTACAAACTGATTGCTACAAACAGAAACCAGGATATCTAAAAATAACATGTATATTTTTATTTCTGGATTTCAGAACCTATTCAAGTGGCAACTCTGCTGAAGGTCTTTTCACCCCCTACGTGTCTATTAATTTCAATGAAATTATGGGTAGGAAAAAGCAGGCAGGGTGCCTTAAGGTCATGGATATGAAAAAAAAATCTCTTTAGAAATGCAAAATGTTTGAAATAAATTTTTAAAACAATAAAATCAGGTAAATTGAAATATTAATTTATTCATAAATGTGTCAAGTAAGATATTCCACAGGGCATAGTTTGTGATGTCATTTTAATTCCAAAATGTATGGCAGGAAAAACTTAAGAAATTAGGCATGGTATAGTAGCAAACAAAGAATTCATTCAAAGACCAGTTAATGTTTTGGAATGAAATTCATTCCAGAAGAAAGAGTAAGGACCTTGATTGAGCAAGGAATGCTCTCAATATGTACCGATGTTTTGTATGCAAAAAAAAGAAGATTTATGCTAAAATTCCTGGGAAATACAGCTAAAAAAAAATGAAAAATAAATGTAAATAAATTACATCCATAAAGCTTCTGTGCTTTAAGACAGCCTATAACCTTTTATTTTGTCTTTTATTTTTTTTATTTGTTTTTCTGAACATTTTAAGATCATTTTGTCTACAGTCACTCTTGCTTGCAGTTTCACTATTTCTGCTCTTTGAGGACACCTATACAAGAACTTTTTATGCCATTCACCTTCCTTTTCTCACACGGTAAATCTCTCTTCATGATGGAAGTATTTGCGTTAAACTGCTACTTCTAATAAGAATAATTTAATGTAAAAAAGGTTAATTAGATTAGCAGTAGACATCACGATCATTAGTCCTCTATCCCCCTTACAGTTCTTGATTTTGGTAGTCTTTTCTGATCAGTCTGTCTTCAATCATACCATCTCCTACATAGGTAATTACCTGGATTTCACAGAAAGTGCCTCATGTTTTGCTGCCCCTCAGATTATTATGCAACCTCACTGTTTTCTCAAAAAAAAAAAAAAATCCATTATAAAATTAATCTTTTTTTGTTGTTTTCTGAGCTTTCCTCTTCCTTCAAAGTCCTCCAGGTGGTGACTTAAAGACCTGTCTTGTCTACTGCTTCCCCTCATTAAAACTAAAATTACTTCCTGATTACAAATGCCCTCCTGTGGTTCCTTTTCCTTATGTATTCCTACATAGCCAAATTTGTTTCAATTTTTTTTGAAGAACCCTTTCTTCACTGGAAATATTTTTTCTTCCCCCATATCTATTCCTCCAAATTTATATTTCATTTCTTTATATATATATAAATATATATATAGATATATATACTTTCATTCACTATTTTTTTTCTTTTTAAAGTTATGAAGAATTATCCCTTAATTTTATACTCAAGATAAAATTTTGCATCACATTTCTCATAAGCTCCTGAGTGTTTCTGGGTCTTTCCAAGCGTGGCAAGGACATGTTATTTCTGAAACAAGTCTGAAAGGATTGTTAATACACTGAAAGAAATAAGACAGCTCTTTGCAACAGTCACATACATTGCATTGGTCTACCACTAAGAAATAAGGGTAGTTAAATACTCCACACTGAAAATGTTTTGCTTTAAAATATTATTTACTGTTGCATTTCTATATAATTTTCAGTTAGAGTCATATATGTATGCATGGTGTAATGTGACAGAATTTTTCTTTTAAAGTTTGTGTCAATCTTTATTGACATATAGTACTTAATTCCCACTCAAATTTTTTTAAGAAATGTTACATGCTAGTGGTGATACAAGGAATCTTGGAGTAATTTCCCAAACCATCTATGTGATATACCTGAATTATGAACCTCCAAATGAATAAGTTATTTTTATGATTCAGTGTTATTTTTAAGAGTCTTTACTGATTTTTAAGATGCTATCTTCACTGAAAGGGTTATCAAGAAAATCCAGGGAAAAGACTGAGTCACTGTCCTGGGAGGCATTTAAAAGATGTGTAGATAGGGCATTTAGTGGCATAGTTCAGTGGTGGAATTGGTAGCATTAGGTTAACAATTGGACTTGATGATCTTAAAGATCTTTTCCAACCTAAACATTTCTATGATTCTATGAATATGTACAGGTTACTACAAGAATGTAGTGTTTATTCTATTAAGTGAAATTCTGAGAGATTTCTGCTTTGGGCAGCCTGAGATTCATGAACATGACATTTTTGACTAAGAAGTTGTGTATTTGCATATTTCAATTTGGTATTTCAAATTGGCTTAACAATTTTTAGCATTTTCTGCTTTGCAATATATTCTGAAATCTATAGTAGCTGTTGGCTAGTGTAACTATGATAGAATATTTTATGGAAACATTTAATTATATGCAGCAAATGCACTCTAAAAATAAGCTTTACCTGTAAGAAGTTTAAGTCCCATTTTCAAAAGAGGCTTAGTCAATTGGAAAAATAATTTCTATGAAGGCAAAAGTAGTATTTGGAGTGTAAAAACTAGAAATTAATTATTTACCTCACCAAACTGTTTATGCAGTGAATATTGCTTAGTAAGTCCTTAATGAGAATATCCAAAGAAAACACCAAAAGGAATAGTGGTCCACCTGGATTGCTGGGATGGAAAGAAAGACTTCTGCAACTTGTACAGTTTTTTCCAGGTGCTGAAAATAGAACATTGTTCTGACTGCAAGTGTTTCTAAAACACTGGGGTTTGTTTTTTTAATCATGTCTTTTTTCCTTTTTGCAAATCACAAGCAAATTATTTCCCTTATTCGCCCAGTACTTCGTGCACTTGGGATCCGTGTCTACTTCTGAATCTTCTACAAGGTAACAATAAAAACCAATATGAAGTAGTTTGAAGGAGGTAGAATTTATTACATATAGAAAGTTATCCAATATACGAATGATTTATATATTTCTTAATCCTATGACTTCTGACAGAGATGTTATCAACCACAGGATATTTCATTATGCAGGTGATGTGAGCCATCAGAAAGGTAACCTGTTTAGAAGGGAAAATTACCGAAGAGAATGAAATGTCTGCTGAAATACTAATAGTGAAAACTGTTGTCTGTTCTAATAGTTGGAGTATTGAAGGAAGAACAGTTTCACCTGTACTACTTTAATGAAAGGTATTCTGCACACATAAATAATTTGCACTTCCAATCAATTTATTCTTCCTGATACTTTGCAACATTTATTGTAAAGCCAGTGTCTAAATTGTTCTGGTCTTCTTTTGCTATTTGTACTGTTGATGTATTTACACAGAAACTAATTTTCTTACTTAATTTTCATTTCCCTAAACTAAATAAATCATTTAGAGTATGTCTAGAGAGATAAGTGCAAGTAAGTTGAAGAATGTCTTAGTATTGCACAGAGTCACAAAATTGGGCCAAATAGCTTCAGAGTAGAGCTAGGTCACTTCTTATCATTTTACAGTAAATATAAACCTATCATTTGTGTCCTTCTAGGTAGATGTAACTTTACTATCCCTTATTGTCCCAGGATCTCAGTAGGACTTTATTGTCTTGTTCCCATCTCATATAACCATTCTGGAACACCAGTGACTGACCTGTCCATAGAGTTTCAGTGAAGTCCAACCAGTGGCATTTAGTAAGCAATTTTTTTACCTATTTCTATGAAAAAATACAGCACAAAATTTGTCTTTCATATGAATTCATCATACTTTGGGGCCCAGTCATCTCATCATCATACTTTCTCTTCCAGTCACATAGTCTGTAAAGGATCGCAAGAAAGCACCTAATCCATCTGCTCTCTTGAACAAAGAGTAACTATTGTTAGATATTTTCCTTTTCTCTTCTTAAAAATTCCCAAACCATCTCTAGCCTACCAATTCTAGAACATCACTACTCAAACCACTAGAAAGCATTTCACAGTTCAAGCCTGAAATTTCTGGGTTTTTTTCAGTGTAAGTTCAATACCAAGTCTTATCTTTTGTAGGTTCAAAGGAAGAACTATTTCCTTTGCCTTTGAGAAACTTTTTCTTGTTTGAAGTCTATGTGTGATTTTTATCTAGTTTTCTATTTTTTAGATTAACCAACTTTAGTTTTTGCTTTCATCTAGACTTTCATCTAGACAGACAATTGTAATATAGCACCTCAGCCCTCAATGTAATACAGCATGCAAACATCCAACTACAGCTTAACTGAGCTAAGCTACTGATTGCTCTTTATGGTTATATGCAGTTTCCTAGGTTTTTTCACCTCATCTTAGTATTATTTTTTCAACAGACCTACCCTATACACCTGTCTGAGAATGAGATGAAGTCATCTAAAGATCCTTTATATTTCCTTTGAATATCATGGAACACAGACAGATTACCTCAAATTTGAATGTCTAAGTTTCAGACATGTAAATTAGACTATGTGCATTCTATTTCATATGATGAAAGTTGCATTTTTTCCCCTGCAATCAGAGGAATCTTGACAAAGGCAACATAGGACTAAAGCAAATATTCACCTGCTCTCCACTGACAAAGAAATATTCTTAATATCTCCTCAATTTCCTTTTGAGCTCACAAAAATTTTAATTAAAACAACAGATATAATTAAATCAGACAAGCTCTTAGATATGCAAATATTTCCTCAAACTTCTTTGGCAAAGTAACAATCTAAATACAATCTAAATACAATCTAAGAACATTTTACTACATTTAACTTAAATTAATTTTTTTTTCACTGCTGGAGTGGGTATTTGACAACTGGTGATGTGACAGGTGGGTGAAAGGCTGAAAACTGTATCCTTGGCAGGGTGATAGAGAAAAATTTTAGCAAAAAGAAAGGTGATAAGAGCATAGAAGTTAAGTATCTGAAATAAACTAGTGATAGGATGGGGTGTTCAATTCCCTTTACATTGCAGACCTTACATAACAAGTGAATAGATTTTAAGAAGCAGATGGACCATACCATATTCAAAGTTAGTCAGCTCTTTCCTTCTAGTCTCTGCTTTGTGATTTATTTTGTTTTAATCTTCTTTCTCATATGTGTTGCCACTGTCTTCCTAAATCTAGGAAGCTGTTTGTTCTGGTTCCACATGGTTTTATCCACTGGTACATTTCACAGTCTTCCTCAGTTTGGGAAGAATAGAATGGTAATTATGCTTATTAAGATTATTGTTATTAATGATTTTTTTCTGTGAGAAAACTGTAATAAACCAAGTCTTCCATGTTTCCTTTGCTATGAAAATATTTATGACCAGAAAGTAAAAATGGGAGTCTAACACCAAGTACTTTGCTAAATTGATGTTGCAACATGTTCTATTTTCCATTTCCTTTCCTATCTCTATCATGTACTTCGAAAATTGTTCTAAATCTTAAACAAAATTCATATCAGGTTAATGATCCTTCAGTTTCCTCAATCACATCTCCATAATGTAAATATTGATATTTCATTTTCTATTATGTTTTGGTAAAGATAGGTTCATTAAAATACCTTGTTTCTGGGTCTATAATTTCATATACCACTTTGTTCCAGTTTTCCTGTGATAAATATGATATCATCCCCTTGACTTTGAGGTCTTGAAACTATGCTTCTACCTAAGATGTAATTATCTATTTTTTTACGTATTCATTCCCTGAATTAACTTTTTTCTCCATATACCATATCTTCAGTCTTACTGAAAAGTGAGCTAGATATTCTTTTAAGTTTTAGATACTACACAGATTATTTTTTATCTCTACTATATCTGGCCTCAGTTTTCTTGTGTACTTGCTCTCTTTTTATTCATATAGCAAAGAACTTTTATTATTTCTAATAATTTCCTCTTCAGAGCTGAGCCATCTTGACTTTTAACAATACTCGTTTTGTTCCTATACTTCCTGATATCTAGGGCTGCAATTTTATTTTCTGGTCGATGTTGGATTCTATTCCACACAGGCTTTCTATTTGCTGTTAATACCCATCTGAGTAAGTGCTAGGTTGACTCTGGCTGGATGCCAGGTACCCGCCAAAGACGTTCTATCATTCCCCTCCTCAGCTGGACAGGGGAGAGAACATATAATGAAAGACTCATTGGTTGATAAGGAAAGGGAGAGAGATCACTCACCAGTTACTTTGCCCAGTTATTGGTAAAATGGACTTAACTTGGGGAAATTAGTTTAGTTTATTATCAGTCAAAACAGAGTAAGGTAATAAGAAATAAGGCCCAAATCTTAAAAACACCTTCCCCCACCCCTCCCTTCTTCCCAGGCTTAATTTCACTCCCTATTTTCTCTACCTCCATCACCCAGTAGTACAGGGATATAGGGAGTGGGGCTGCAGTCAGTTCATCACATGTTCTTTCTGTCATTCCTTCCTCCTCAGGGAACGAATTCTTACAGTCTTCCTGTGCTTCAGTATGGGGTCCCTTTCGTGGAAGACAATCCTCCGTGAACTTCCCCAACATGAGTTCTTCACACAGGCTGCAGTTCTTCACAAACTGCTTAGACATGGGTCCCTTCTCTGGGGTGCAACCCTTCAGGAACAGACTGGATACCCCACAGGGTCACAAGTCCTGCCAGTGTTTTTTCCAATAGGGACTCCTTTCTCCATGGGTCCCTAGGTCCTATCAGGACCCTGACCCAATGCAGGCTTCCCAGTGGATGACAACCTCCTTCAGGAATACACCTGCTTCAGTGTAGGGTCCTCTAAATATTGCAGATGGATATTAGCTGCGCTGTGGTCCTCCATAGGTTACAGGGGGAAAGTCTGCCTCATCATGGTCTTCACCACAGGCTACAGGGGAATATGTGCCCTGTCACCCCTCCTCCCTCTCCTTCCTCACAGACCTTGGTGTCTGCAAAGCTGTTTCTCTCACGTATTCTCACTCCTCCCTCTGGCTGCTTCTGCTGTTACACAGCAACTTCCCCCTGCCTCCTCCCCCATCCTTCTTATATCTGCTATCCCAGAGCCTCTGCCACCATCATTGATGGGTTCAGCCTTGACCAGTGGCAGGTCTGTCTTGGAGCCAGCTGGCATTGGCTTTGTTGGACATGAGGGAAGACTGTAACAACTTCTCAGAGAAACCATCTCTGTCACCTCCTCTATCAAAACCTTGCCGTGTAATCCCAACACAGAGTGGTTATTGTAATTGGCTTGGTTCTTCTACAACATTAGCTCAAAACAATTTTAATTCTATATACTTAATCTCATTTTTAATTAAAAAATTCAGTTACATTTGAACATAAACTCTGAGGATGTGGACACAATACTGAGGCAAGGCAAATTTGGTGTAAAGTTCTAAATTCATAGTTTCTTGTATCTATTTCATACAATCATCAATTACAAGAGAAAAACACTGAAACTTCTATCTGTACAACCTTAGTTTACACTGCTGTGTATCCTGGGCCTCCTATTACTAACAACGTACCTTGAACCTGTCACCTTATAAAAAGTTAACTGGAATAAAACCGGCTCAGGAATAAGGTGTTCCTGAGGTATGTACTTGTTCCATGAAAGTTATTGTTCCATAGAGATGGAAAAATAAATATAGGTTATAGTCTATAGGGATGAAAAGTTCATTATTCTCTTACTATTAAAATAGTTCTAAGAAAATCAAACTGGTAAAGACCAAAGGCAGGCTTAGGTAGGTCAGTGAGTTACACTTTTTCTCCCAGAAGATGTAGTTTTTTCAGAATTGTATTATGAGTATATAGGTTAGAAACTGAATGAAATATAGACTGTTGCTCTCTGCTAAATAATGGTCTTTCATGTGCTCATCAGTTCCTTCATTGCTTATTATTCACCAGAAAGAAAAGAGAATATCTTCTTCCTCCCTTGTTTCCCTCAATTAGTAGTATTGCCTCCCACACCCCACAGTAAATAAATTTCATGTGAAAGAGCAACCTTCTTCAGAATGCAAGAAGTGTCTACTTGAACTGACCTGGTCTGGCTGATTACCTAGCTCAGTTATCACAATGAATTTATAGCAATGTCCTAGAATAATAATTCCTGGATTTGCCTGAAACTGCACTTTTAATTGCAGTAGTTAATATCAGTAATTTTACAAATAATTAATTCTAATAACAACAATATAAAAATTACAGGTGAAGACGAGTAGTAATTGCTATCTGAACATAATATAATCTCTTAATTTTTTGACATTCTAGGAGAGGTGATCTTATTAAAAGCAGGGAAAAGAAACACAGCTCTCAATCAAATTATTGAAACTGAATATTCTTGTTTTCTGGCTTCAGTTGGGTATCTTGATTGCATCCTGATTTTCTATACATATGAAACTTGAAAATTTTATTAATGTGTTACACACACACAAACAAACACGTTCATGTTTCCCAGTGCTTACATTTTCACTAAAGTATCTTTAGGTGCACAGTAAGGGACAAAGCTTAGGTAATGTTTAGTCTTGATGAACAGGTGCAAAGGATCATGAAGTGGAACATGTGCCTTTCCTCAGAGTTGAGACAAGATCAAAACCCACAAATCTGCATTTTGGAACACAGAGAAAAGGAAAAATTCAAAATTTCACAATTATGAGTTGATTATTAAATTTTAGGTGCTTGATTCAAGCTAATGATTGAATAATATTTTTTTTGAGTTCTTGGAGGAATAGATATTCTATTATAAAGTTTTTCCCTAAAGATTCTTGTAATTTTACTCTGAAGTTAGTATTCACTTGGTAAATATTTTGTAACAGCACACACACTGTGTTAATGCTAATAGCTTTTAAAAGTAATCATAAAGATTTTAATAGAAGGTACTGAAAATGACCGTAAGAGAGCTACATACTTTGCATTTAAATAAATTGATATTTTCTTTAAAAGTTTTTTTATTTTTCGATATGCCCTCAATATCTCTATGTTCTAAAATATGCAGAAGATGTTTCTTTGAAAACATATTAAACCATTAAATATTTGGAGTTTTGGGGCACGTTTGTAAATTGACAAAAAACATTCTTAATTTACACACTTTTGAATGCATAATTTAGCATGACTTTTTTGATGAAATTCTTGGTGATGACAAAAAAATAAATTAATGTTTCCCTGTATCCCTCTTCAAAAAAGTAGATAATCACATTCTTTTTTCTTTCCTCTCATTTAAATCTAAGGCATTATTGTTCTCCCATTAATCTCTAGTAGCTAAAAGTTTAGATTTTTTTTCCTTTTTTCATAAGGTAATACAGTTTGAAGGGATATTGAAATATAACATTATTACATCCCAGGGAAGATGATAAACAAAATAGAAGAGCTCAATTACTTTGTCTCAGCCATTTTTCTTAAGGTGCTAATTTGACAAAACATTTCTGAATTATTTCGTATAATTTGAGTATTGTATTCTGGTATTGGATAAGCTTTTATGAAGAGCTTTAAAAATATCACTAGTAAATGTTTATTCAGTGTTTTGTGTTTGATCTTTTTTGTACAGTCCTTATACCAAAGCTGGAATTTATTTTCAATGACTACATATAAATGCAGCACACGCTCTGCGTCCTAACAGATGCCATCTGTAAAAGCATTTACTTTAAATTAGTGGAATAAGTAATCAAAAGGGCTTTGTACTTAATGCAAAACTTTTGGTGACTATTAAATACTCATTAGAGGGTGTTTTTGCTGTATGGCTGTCAAAATCAGCAGGACGTTTATGTTAGATTTCCTGAGTGGGTCAAGATTGAATATGATTTTACAACTTAAATAACGTAAATGAATGCAGGTTATTTCAGAATCTCCAGATGTTCCTTAAACTCCCTGCCCCTAAGCGAAACTTACAGCCAATTTAAATTTTGCAGCAATATTACAGTGCAGATTTTTGCTTCAAACATTTAACAACTCTCTTGTTACATTCCACTCATTTGTGCCTTAACCATTACAAATTAAAAAGATGAACAGTACTGTATTGGAGGTCTCTTTCTTTAAAACATACATTAATAGATTGTTCAGATCAGTCTATAATAAAAAGGCTTTTGGTGGGATGAAATGTTTTCAAATTTTCCTTATAAAAACTTTATAAATATTCCTTTCCTAAACTGAACTTAATTTAAAAACTAGATAACTGCTGAAATCATGTTCTAAAAGTAAATAGAAGCTTGAAAGTTAGCTGTACAAGCGCATGACTTTTCAATATCTTAATAAATACTTCTTTCTTATATAAATTTATGATACAATAATTTCTTTGTCAACAAGAGGTACATCTACTTGTATATTGTGAGTCATTGGGGTTTTTTACATTGCACATATTGATGTTAATTCTAACCTTTGAAGATGGCAACATCTGTTAGGAGGAAGGCAATAAAGGTAGATCAAGAACCAACTCAGAAAGTGTATTAAAAACTACTTAAATGCACCCTTTAAGCAAGACACTTTTTTAGGCAAACTTTCACTGGAAAACAATCATTCTGGGGTTTTGCAATGACAAGATAAAATGGTCGGATGGAAATTATCTTTAAATATCCAAACTCCAGTACAAAAACTTTGAAATATTAGAGCTTTTTATAATAAGCAATAGTTTTTCATAGTTTAACTCCAAGACAAGAAGAAAAATTCATGACAAAAAGAAAATAAGTAAGAGAGAGAATACCATAGACCATTAACACTAGCTCTTATGGCAGCTGCAGGTGTTGGGTCCCACATCAGGACCCACAGGAATAGCTTGTACAATCTTCATTAAAGAATCACTGTTTAATGTATGTAAGAAGTCTTAAAACTAGATATTCAAGAGATTCAATCATCAGTTGAACTAGGGTTTCTTATAACTAGTGAATGCAAGGAACAGTTCAAAGTCTGTGGAAATGATAAAGGCAACTCAATTCACTTTTTCTGTCTACATATTCTAGGATAGTCAAAGTCCACATTTCTATTCTTTTCTTTAGGAGCATAGGATAATTCACTTTGGAACCAACCTCCTGCTAACAGCATGGTCAGATCAGATCTTGGGGACTTTATCCAGTTTGGTTCTTAAAATATCTAAGGACGGAGTCAGTATGACCTCTCCAGGCAATGTGTCTCAGCGCTTAACAATCCTTTTGAGAAAAGGATATATCTCTTACATCCAGCCTGAACATCTTTTATTTCAATTTATGTCTGTTGTCCCTCATCCTGTGTAAGGAACCACTGTGAGGAATGAAACTGTCACCTCCTCTCTTTAGGGGTTGGCTGTGAGGTGCCCCAGGGTTACGTCTGCACCAGTCTGTACAAACCCCACTCTCTCAGCCTCTCCTTAGGGGGCAACTACTCCAGTCTGATGATCTTGGTCATTTTCCACTACAGTATGTTCATGTCTTTCTGGACTGGGGCTTCCAAACTGGATATAGCACGTGTGAGTGCTAGATAGAGGCAAATATAAATTTTCTTTGATCTCCTGGTGGTGCTCCAGCTGATGCAGCCCCAATACTGCTGGCCATTTTTCCTGCCAGGGTTTGCTGTTGGCTCCTGCCCAGCTCACTGTCCCCAGTGCCCATTCCCCAGAGCTGTTTTCCACTCAGTCTATCACCAGCCTGGTTCTTTTTTAAAGGTCTGTGAGTTCTGATTTAAACAATCAAAATTATCCCAATCTCCCCCCACCAAGAACCCAAACCAAATAGAACTAATGTTACAAACCCAACCATCGGCTATATAAGCCATTGATGGAAAAGTTATTCTATCCTAGAAAAATCCGTACTTGATTGCTAACCAAGTTATCTAGCTGACTAGAAAGAGAACAAATAGCACTCATTTTTAAGGCACTCAGACTGATCCCTACATTTATAAAAAGAGTCCTACAGGCGCTGGATTATTTTTATTTCAATATCTACCTTATATTTGAAGATGACTGGGGTAGCAAACTAATGCTTATGTTTTCAGGACAGTTATTAATAAAAGATGTAAACTTTATAGCTAGGTCTTTCTGTTTAAAAGGTAATGCAGAAATTTATGAGAAATAAAATAAGAAGTTTATGCCCAGGGCATAAATAAACACTCAGTGTATGTCTCTAAAGCTTCAACCACCCAAGATATTTTAAAAATCCTACAGCTACTAATATACGCACGTATATTTCAATTTAAGAGTGATTTATTGAAAGGGAATTTTATTTGAACTCTTGTAAAGAAAGGTCTACTGAAACTGAAATAAACAAGTTTTTAAATAGAAGACACCTTTCTGTACAGATTTTAGCACTGAGTTACAATGATTGACATATTTATTTGTGTGTAGATAATGCCTTTCAAATTGCATAATGCAAATATTTTACACTAAGTAAATATTTTTTCATTTGAGGATGGAGGAAACACACAGTCAGCATGGAAAAACATA
Source organism: Corapipo altera (assembly GCF_003945725.1). Classification (NCBI taxonomy): domain Eukaryota; kingdom Metazoa; phylum Chordata; class Aves; order Passeriformes; family Pipridae; genus Corapipo; species Corapipo altera. Next base: position 36,784,375 of record NW_020884872.1, read on the forward strand.
CTGGATGAAAAAAAATAGGGAAAACTGAAAGCCAACAAGTTTTTTTTCCTTAGTTTTTCTCAGTATTGAGTCTATTAGGCTGTTTTGGTTCAGAGAGCTAACACATAGCTAGTAAAAGTAAAAGTTTTTGAGCTCTGTGTCAAAGTACGTGTTATCTGAATGAGAACTTTGAAACAAAAACAACTTTTACATTTCTAAATTGTCCACATGCGTGATGGTTTTTATTATTATTAGTTATTGTGGTGTCTTACTTTATTAGATAGGGTATTTTTGAAATAGGAAATTATAATAATGTCCTAATTCATTTGTGCTCCTTCAATAAGAGTAAGTCACTGCAAAATTGAGCGTTATTATTTTCTTAACATTTTGTCTAATATGGAGTACAGGTGGTCAGTCTGCATATATTTTTCAAAAATAGACAAGGTCAGTTCTGTGTAGGTAAGTGTTTATAGAAAGCATTTCCTTTTCCTGGAAATGAGATTTAAAATCTAGGTGTTAAAAATATCATTACCATATGAAAAATGACTTCAATAACTTCCCTCCTTCACATTTTTTTCTCTTAAAATTTGTATTCTAGGGTAACATTCTGATGAGAAAGCATGTAGAAGTGCCATGTATGGACAGTATTAATGGGACCCTATGTCTTTAGGTCGCACGGTTTTTAGTTCTGAGCCTCCATTGAGTCCCTATGGTAGAGCAAAGAAATCTCCACATAAAAAAAGTATAAAGAGAATAAATTATTTAATACTTTTTTGTGACTCCACAATATACATGATGATGATGATGATGATGATGATGATGACGATTATTGTATCTCCTGTTTCAAGAATGCTCTTGATCTTTAGTTTTCAAGGTTTAGTAAGTACTGTGTACTCAGATGGCAGACACAATGAGGGCAGAAATTTCTCCTTATGTACTTAACCCTTCTCCTCTGTCTACTTGTATCTACTTTAGTCTATTTCATTCTCAGATATTTCTTCAGAAAAAAATTAATCTCTATTTTTTGTAATATTTTAATTAAATATTAAGGGATGGAAAGAAAGCTTTCAAAAGATTATTCAGACTGTTGTCTTTTATCTAAATAATACTTTCTCATACTTCAGTGACTTATACCTAGACTTCACTATCAGTTGCAAAAAATCCTTAGTTTGTAGAATTGGCATAACAAAGCCCCATTTAATCCAAATCCCTTATGGACAAAATTATAGAAAAAGGTTAGGAAGGAAATATCAGACCATAGACAAGTAACATAACACTATGATACAGGTCTGACCAAAGTTGAATAATATTATTCAAATAATTCAGTTTTAAAAATGGATTTATGAACAGTGTTTAGTAGCCTCCTATATCAGTAAGCCAACTTGATTAAACGAGTGCAGGTGCACACATATACACTTTTTTTTTCTGAGAGGAAAAGGGTTTCCTGGGTTGTTCTTAGTCAGTTAAATCCAAGAAAATGTGTAAGTGAAATTCAAGAGAAATTTTTAATTTACTGGAATTAATTTATTAGTTCATCTGTTAATTTTTTTGAGAAGCTCCTTCATTTAAAGACGCTCTTTGTAAAGTTGAGTAGGTAAGTAGAAAAAGATATTAACTGTTCATTGCATCAGCTCTTGATTAGTGTATTTATGTTGGGCATTATAGTCCTCTTAACTTTCTGTGTAATGTACAATAATTATGTCATACGTATGTCTGCATATCCTTAACAAAGTTAATCGATGAACTTTTACCATTAAAGCATGGTAAATAAGTGAGATTTATTTAGTTCTTCTGGTTTTATTATTTTTCTCCAGGCTAAAAAACTCCAGTTCTTTCAGCCTCTCCTCGTAACACTTTTTCTTGGTCACTTGGGAAGACAAAAGTCATAGCCCCAGAAGTCCCCTCTTCTTTCTTTTTCCCCTCTCCTTGTATGCTGAACATGACATCATATGATATGAAATATCTCTGTGGTCAGTTGGGATCAGCTGTCCGAGTTGTTTCCCCTGCCAGTACCTTGTGTACTCCCAGCCTGTTCACTGGTGGGATGGCGTGAGAGGCAGAAAAGGCCTTGATTCTGTGCAAGCACCACTCAACAAAAGCTAAAATATCCTTATTTTAGCAACACTGTTTTCATCACAAATCCAAAACATGGTACCATACCGGTTACTATGAAGAAAATTAACTCTACCCCAGCCCAAACTAGTACATTTGATCTTATATAATTTTAGTTACCAGGAAAAGAAATGCAACATATGCAACAAATATAGGTTACGTTACAAATATATTGATGATATTCACAGATTTGTATGACGTATTAGACTGTGTGAAAGTCTTTAGATTGTCTAGTATAGATTTCTCTAACCTGGATATAGCTGAATTAATAAGTAATAGAATATCCTTTTCAATCCTTTTTTTGATTAATATAACTTTGAAATTCCAGAGTAGCTATTCACACACGATAGTTTTATATTCACTTTGTAAAAGTGCTCTCTAATATTTTGTTAAAATTTAATACTTTTTTTCTACATTTATGTAAATTAATTGTTTCATTATACTTTTTCTGGAGAGTAAGAACAAATGGATATCAATAAAAAAGACAATCAAATATTTTGTAATTAAGATTAAAATTAAAAAAGGTTTTGTTCTGGAGCTCGTCTCACTGGATTCTAGTTCTTTCTCCCTGTGGCTCAGAAAACTTAGTAGTCCTGAATCAAAGAACAAATAGTCTTGCCATGAAGACAAAAAAAGTGTTTAGATTTTCTATATTTCCCTAAGTTTTATTTGAAGATCATTTTCAGTCTAATGTTAATGGTGAGATAAATTTTCATTCTTTTAAAAAATTCTCTCTGTATACAACTGCTCATCTAAATTTTATTTTCTGCCTGATTATTTGCAGATTTAATCCAAGGTTTTTTAAATCAGTTTCACTTTAAATTCCTTATATTATATTGCCAGATCACTGATACACAAAGTCAATAGTAAAGATTCAGTGCAACAATGACAGGTATCAGAGAAAAATAAATTTCAGTTTTATAATGACATTGATTTAAAATGAATGATGAAGGTATTGTGCTTAAAACTTCAGGTCCAAAACTGAAGACTATATAAAAAATTAGCCTAATTGGCTAATCCTCCGTAAAGTGTTAGATGGTTGTAGTGTATATGAAATATGATTATAACTTCCAATTCTTTTGGTAGCGAAACAACATCCAGTCCTCCTCACAGTAAATGATACATTTGCACAATAAACCTGTCAGAGGAGCTATGGAACCACCTCTGATATGCTTCAACTTTTCTTATTCAAAACTATTCCATTCAGGAAAGGATGGGTTATCACTTTTTTTTTTCAGACATGACTATAACATCAACAAATTATTTATAGAGTAATAGCTGATCTGTCATCAGAAGGTTTAACCTTCTAAAGTTTATGGTGAAACAGATGCATAGAATCAGTAAAAACAAAACACAACCTTTTCATTTTTCCTAATAACCATAAATATATTACTAGTGCCTAACCCAGGTGTAGATTTTAAAATTCAGTGATAAAAAACAAACAAATAAACAAACAGCACTGGCTATCATATAAATCTGCATTATCTTATATTTGTTTAGCTGTTGATTAATTTCAGCAAACAACTGACTATTTCCTTCCAATTGACCAGGGAGCACATTTAGGCTTCAAAGGTTGTAGCTTCATTTAGAATTTCTTTCTAAACAAAGATTTCTAAATGTGTGTTTCAGTAGCTGTCTTGTCAGGTTTCTGAAAAAGAAAAATTAAACCTCTACTATATTTATTCTGTCTTCTCAGGGACTGTTCTAGTATGATAGTTAATTTTATTTTCTTTTTATCAGGAATAAGGCTTATCAAAAACGCTGTATGTAAGTAATTATGAGAAACTATCACACAGATGGTGGATAATAACGTGTAGCTAGGGAGAATAATTTCTTCCTTTTGACAAGTAAAGAGAAATGGCATTTGACTTCTCTTCAGAAATGACAAGACTCAATTCTTGACAGAGAATTGTCTGCTTCCATTTACCTAAAGAAAGGAGATCTGATGTTGCTAATCAACATTTCTTTCAGAGAGCTGTTCATTACCCTTCGTCACTCTAAGATTTTATTAGTTTTCAAATTCCTAAGTGGTTACTCTACATTTGGGAGGTCTAATTGTGGAGCTGAGCTTTGCAGGAAGGAAAGGGGCACTACCCTGTGTTTCCATGGTTTGCATTGAGGAGAGTTAGAATGAATACAGCTAAATTTATCTTTACTACTGTTCAGATACCTTTCTTATATACATTCCATTATGGAATATCTACACAGTTTGTGGGTCTTTGGACTGTTTAAGCATGTTGTCATTTCCTGGACTTTACTGCTGCTGATAGAGAAAAAGTGAAATTGCAGTCAGCATGTATGGTCATACGTTTAAATTAATTTGTCTGATGGGGAGCTTGGGCTGGTGACTCTGGAAGGACATTAATCTCTCCAGTGGTGAAGGCTGAGACAAGCCTTTCAGGGGCTCTATTCTACTCCCACTGTCCCAAAGGTGCCTGCTCTTGCCAAACAAAAAACAAGTTTACTGAAACTCAATGTGCAGATTTTAAGCAGAACAGGAATTTTCTGTAAGTTTTGTAATGTGAATCAGAAAAGGTACTTTAGAGAATAGAGATTCAAGAACAGGTGTATTGGTAACTTGAACCTTTTATCTAAGATTTTTAACATTACTGCTATTTTGGATCTATGCCTGACTGTCTTCCTGGTGAGCAGGTGGTGCTGTTTTTGAAATGTATCTGCAGTTTGTAGTGAAGAACTAATTTTCAGTGTTTGTTTTCACCTAGGTAAAGCTACGTGTACTTTCCAAATATTTCCAGATTCAGCATGGTTCTGATACCAAGTGATGATTTTGCAAACTCTTTAGGATTCCCATTTAGGATTCCCATCACTCTAAATGATTCTATGAAGTCACTAAGCTACTAGTATCTTTTTTTTTCATAGTTTCATTTTGAAATACAGACTTTAACATATATGTTGTCACTCTTCTGGTTAAAAAGAAAATTGACCTATGGAGAAGGTGGAGGCAGGGAGATAGTATAGAAAAGGAAGTGAAATCAGACACACTGGGCCTCCAGATTTCATAAAAGCGCAAAGGAGATATAAGAATAAAAAAACTCAAGAAAATTTACGCTATTCCTTCTCTTTACTCAGTCAGTTGTATCAGAGATTCAGGACACTCACACTGGATTCCTGAGATCTCTTCAAGTAACTATTTTACTAAATTCATTTTCCCCAGGAAGTTCCATCCTCCCATTTCTGAAGGGTTTGGTGTTCAAAACGGGGAGAGATCTGGGAGAGATAAAACGAGATGGATTGTTGCAAATCACTAAATTTACATTTATATTTTATTGTCTCATAGTCACTTTTGTTAAAATGGTGGAGAGAAAAATATTACAAAGAAAGAATTATAACATTTTCAAAACTTCTAAAGTTTGCATAAATCAACCTTGTTCCTGTAGTGAATGATTATTCAATCAAAGGTGGTAAATCAAATACAAAGGTGGGATTGAGAGTCAAACAGTGTTTGGGTAAGAAGGTTAACAAATCCCTCAGGTTTACTCCTAAAACATAAGATAAGGTGATGCCAGCGAAAAATAGAGTGGTTGTCTTACCAAGAAGTTAGAAGGGGAACATTAAAGTGATAACATTTTAATGAAAATGAACAGACTGCCCTCTTCCACAAACTTATTTTTATTTGTATTGCCTGTTTACTTTACAATTTACAATACAGAGTAACATGAATTAAACTGTAGATTTCTGTGGATAGAAACTACTCTATCATCATATGAACTCTGACCTTCTAAAAATTGTCATAGTGAAATTAACAAGAAGAATATCCCAAAACACAGGAGTTATATATAAAATCAGATATTCTTAAATCTAAGCTTAAATAAGTTAAAGCATTCTAGTATGTACAATAGCAGAAAATATAGACTCACAGGATATCTTGAGCTGGAAAGGACCTTCAAGGATCACAGAATCACATAATCAATTAGATTGGAAAAGACCTTTGAGATCATTGAGTTCAATGTGACTGAATATCACTAGACCATGGCACTAAATAGCATATCCAGTCTTTCCTTAAACACCTCCAGGTTCGGTAACTCCATCACCTCCCTGGGCAGTCTGTTCCAATGCCTAATCACCCTTCCTGTGAAGAAATTATTCCTAATGTCCAACCTAAATCTCCCCTGGCACACCTTAAGACCATGTCCTCTTGTCCTGTCACTAATTGCCTGGGAGTAGAAACCGACCCCCATCTGACTACAACTTCTTTTCAGGTAGTCGTAGAGAGGTGTAAGGTCTTCCCTGAGCTTTCTTTTCTCCAGCTCCCTCAGCCACTCCTCATAGGGCTTGTGTTCCAGACCCTCTACCAGCTTTACTGCCCTTCTCTGCACTCTCTCCAGCACCTCAATGTCTTTCTTGTAGTGAGGGGCCCAAAACCGCACACAGTACTCGAGGTGTCGCCTTACCAGTGCTGAATATAGAGGGACAATCACTACCCTAGCCATGCTGGCCACACTATTTCTGATAAGGCCAGGATGCCATTAGCCTTGGCCACCTGAGTACACTGCTGGCTCATATTCAGTTGGTTGTCAAACAGCACCTTTAGATCTTTCTCTGATGGGCTGCTTTCCAGCCACTCTGTCCCCATCCTGTAGCGTTGCATGGGGCTATTGTGACCAAAGTATAGAACTCAGCACTTGGTCTTCTTGCACCTCATACCACTGATCTCAGTCCATTGATACAGCCTGTCCAGATCCCTCTGCAGAGCCTTCTTACTCTCCAGCAGATGGACATCCCCACCCAATTTGGTATCATCTGTGAATTTACCAGTGGTAGACTCCATCCCCTAATCTAGATCATCAATAAAGATATTGAACAGAACTGGGCCCAATACTGATCCCTGAGGGACACCACTAGTGACCAGACACCAACTGGATGTGGCACCATTCACCACCACTCTTTGAGCCCAGCCATCCAGCCAGTTCTTAAACTAGCAAAGAGTGAACTTGTCCAAAGCACGAGCTGCCAGATTTTCTAGGAGTATGCCATGGAAGACGATGTCAAAAGCTTTACTGAAGTGGTAGACTACATCCATTGAGTCCAGTTTGTGGGTCTTCACAGGTCAATCTCCAAAATCACATCATATCTCTGAGAGCATTGTCTAAACACTTCTTGAACTCAGACAGGTTTGGTGCCATGACTACCTCCCTGGAGAACCTGTTCCAGTGACCAATCACCCTCTGGGTGAAAAACCTTTTCCTGATATCCAGTCTAAGCCTCTCCTGTCACAGCTTTATGCCATTGCCTCAAGTCCTGTTACTGGTCACCAGACAGACAAGATCAGTGTCTATTCCTCTGCTTCTCTTCATGAGGAAGTTCTAGACTGCTATAAGGTCTCCCCTCAGTCTCCTCTTCTGCAGGCTGAGTAAACCAAGTGACCTCAGCTGTTCTTCATGTGGCTTCCCCTATAGACCCATCACCATCTTTGTGGTCCTTCTTTGGATGCTACAATAGCTTTAAATCCTTCTTATAGTGTGGCACACAAAACTGCATGTTACAGAGAGTAATTTTTGGAAATGTTTTAATGGCCATCTTTTGCCAAACGACTCAGTTTAATGCAATTATCTTATAACCAGTTATTAGAAAAAGGAAACATTTGAGGAAATTTATCAATAAAGGGAAATGCTCACAAGGAGTAAGAAGCAGTAGATGTAGAACCTGGATTCCACATAAAGACTAAGGAATTTTTCTTCTCTTTTCTTCCGAATGACAATGTTTTGCAGCAAATGTGAAAAACAAGTACAGACGATGTTATAAAGGCATATAACAAAACATGCAGAAAATCTTTAAAGGTAAAACTCTGATAACACTACAAGAGTTCTTAATAATATAAATAGAGGAACTGAATCAACTACAGCCAGAAGATGAAGTTTAACATATTTCTTTATTAGACTTCCTCAGAAAAAAGCCATATGACTCCTTTATATATATTGTTCTCCAAACAGAAACAGGACTGAAATTCAACTAGAAATATTGAGGACAGTTTTAAATAAAATAGATGAACTGCTGTCTACCAAGGGAAAAATTATTCATAAAATAAGTAAACTACTAGAGCAGAAATTATCAGCCTAACAATGAATTGCAGGAGCAACCCTGCGTGGAAGTGAAACAGGAGTTTCGTCAGTTTTCTACCACAAATAAAGCTGCTGAACATGAGGATTGTTACTTGTTACATTCAGAGATTAATGAATAATTAAAAGAAAAAAAGCAATGAATAATTTATTCAATGAATTTGACTGTGTTTTTTTCTTCCTACAGCCTAGTTATCACAACTTTCTTAAATGTATTCATTATGCAAATTAATTCCACTAATGTTCATTTACATTCTTAAGAGATTGGATTTAATTATTCAAAGGATATGTTGCTTATAATATCTGTGACTGGTCGAAAGAAGTCAAACAGAATTGCTTATATCACCTGACTGAGTAAATAAATAACTTGTTAGTAAAACTATACAACAGTATAATTATCATCATGTATAACCAAGTTCAAGCATTGAAATATACCTTTAAACACTTATGTTGAGGTGTCAGCCCTCAGACATTTGCTTTCAAGAAACAAAGGGAATTAAGTCAAAACCTGAAATTAAATGTAGTTCTTTAGCTCTATCTTTCTGTGTACTTTCTGTAAGCTGGAAAAATTTTTCCAGAAAATGAACCTTGTATATTTTCCCTGTCACATTTTTAAGGAGATGTTGCTGACCACTCTTAGAAACATAACTGTTAGGTAGAGGGACCATTGGTATGACCCAGAACAGCTTTTCTAGTGCTTTAGGTACTCAATAAAGTGAAATATGATCCTATGACAACTAACTGTTAATTTTGAAAAAGCATGTCAGGACATAAATCAAATATGGAAAACTGAATCTTAATTTTTTTATCTTCTAGATTTCGTATTTCATATTTCTTCCCTATAAGTATAATTGTTTGTTTGTAGTATTGTCATAGATGTTCTGAGACATAACATGTTTAAACCATATAGAAATACAATTTTTAAGTTTTTGAAAAAGCTAGTGATAGATCCTTTCATAATTCAGAACTCATAATAGTCTGCATCCAGATCTCAAAACTAAGTGATAAGTTCATTAAAAACAACCAGTTAATAAAACTTCTCCCAGATGATGAAGCAAGAAGTAAGACATAGCTGATTTCCTGTAACATAGAGCATCAAATTTTCTTGATTTTCAGTGGTCTAGGGAATTTGGAATTAGTGCTGCATGTCATTTACAGTTAGAAAAATGTTGTGAAGAAAGGCAAGGAATGCCACAGCTGAAAATTTGAGCTCATTTGAGCTGTTAAAGCCTTCTTATTTAAAGGTAAAACTGTTAAAATGAAGCAGAAAACTTTTCTGCTTTTCACAGGTTTTTGCTTGATGTGTAAGTTCTTTTTGAGTCTAGGTTAAGAATTAGTTTATCTGATTAGTAAGAAAACAGCCCATATTGCTGTGATGCAGGTCTCATGTATCCTTCTATAGTGTCCTAAACTCTTTCATGTAGTATATCTATAGTGTTCTAAATTCTTCAGAAATCTTGTTTCAAATTTCCTGTACATTTCTAGAAAAGGACCTGACAGCAACTTATCTACCCAGTATTGACCGTGGCTCAGAGATGCAATGACTGGTGAAATTCAGAGTATGAGACAGCAGACACATGGACCTGTAATTTACCCCTCTGAAGAACTTATGTTAAGTCCCAGATTTTCTCCACTACTGTGTACCATTGTTTTGCTTTTGTACAGTGCATGTGAGTTTGAAAAGATGTACATGTCACTTGTATGGTCAATGTTCCCTTGGTCTCTGCCTAATATTACCTATTGCAAGCTGATTTTAAGTTCTCTGTTAAATTTGTATCTATTTAGCTATATAGCATATACAAACTACTCATAGCCAGATGAAGACTGAGTTTTGACTAAATAATGACATCAGAATCCTAGAACAGGACCTAACACTGACCTTAGAAAGTCAATGAGCCAGGTAGACTTTGCGTGCCTGTTTGCCACAAACAGTACAAGATGAAAGAAGTGAATTTAAAGCATATTAAAGTGCAAGGTTTTATGCTTTTTGGTTTTGATGCTATTTTTAAATGATGCAGAGCGATAGAGAAATCAATAACATATGGACTTACCTGATTGACTCCTTGGCAAACAGTCCCTTGTTTTTATAGATATTTTTATGGAAATAAATGAGGATGTCTTACAAATGCGCAGTTTACTGTTTTAATACACAATTTATGAGATTTATTATTTCAGTTCCCAAAAGTAGTTTGTAGGACATAAGGCAGCATTACTTATTCCAAATGCATGCTATTACTCACAATAAACTCAATAAAAGTAATAAAATATGTAGTTTACTTTTTACACTTCAACAGCCTTTTCTATCCTAAAAACAAAAGGCTTAACAAGTGAGAAAGTATCCTTTTGACAACACCAGAGTAGTTCTGAAACAGGTCAGTGGATGGGTGGTTCAGACTGTCTGGAGTTATAGTAAAAAACATTAATTTCCAAAAATAAAATGATGTAACCCTATGCTTGTAGAGAATGTTTCATCCTAACATATTATAGAGACTTACTAAGGATGCAATTCTGTTTGCAATTTCTGTTTGAAAAACGGACTCAACATCTAAGGAAAAACACTGTCATTCAATGAATAGGTCGGCAGTCTGGAAGCTGGGAAACTTCAGTTCTGTTGTGGGTTTTGACAACAGCCTTCTGCATGTTTTTTAGCAAGTCACAGGTCTCCTGTGGTTTTCCCCTGATTCTTTGCATTTCTCATCTCCTTATAAGTTTCTTAATGCAGACTCTGTGTATTTCGATATTGTATACAGCAAGTAGTCAAAGATGATTCACCTTACTCAGATCTCCCTTTCCCCCCAAAAAAGTGTTGTGAAAAGCATAGTAAAATAACTGTCATTGATTTTTTTTTATTGTGCTTTGTTTTCAGAAAGTCCTACTAGTTCTTGATTTAGCTAGAGTTTCTCCACATTGCTGCTGCTGTAAATAGTATGGTCAGACATGTTCTGAAAGAAAGTTTCTTATGTAAGAAATTTAAATTTAATAAAGATCTAAAACTACAAGACCTTGTAGCTCATAAAAAATATTCAACAGTTTATATTATCTCAGATAAAGAAGTTTTTAATATTGTATTTCTACATTACCAAGGAGGGCAAAAGTCACAAGATCATTGAGAATTGAGAGTTAGAGATATCCAGGAGAAGGAAGTCTGTCAAGAGAGTTTTTTCACTTTTAGATATTCAAACCCAAGTATAAGATTGGTGCAAATGTTTTGGGTACATTCAAGACACTTTTAGTAACGAATGCTTCCAAAGTTATAAGGCTCCCCAGGAGCCAAAGAATTTTCTCACTGAAGTTGTTATTACCTTGTACTCTATGTATTAAATGATTTCTTAGCAGTTTAAGAACTTCATTTGGCACATGATAAGAAAGGATAATGTATCTGTCCTAGTTAGAACAGCTGGGATCGATTCATCACTGGATGGGTGTAGCCCAAAACTGTGTATTCTATAGCCTTCCATGCCATTTCCCAGAAACTGTTGTCAGTAGAGGCCTATGAGGTGGGAGGATGTTCCTGTCCTCATGCCCTTTTATGGAATTCCCCGCTCTGGGGGAGGGACTGAACATTCCTACCTGAGCTGGAGAATATATATAAACCTGGAGTTTCGGAACCTTTTCCACCACTCATGGGATCCAGAGGAGGACTGCAGCTCACCGCTCTCAGCCAGACTGCAGCTCACCGCTCTCAGCCGGACCAAGACCACCACCTTCGCCTGGACTGCAATCACCACTTTTGACCGGACTGCAGCAGCTCTCCCACCGGCAGGTTTTTCCCCTCTCCCTTTGCTTTGGACTCAGGGGGGGGGGCCCAGGGAGCACCACTTTGTTTGTACCCCAGGGTGCTGGGTTGTACATTTGGGCTTTGTGGGTTAGGGCCGGTTGCTTGTCTGTGTGGTCGTACTTATTGTATTATTTTATTAAATTGTTATTCTGACTTGTAATCTCTCTTTTGAGTTGGGTTGGTTTCCCCTGCTGGTTAACTTTTAAACCAGCACAGTATCTTTAGAGTAACACATATGATTTAGATCCAATATTGCTATGTGTTATGGTCTCTTTAGGAACAATATAAAATGCCAAATAGGAACAGTCTGAAGTGCCTGCATGATTCTCCAGAAATGTCTTCAAGTTTGAAAGATATTGATGGTGTCAATCTATCTATCTTGGTTCTGCTTTCCCCCCAAAATTGTGCTATATCATAGGAACGACTGTCTTACTTCAAATGCATTGTCGTTGCCAGGGCCTGAATATTTCATTAATTGGTTTGAATTGCTAGATGAGATGTAAAAGGCTTTCGTAACTGGAGAGGAAAAACAGCAATGTAACTCCTAACTCTTAGAAACCTATACTAGATGGAAAGCCCAAATGAATATAAAGCACAGAATATGCAACATACGGAGCAATAAAATGCTGTTCCACCTGGATTATTATCAAAATAACTGGAGGGAAAAAAACCAAAAGAACAAAACCCAAACCAAACAAAAAACCAAACCAAAAAACCCTAAACCAAAACAAACCCAGCAACAAATGGAACAACTACTCAGTTCAAAAGATGTAATTGGGTAGATGAAAGACAAAAAAGATAGGAAAACTTGTATTTAATAATTATATGTTTGTTCAGTTTTGTATTTTACAACTATTTATTTTAGCTACATTACCATCTTTTGACAAGACTTAGGAATTACATTATCTTAGTTAAAAATTCATTGTGATATTTGTATTAGAGTGATATTTTTAATTAATGCAATTAATTTAATCAATGTATTTAATTACTTATGATCTGTAGGCAATATGGTATTTTCAAATTGAATTGGTATATATAGGGTGCTTGCATTATGAATAAGATCAGAGGAAAATGACACTTTTTAAAATTTCCTACCAGATTTGAATTCTACACATAAATTTTTAAAAATTGGCATCATAGATTGTAAATGTCCCACCTTCTAATAACTTTTGACAAAACATATAAAAAGCAAAAAATTACCTTCATTTACTAACACAAACATTTATAAACAAAGGCATATGAAACAAAGGCATAATTGATTTCTTAAAATTGGACCCTGTTAAGATACTGCACAAATAGATATCTGGTTAGTTAAGCAATACACACGAGCTTGTTCAGGGTATATTTCAGTATTTAATTAGTTTTCCTATTACACTTCCTATTCTCTTTGGTAACGCTCTTTGTCATTTATTTTTTGTATACGACAGTAGCTAATAACCAATGGAGTGAAACAAGGCTGCGTTCTCGCACCAACCCTATTCACAGTCTTTTTCAGCATGATACTCCAAAGGGCCACGGTAGACGCTGAGGATCAGGACAGTATCTACATTCGATACTGTACTGATGGAATGCTATTCAACCTAAGGCGACTGAAGGCCCACACTAAGACCTTAAACCATCTTGTCCGGGAGCTGCTCTATGCTGATGACGCCCTTGTCGCCCACACAGAAGCAGCTCTGCAGCAATTAACATCCTGCTTTGCAGATACTGCTGAGCTCTTTGGGCTGGAAGTCAGCTTAAAGAAGACAGAAGTTCTCTATCAATCTGCACCTCAGGAAGCCTTCCATCATCCCCATATCACCATTGGCAAATCCATACTCAAATCAATCCATCAGTTTAATTACCTAGGTAGCCTCATATCCTCAGATGGTAAGATTGATGGAGACATAGACAACAGGTTAGCAAAGGTATATAGTACCTTTGGAAAGCTTCATAAAAGAGTTTGGTGAAATAAACACTTGAAGAAAAGTACAAAGATCAGTGTTTACAGAGCCATAGTGCTGTCTACTCTCTTATATGGATCTGAATCATGGGTCATCTACTGCCACCACCTGCGTCTCGTAGAACACTTCCATCAACGCTGCCTTCGTACAACCCTAAACACCCACTGGTCAGATTATGTAACTAATACTTCTGTTCTAGAACAAGCAGCAGTCACAAGCATTGAGGCCATGTTGCTGAGAACACAGCTGTGCTGGGCAGGACACATCTCAAGGATGAAGGACCACTACCTCCCTAAGATCTTGCTTTATGGGGAACTTGCCACTGGCTGCTGCATGAGACAAGCCCCGAAGAGAAGATACGAGGACTCCCTGAAACAACATCTCAGCCTTGACCATATTGATCAACATAACTGGTCTACTCCGGCCTCCAATCAGGAGGTCTGGAGACACACCATCTATAATGCTGCTGCTTCCTTTGAGAAAGTACACAGGATCACTCTCGAGGAGAAAAGACAACGCAGAAAGAATAGTGCCTTGCAGAATATACCACCTAAGAAGTCTTTCTGCTGTGTCTTTTGCAACCGGTCGTGCCTATCTCGTATTGGCCTTTTTAGCCACCAGCGTGCTTGTAACAAATGCGGGTAGAGTCCTTCTCAAATCTTCATTCGTGAAGACTAGCCATGCCTACAGCAGCTTCTACATCTCTCATACACCCCACTTTAAACTGTCACTTATAGCTATGGACAGTCTAGACTAGTGAATAGGACATGGGAATGAGCCTAAAACTTCTTGACTGGGATTTTGGCAGGTAAATATGGTTTTATGGGTCTATGTGCAAAGGGGAGTGAAGAGAGACATTCCCAAGGTATTTTCCAGAAGTTGATCAAGTTGAGTTCATGGTGATTGCTAAACTTTTACAACTACATAACTGGAGTACCTTATAGGTATGCCATGTGATAACTTTAACTATATTCATAGTAATATAACAGGCATTACACAATTACTGATAAGGTGTCCCAAAACAGTTCTAAGATGATTAAGTGTTGGTCAATAATGTCCATGCATGTGGTAGTCTGTACATGTTCTTATTGAGAAAAACTTTGACAGACACACCTCCTATGTGTGGATGTGGTTTATATTTATTAAAATTTATATATATTTATATTTATTAAAATTTATATATATTTATATTTATTAAAATTGGCAAACATGAATGGGGCATGAGGAGGAAGGTTGAATGTTTCAAATTTCCCATTGAAACTAGAGAATGAATAGTCCTTTAGAAAATATTTTTCTCATTAAAGATCTGTGATTTAAGACTGCAAACTTAATACTTATTTCTTTCAATTTCAATATAAACCTTGAAAAATTACTTCAGGAAATGAAAATGACTAATAAAGGAGAACTAGAAAGGGTCTTATCCTGACTGTAGTCAAGAAGATACCACTATTTTTTCCTGCAGCCACCCATTCCACTCAGAGAAAGAAAACCTTTTAAAGATCTGATGGTGTCAGCTGAAGTTGCTACCACTACCCACATGCTTTCTGCTGGCAAAATATTGTGTGAGTGCTTTGTAATTTGTTTTAGGTAAAATCAGACACATTGCATCAGGTCACAAGTTGAAGTTGTCAAGTTACTTCAGCCGACTGAATATCATTCAAACAACTCCCCCGCCAGTTTTCACCACTTCATCCATTCCCTTTGCAGTATCACCCTCAGCTATTTAACCAGGCTTATCAGAAAGCAAAGGATCTTTGATCTTTGAAATTATAATTTTTTCCTCCCTTTTTTTCTTTCCTTTAGGTTGAACTAGAGGAAATGGCTTCTTTGGGACAGAAGCTTAATTCTCACATAACTTAATGCTGACACCCAGTGAACAGCTGACAACAGCACTTAATACCAGTTAACATCTTTGGAAATTCTGTGCTGGATTGAAATGAAATTACTACATACTAATAGCTCTATTTGTAATATGCTAGTAATGACATATGATGTTGGAGCTACCCAGAACTATGAGGCAGATGGACAGCCTGTGAGATTTCTTTTCAAAATGCCAACACAAATTGACAGCGGTGCTCCTGATTATATACTACTTTCACAAGGATACCTGACCCAGACATTCGTCATCCATGTCATGTATGAAATAAAAGTAGTCTGACTGACTGGCTAATACAGTACTAGGGAAAGGTTAGAGGCATATTTCAGGGAGTATTAAAGAACTCCAAAGTTATTTGTCTCAATAGCAATTGTACTATTCTAAATAGTGATCCTCCTTTCCCTATGGACAATTGTAATTTCTTTCCCTGACCACAACTTTCTTTCCATTGAAAAGTCAATGTCCTTTGTTTGGAGCAGCCAACTTGATGAGGCAATTGAATACAGATTATAGATACTAAGTATTATTATTACTATAAATTTTATTCAAGTGAATGTATATGTCTCCTTTATAAAATGCCTGGCTGAATGGAGTAGCTGTAATCTGAAGTAGTAGATGGCTGTTGATACTGTGAGAATGAACAAGAGAGGAGTATTTAAACCAGATATAGACATAAGAAGATATCAGTGAATTGCACAATGGATTTCAGTTTTTGGTTGTGTACCATGAATAATTTTGGCAAAATAAATTGCATCAACTGACAACTTTTTACTGAATAAATTATTTTGTCAGAAAAGAGCTGATTGCAAGTCAGGTTCATAAATTTAATAGAGGCACAATGTAGGTCTTCTGTTAGGATGAAAACTGAAGTCTTGTTCTAACAATAAGTACAAGATCTCAGGGGTTAAAGAACTACACTGACCACATATACATTTTCAAGAAAACAAGGAAAATATTTTGTTTCTCTTAAAAATTGATATAAGTAATATTGTTACTATTTCACATAGTGGTGTTCTAAGTGTTACCATTGTCATAATTAGAGATAGCAAATTGCATGTGCAGTTCTAAACACATAAACATGATATGATTGTTCTCTGAATGGAAAAAAACCAGAAATTTTAAATAAAGATGAATTTAGAAACATTTCTTTTCCCATATCTGATAATTTAGTTTATATTTGTATTCAAATACTTTCTAAAACATTTAACTGTTTACAATCTCGAACATGACCACAGGGAAGACATTCATAAATCTGACTGCTATCTTAAATCATTATACTAAAGTAACAACTTTTTACTGAAAACAACAGATTTTGTCAGAGCACCGATGTTAAAAAAGAATCTTATTATTATTGTTCCATTTAACTGTCAGAAAAGGAATTTCCTGAGGTCAAAAGAAAATTCATTATTTTCTGTGTACGGTATAATTTGCCTGTTACCTTATCTTTAAGGTAGGGTATTTGAAAAAAAATCTTTCATCTGAAGGTTGATTCTCTTTTTTTTATTATTTGTCCTCTTCTATCAGCATTTTTTTTCTAAAAATAAATCACAAAGTAATGGATTCAGGGATTCCAGACTATTTTTAAGTGGTATGTCTGGCTTTCAAACTCTCTCTTACAGAAAACAAAAAAAATATAAAAAGGTGATCAGGTAATTTTTTTCTTTATTTCAATAGAGAAAATAATGTGGTGGTCTCTGAGTCTGCCCTATTCAGACCTTATAGCAAAACCAAACAACTACCAAAAAAAACCGTCAAAAAAAGTAATCAACCAACAACTAACTTTGGTCTATGACTCTATTTTCTCAACATCATCAGCACAAATATATTATGGCTATATCTATAATCTGTGTAAGGTATAATCAGCTTTGAAGCATTTAAAAACAGACAGTGAAATATTATTAATTTACTAAAAAAAATATTTATTTAAGAAGGGTTTTTCAACAATATCTAAAATACAACAAAAACAAAGCGGGAAATGTCTCACATATTGTACTCACAGTAAGATTCTGTCAACATTCAGAACTTACACAGGTGTTCCTGGAGATTGAATTATTCACAGCTATTATTCACAATATCTAATTTGTGTGCTCTGATATAATGTAAATTCCTTCCCAAGTCAGTTAAACTGAATCTAAACCCCATGATTTTAGTCCTGTGATTTACCTATGCCCAATACCGAAGTTCCAAGCTTTGAGTTAATCTTAAGTTTGGATTCTTCATATTGTTATGAAGTTACTGTTGAAATTTCTTTTCAAAATCTTTTTATCAGAACCACATTCTTTTTCTCTTTTGTGATGGGTGTCTCTGACTTTGCATATGTGCTGGTTTAAAGGTAGGAGAAATGAACCCAACTCTAAAGAGATTATAAGTCAGAGTTACAATTTAATATCAATAATACAATAAATATAATTATATGGATAAACAATTGATTTTAATCCACAAAACCCAGATGTATAACTCAGTACCCTGGGGTATGAACAGAATGGTGTTTGTTGGCCCCTGTGCTGAGCCCCACATGGTCCCCCTGAGTCCAAAGTAAAAGGAGAGGGAAAACCTGCTGATGAGAGTGCTGGTCACAGTCCGGTCGAGAGTGATCTCAGTCCAGTCGAGAGTGATGGTCGCAGTCTGGTCAGGGTTCTGATCCTCCTCTGAATCTGACAAGTGGGGGTCCGGAAGTCTCAAGACCCCAAGACTGTATACACTCAGGTTCGAGTGGGAATGGTACATCCCCCAGGGTAGGGAGTTCCAAAATGGGTGATTGTAGTCATGAGATATTTTTGGAATCCTTGATGACCCATTAGCAGACTTGACCCCTCAGGCTGGGTGTAGAGGTGCTAATGACTCCCCAGAGGGGAGTTATCACACCTGAATCATTGGTGTGAGGATAGGAACATCCTCCTATCTCACAGGCCTCTTAACACCCAGTTTATAGCCTGATGGGTCAGGTGTGCTCTGGGCAGCTGCTGCAATGGTCTATTGTTAACAGTTCCTGGGAAATGACATAGAGGGTGTAGAGTACATAGTCTGAGTTTCACCCACACAGTGATGAACTGGTCCTAGCTGCTCTAACTAGGACAGCACAATAAAAACAAGAGACTTGGCAGTTAATTAATCTAATTTCCCTTGCAGCATGATCTGACTTCATGGGGAAAAAGAGAGAGAGAAAGGAAAGGAGAAGAGAGAGAAAGGAGACAGTGGAAGAGAGAGAACTTAATTGCAGGTTGGTGTCCAGTTCTCATCTAAACCAGGTAGTCATGCAGCAGCAGGCACCTTTCTCTATAAACCTCTGAAGACCAGCAGGGGCATGGCCAGCATGTCCAGAGTATACCATCAAGATAGTTCTGCTAACAATGCAGTGTTTACTGCTGTTCTTAGGAATTACTGGTAAGGATGAGACTAGGGCTCGTCTTCATGCACCATCTTTGTTATCAGAAGGTGGCAGACTCACAGTTTGTTCTCTCTTAGGCAAAAGCAAGTTAGATCCCAACTCTTCATCCTCCAGGGTAGATGTTGACGTTGCTATGTTGCCTGACAGCAGGAACATTCTACAGAATTAGTTATAATTTCGAGTGATCGGTTCATTATCGTGGGTCTTGTGACACATCTTTCTGACTCACTGGATTACCTGTCTAACTTCTTTATTTGACATTGAGCATGTACCTTCATATCTGATGGTATTTGCACACTTTCAGTCAATGTCAGTTAAATCTTCATTTTGTAATTTTATTAAAATGGGCTTTTTTTACATCAAATATCTCCTACTATATATGCCACTTTTCTCATTCCTTCCTTCCCTCCACTACCCCCAAAAAACCCTGAGGAAACAAAATAAACCTAAACCTTTCTCAAATTACCTTCCACAACTTGATTAAATAAGCATTTAGTTGTTGATACAACTGACTGGTTGACAATTGACATGATAAGTCTACCCTGTTAACAGTTTGTTATCATAGGTATTGTAACCAATTAGTGTCAAGCCTTGTTTGCCCAAGATTAATTTTCCAATATCTGGAGTTCAGAATCAGTTTTTCCTGAAATTAATAGAAACACTTTGAGTACTTTAAAAAGTATATAACTTTGAAGATAAAAGCTCTGGCAAGTAAATTATGTTTGTGTTTTTCTTTTTTTTTTTTTTTCTGATTTAAGTATACATTAAGAAATACCTCAGTCTATATGAACTAAAAATTTAAAAAAGGGTCTAAATGAAGCTGAAAAATTGTAAATATAATTGATATAAAGCTAAGTAATTAAATAAAATCACATAAAAATGTCACTATTTTAAATTTCAATCAAAAAGATATAGGAAAAGTTTTATTTTAAAATATAAATTTTTCTAAAGATAATGACTTATTTTCTAGAAAAGTTTTTCAAATAATTTTATTAATTTTTAACTTAAAGGATAGAAATACTGTTGGCAGTTCACAAATATAAAGAAAATTATAGAGGTCAATAATGATTATGTCCATCCTCATTATTCTAACTACATTGAAATGGGTGATTTTTTAATTAGTTTTAGATGAACAGTTTGACTCATTATTAAATATTAATACTGAACGCTGAGTTCTTAAAGGTACAAAAATATATTGCAACAATTATGAATTTTTAAGAACATAGAGGTTTTTTGGGTTATTTGGTTGATTTTTAATTGAAAAAGCTGATTCATTGAAACCAACAAATTCAGCTTCACAGAAGAAAAAATAAATGTGTTTTTTAGTGAAACTACATTTAGAATTTTTTTGGGGGGGCTGTTTTATCCATTTGAAGAGAGTTTGGAACAGCCTAGTTGAATAAAATTAAACTTCTTTTTTAAAAATTTACAAAATGTTTTCTAATTTACCTGACAAGAAAAGAAATCTAGTGCATCAGATGAGAAAAGAAAATTAAAGCTTATTACAGGATGTATTTAACTACTTGTGACTATTTGGCTGTTGGAATCCGGACTAGAGGATCTTGTTAAATATTAGGTAAAGTAGAATGTGTTTGTGTATGTGTGCATGTACATCATATGTATTTTTATACATATATTATATATATATGGTTATGAAGTATATGCATAGAAAATAAAATTAAGGATGTGGTTTCAATACAAAGAAAAAAAAGTTGCTAGATTTACACATACACACACACTCACATGCACACAGCCCCCACACCCTCCCCCTGAAATGGAATATTTGTTTCTGTACAGACATTTTAATTATTGTCTAAATGGTCATCATAGTATTATGTCTAAGGCTGCTACTTATTGTAATAGTCATGACTTTTATTTTAACATTATTATTATTATTATTATTATTATTATTGTTATAAGGCTAGCATAATGTATTATTACATAGCACATTCCAATGGTTTGGAATTTTATATGCATAGTTCAGGTCTTAGCCAACAGAGAGTGTGAAGAATTTAAATAGGGAACAGGAGACACAATGTTTTTTCTTACTTGTGATGAAATACAAGATGGTTGAGGATCAAGGTGGATGTGTATGTGTGATTGCAGATGTGTCATACTGAGTACCACTCCAAGCCTTTCTCACTGATGGACTATAACTACATTGAAAAAAAGGCCTATTGTATATTTGCACTCTTGAATACATTTCATAGTACCACCCCTCAGGCATTTGTCCCTTCTTTCTAGAAAAAGAAAGAGATACGTAAGAGTCAGGTAAGCATCGAATCGAAAAGGGTTTTATGGGATCTAGCCATCATGAGCTTTTTATATGTCTTCAGATATGATTTTTTTGCTTACAATCCTGTGATCAAAATATTTCAAAAATTCAGAGAAGTACATTTGAAATGTAGCCTATTTGAGAGTATCTACAGAAGTTATCAAATCATTGAGTATATAGGTAAATCTCAGAAATATTTACATTATATTTACTCTCCATACAGAGACATTATGAAAATACTCCAATAAAAAATAAAAGTATTAAAATAATTATAAAATTATCTCCCTACTGTTTAGGCATCATGTTAACACATATTGTCCTTATAAAATGTCTAATCGAAGAAATCAAGTACCTTTACTATGTTCCAAATATTTTTAAAAAATAATTTTACATCCTATGTGTTAAACTCAGTTTAATTTCCTCTACTTAATATGTCTTAAATTGGTACTTAATTATCCAATTCTGTGTTAAAAACCTAAATGGAAAACAAATGAAAATACTGCAGTCTAATAGAGTAAAGACAAGCAAAAAATTTTTTCCACAACTTTTAAGAACGGTTAATTCCCACATCCCTGTTAGCATCATGTAGCATTAACATTTCATGGGTTTAAATTTCTAGCATAAACATCTTGAATCAGATAATTTGTATCAGCAGCAACAAGCAGCAGTGTAACTGACTGCAAAAAAATGAAAAAAAAAACCTAGAAAATCTCTCTTTTAAAATGTTGAATGATTTTAGGTTTTTTTTGAGGGTTGTGGGTTTTAAGACTTCTCTCAGTGCTGGCACTGATCCAGTTCTCAGTTGGAAATGTCATTGTTGTGATTAATTGATAACCATAACCTATAGCAGGGAGGCATATAATTTTAATTTGAAAAGTCTTGGATAGAGACCAATTAGTACCATGGTAAATGATGAGCAATTTCAATGTCAAATGTCATTTAGGGTCTTGTTATGTTGTGTCCTTTCTTTTTTTTTACTTCCATATGCTCCCCTGCCCACTTTCCTTTACATCTTTTAGTGTACAAAATAGTATTATTTAAAAGATTTCTATACAATTTAAAACACACTGAAAACTTAATTCCTTTAAGTAAATGAAATAATACAAAAGATGAAGATGAAGAAATCTTCTAATGAGTCAGCAAAGGCCTGCAAGGCTGATTGTGAATACAAATGCTAAAATGTGGGTGCAAACACACACAGTACTCAGAAAGTGACACGTGGGACCAGGGCCAAAATTACTGTGTACTTATATTCATGTAGAGATGTCAGAAGGCAAAGAGTTTGTGTTCCACATGGATCCAGCCTTCACTATTTCAGCTTTTGTTTGCAGGGTGTTGGATGCAGCATGATAGGTAGTGAAGTTTATGGAAGGTCTCAAACCTCTCAAACAAAAAACAAGATTTTTTTGTTTGTTTGTTTCCTTTGGACTTTTTTGAGCTCTCCTGTGTGTTCCAGAGTGTCCTACTGGGGACAGTGTGGTACCAGAGTCCTCAGTGTGGTTCCGTTTCCGGGATCAGGGCCCTACTTTATAAATATAAATTGGTAATGCTTATTTACTTACAAATAGGTATTTAACTGACATTACAGCAAGCACTATGCAACTGTTTATTAAAAATCAATTAATTAAAAGTATTAAATGGGTGATTTAAGAAGTTACAGATTTCTACTTACTCTCTTCAACATACCTTTCTAAAGACAGGCTTTACTAGGAGGGTGGAGGACAGAGGAAGGATTATCAAAGTATTACCTTTTATGTATAGTTTGATTCTGGATCCTGCTCTTTTGAAACACATTATTCACAATGGATTTTGGTACATATAGAAAATGTAACATACATTTTAAACTTGGCTTAATTATATTAATTGATTATAACATTAATATATTTAAAAGTATGCTGATAAGAAATGAGGAAATAGCTTATTATAAACATTTTTTCTGTTATTCTTCTCTTTTTCTAAATACTTGAGGCTAAAATTTGTACCAAAAGCCTGAAAAAATATACAGTGGGCCAAAATAAGCAGCATACTTAAAAGTGGAGGACAGGCAGAAAATAAAAACAAATTAATGCAACAGTAAATATACTTTGATTGTACTAAAATCATATATATATTGAGACTCAAAGTCTGTCTTTATTTGCATTTTTTTAGCATTCAAATTCCTTTGAATCTCTTACAAACTGTCTTATATTTAAATGTATTAGCATTTCAAGATATGTCTTAAATTATATCCCACCTGACAGCATAATTGGAGGATTTAGGCACAAAATTCTCCTTTGGATCGTATCTCTTTAATATCTGTAGATTAGATGGGGAGGGGTTTTGAGGGGTGAACAGCTGCATAAAATTACACAAACCATAATATCTTTTAGGGTTTTTATCTCAACTAAATATGGCTCATAAGATGAATACTGCTTGTATGGAAGTCTTTGACTTGGGATATTATATAAATCGATCAAGTGACTGTTAATTTAAGTTGGAAAGCTTACACTTTCACTGGAAACTCAGTATTAGCACTCTATAGTATTTTTAGGTTAGTCTCATTGTTCTCCACTTTCAGAGGGAGGTATTCCAGTGTGTGACTTGAATGTCAGGTCATACAGTCAGGAAAATGTTGAGTCTTCATTAGTATTTCCTCCAAGGATGATTTTGTGAAGAGTACCATCTAACACCAATATTTTAAAATTCTTTTCTTTTTATCTCTCAAAAGCATTTATGACTACCACTTGGCCATTTCCCTCTTCATGTGTCCAAACCCAGTATTTCTCAGGTCATTTGATCTTATAGAAAGTCCTAATCAGATAAGGTCATTAACTGTCACAACATGAGGGTTATTTTGATTATAGGTCAGTTATTCTCCGTATAATACCTGTTTTCCATACTAAGTGTTTATAAGAGTAGCATGAATTTGCCAGTATTCCCTGGAAATAAGGCATACAAAGAAAACCCTTAAGCCTTCTCTCCCACAAAATTATTTGAGTATTCAGAGAACTCATTGATAAAATGGTGTACATAAGCTCTTACAGTGTTTGTTAGGACTCAGTTATTTCTTCCTCCAAAACATACTGGTTTTTCTTCTCCAAATACTACCTTCTGCCTTCATTCTGCTATTTCTCTTCAAGTTCAGTTACTTTTGTGTGGTTTGGAATGTTTCTTGGTTTGGTTTGGTTTGGTTTCCCCTAACTATGGTGAAACTATAGATTTCCTCCAAACTGTAGCTGTGAAGTTTTTTTATTTCAGTAAGGAAACTGGAGTGCATTAGAAAGTAAGCCCAAGATACATTTCATTTAAAGTTGAAAACAATTATTTCCTACAGGTCTCATCAGGAAGTGAGAAATGATTCAGTATACTGATCTGCATTAGGCAAAAAAGGCTGACATTTCAATGCCTTTCATTTGCTAATACAAAATAAGTTCTAAAAACAGTTACTGATATATAAATAAAATGTATGGCCATGTTCATTAGGATCAAGTGAAGGTTTTTTTAAACACTTAACTCATAATTTCAATAGCTGGATAATGGATAACAAACACTTTGTCATATTCTATCATGATATCCTAATTAGTCTAATGTTTATATTAATTTCCAGCAGTGAATGATGAAATATCTCAGAAGCAGATGTTACACTATGTAAGTTGGCTGCAAGAAAGCATTACATTTTCATATATGGTTTTGTGTTTCTGGTGATGTAGCAATACATTTAAATTTATAGGTTCCATTTCAAATGAACAGCACCCACTAACAAGCCATTTGTTACTTTTACCTACATATGGAACCTTTTCACTGGCATTGGTTCATGTGCCCTGTGTGCATCGGACTTTCATAAAATCACAAGGTGTCAAAAAGGAATGTGTATAAACTAATTTGCATTACTTGTGATTTGTGACGGTGCAAGAGAGAACTCATATCCATATTTAGCAGGGGGGTAAGGCAGAATGGGGAAAACTGGTGGTAGGCGTTATTATTGGCTCAATTCCACACATACCAAATGTGAATACTTATGTTCTTCCCACAAAATATTAATTTCTTCACATACTGTAGACTTTATTCTTTTACCAGGTTCCAGATAGCAGACAGCTCTTGTTTTTCACTTATGTTTTCCTTTTAACAACAGTCATTAATTTACTGATATGCTGTCTATCAGAACCACATCATCTTGATTAGAGCTGTTATCCTAATCAAAAGGCTGATAATTAAGACTATCCATCTGTAGAGTTCCAAGTGCTAAGATGAGTTGAAGATCCTAATTAAGATTATTTAGGTGTTACTTAAATGCCATCATTTGATTCAGCTAATCATACCAGCAGGTACATTAGATTTGCATTAATGTTCTGCTGGAGCCAGCAGCTCTTTAAACATATCAAAAAATGCAGATTACAGGCACCATTTTCAAACATCTTTATATCAATACAACACTGAGACAATGCTCTAAAGTAAATGCAATATTGGAAGAAAGAGGCAATTTTTGTGTTTCTCAGTCTGCTTTATGGTAATCAGTAAAGTAGTTAAAATAGTTTATTTACTGAGTTCGTCTGCCATAGCAGCTCCATGCTTAAGTTTTCACTTGCGCTTTGAATATATACTGTATGGATGACTTTCAATTTAATGAGTATTTTTCTAGCCTAAATGAAATGGTATACTGTCTGGGAGTTCATTAGTTCCTGCTGACAAATTATTAGATGGGTAGTTTGTGAGTAAGTTATTGGAAAAGTCAAAATTCTCATCTAATAAGGAATCCTTTTGAGGTCGAAATTCTCAAAGATTCATGATTTTGTGTTTAAAAGGGAGCTGTGTTAATCTGCTTTTCTTTTTTTTTTTTTTTTATTTCATTCAAATGTGAATTTATTTTCATCAGAATTTTAGTACATTATGACTTTATAATCAAAACAATGAAGTTTCTATTTCAAATTTAACTTGTAGATTGTTCACTTTCTAGGAAAGAGATCAGTTATTGTTAGTAATGATAAGTAATCTTAAGTCAGTACAATCTAAGATCTTCATGCAGGCCTGTGCATGTGTTTTATGAGAGGTCTTACCTCAAAAAGCAAGGAACTAGTTTACACATATGATGTGTTGGACATCAAAAGAGGCCATGAGTGTGCTTCAGAGAGAGCTCAGCCCCGTAGAAGAAGGTTATGATTATGGTTTGAGATATAAATAAATATATATATATATACAGATATAAATCTATTCAAAGACATGTTAAATCTAAGATTCTGTTCACCCAGAGTAGGGCAGAGGAAGAAGATACCTTTCTTCTCTCTTTAACTACCTAACAGAAGGGTGTAGATAGAACCAGCCTCTCTTGGAGGTGCATTCTGTGTGGAGGAAAGGCAATGGACACAAAGAAACTACGCACAAGGAATCAGTCAGACACTGTAAAAACACTCACTGTGAATGTTGCCAAGCATTCCATCCTCAGCTGTATTCAGAATTTGACTGAACAAGGTCTGAGGGGGAGACTCTTTGAGCAGAAATTCAATGATTCAGTCCATCAGGTACAGCTCTTAAGAACTAGAGGATGATTTAATTTCTGGAGGTGAATCATTAGGTGTAGAAAATGTCTAGGCTTAGAGGTCTTTCTTCTAAATGACTGAAGTGAAAAGAATCACATATTTTTAGTCTCATTCGTTTTTTCAGTCAGACTACTCTGGTAGGATTTGTTACAGAAGATAAAAAGTTCCTGTACACATGAAGCACTCTCCAGTCCAACTAAGTACTTAAACATGGGGACAGCACAGTCACATTGCTGCATTTCCTTTAAAGGAATGTTTACCTGAAGATAAACTGGACTTCATTACCTAGTCTCTGAGATTCCAGTACTCTAAGAATAATGTCCCCTGGGCAACGTAAAATACTGGCCCAAATACAGACATAGTTTCTATGCATAAAGAACATCCAAAAACTATAGTTTCTGGGAAATATGCTTAGCATTAATCTATAAAAATGATCATTCAGTTAATGAGTTTTAGAATTTTTAAGGTTCTTTCAGAAAAACTAGACTCAAGAATAACATGTCATGAAGACAGGAAGAAAGAGGAATATGAGTGGGATGTCTAAGAAGAGAGGGTTAAGTTAATTTGGGATTCAACTATAAGTTTTCTTGATTTGAAATATTAATTTTGCCTCTAACTCTGAAGTTGCTATCCCTATATTTTTCACAACTTTTGAATGTTTTGCAAAGAATTTTGCTTGCAATCTTCTGATGCTATCCTTAATTTTATGTTAACGGATTCTATTATCTAAAATACACCCAGTACCAATAGGAGATGGATGGAATTTTCAAAGAGATTATAGCAATTACACCAAAAGAACAAAGATATTACAGTGTATTTTAGTGGTTACATTTAAGAAGTGAATCATCTTTAAAAAAATCTCTTTTTTGATAATCTGTTTTATTTGCATATAAACAGACATTCACACTGAATTTACATAGAAATAGATGCATTCAAAACAGCTTTACAGCAATCATGAAATCACAGAAGTTACAGATGTAACAGTGTTATTAGTTCTGATTATTTAAACTGGGCATCTGTTTTTCTGAGAGTGATTTTTGGGACAGTTACTGGTTTTACACACCATTTCACACCTGCAGATCCAGACAATAGATTTAAATGTTTAATTTAAGTTCTGCCCACACAACAGAAAATTGATGCCCAGGTTTTCAAGACTCCACTCAGGTTACAAGAGAATTTCTAGAGCATCATTCAACTTAAATGATCTATGTGTTTAATTTTAGAGTCTCTGAAAATTGGGAACAGTTGGTAATCACCACTGATGAAAAGTATCCCTTACAGTTTTAAATCTTGCTTTACATCGGAGAAGAGGTATTCCATATCAGGAGACAATCCAAAGCTTTTGCCTTAAATATGCCGGCAGTAGTACTATCAGAAACACTAAACTGCAGTTAAAAGGTTGTCCATGCTAAGAGCTTAGATAATTACACCTTTCATACCAGCACCTCATAGCGTACAACTGTTTTCTACATTTTTAAGGTTTAGAGATGTTAACGATGTACTTATTTTAAAATTATGTCATTGGTTGTCATTTGCTTTAAATAAGATCTGTGTAAGAGAAATAGGTAGCAGATACATTTGTTAATTTTCTTTGTACCTAGACTTAAAACATCATACCTGTTACTAGTATCTGAACATTTTACTCAGTGTTCTTTTCAACTAGTGATTGAGCAAAGCCAATATGAAGGAAAAGATGTTTTTATCCCATAAGTTCTTAGTAACATCTTTGCCAATTAATGAGTTTTATAAATTGATGGAGGACTTTCCCTCTAAACAAAGTCATGATTTTGTCCAAGGTCAAAGAAGAGCAATCTTTCTAATTTATCCTTTAACAATATTATGTTTACTATAAATTCTTACTTTTCTGAAGGGGATGTGCTCTGCTATAGAAATGGTGAACTGTAAAGTGTTTTATTTTGTGCTCTGAGGAAATAGCAATTTCTCAAGCAATTTGACTCGAAAGCAGAGCTTCCTTTAAATAGTGAGACTGAACCAGAAGATTCTACTTACTGGTGACAAAGAATCTTCTAAAAATACCATGTCTATTGACTGTACCTGGGTACTTCCTAGTAAATGTCTAAAATGCTTTTAATGTTATATTTTAAGATTGCGGTTCTAAGCAATATTTCCTGTTCTGATATTTTATTCATGCTGTTAGTGCTAAGTTGATTAGCTGTCACTATAATTTCTTTTTGGAACATATTCCTTTAATTATCATTTTATCTTTCTGCAGTTTTTAACAGTCTGAAGCCATAAACCAGTTATTGTTTTTACTACACTGGTGTGACAGTGAAAATTAGATAACCTGTCTGCGAAAGTACGTATTCATGGGAAAACTGCTAAGCGAGTACCTTCAATCGCAGATTTATGGAATACATCTCTGTAAGACTGAAGAAAACAGACTCTTGAACCTGATGGAAGTACATAAATTTTTTTTAATTTTTTCATGAAAAAAAATAATTTTATGTACATAAAAATAAGAATGTAAGAAATGTTCCTAATGTTGGACCATACACTTAGTCCTTCTTTCAGTAAGAAATATAGTAGAAATGTAGTAGGATATGTCATTTAAAACTAGCATACAAGCCTTGCTACTGAATTCCATTTCCCTTGTAAACTCCATTATCCAAAATCATTAAATTAAGAATGTTACAAAGTACATTCCTATGCATTCACTTTAATATCTATCTATGGACCTACTATCTATGAATTCTTCTAAACCACTTTAGACCCTGTTGATGCAGTCTTCAACCACAAGACAGTGCAGCAATAAATTCCAGAATTGTATTGCCTCATGTTTTAAGTACTTTTGAAATGTTTATCTTGTTCTAGCTTCAATGAGAACTCCCTATGTCTAGTACTGTGGGATTTGGTAAATAATAGTTCTGTATCATCTTATCTACTAACTTCCTGTTTTTTTCTAAATCTTACTAATCACTCTTCTCCTTTTCAATTTAGTGTCCTAGCCTTTTCAAATTCTCCTTAAACAGTAGATGTTCTGCTCCTTTATATGTTTGTTGCCCTTCTCTGTACTTTCTCTAATTCCACTGAGTATTTCTTGATGGACAAGCTCTTAGTAAATGCTGATATAAACATTTACATATTTTGTAAAACAATTAATTTAAAAGTTCCAAATAATATAAAGTATATTCTTCAGGATTCATAGTTTGTTCAGTCAAATAATTTAACAGCAGTTTGTTGGGATGGGAATTTGATGGCCTTCCTATAATTTATGTATTCTAAGAAAATCAAACTCGAATCTGAAAAAGATTATGGGTGCGGATTTACGGGGGACTTGCTGAATCCAATAACCTAAGAGGTAAGGCTGCAGCAGCTCCATGCCCCTGGATCCAATCAGTAGTGAGGCTGAGAAGGTATTCCCAATAGGCTCACTACAAACATTTGGACATAACTAGAAAAGTGCACTGCCAACCACCTCTCTTCATGCACTCTGTCCTTCTTAGCCCTTTATCTCTCTGTTTTATCACATCTGCCTTCCTAACCCAAAGATTTTCTTACCCACACATTTAATGTAAAACATTAAATGCCAGAATATCTTTTGGAATCTCAGAACCACTCACCACTTGTAATGAGTAGGAAATTCTGAGCAGTCCTCATATTTCATGATCTCTATGCCAGTGATATTTTTGAATTCATAAGTAATTATACCTAAAAACCTTTGTAGGTGAAAAAAGAATATTCTCATTATAATTTTTTAATAAATATTTTTCAATTAGGTTATAAACAGCTAAAAGCTTTGTTATGCACCTAAACAACACAATTTGCTACTTCTAGCTACAATCCAGAAAAGTTTTGTCAATCAGATCTAATGCGTTCTAAGTATTTGATAACAGCTCATCATATCCTATGAGAGTTCATTCAAGCACAGAGGGAAAAGTACCATGAATAAAGGTTTATAGTTGATTTGGGGTTATATTTTTTAGTTAGTAATATAATATTGTCCTTATTTCTGCAAGCTTACTAGCACAAGACAAATAGATTAAAGATGCCCGAGATGTTAGTTTTCCTGCTATTCAAATTCTTTTGTAAATATTCATAGTTTATTTTATTTGCAGAAAGTGGAAAATGTCTTGCAATCTCCACCAAGAAGATTCTGCTAGTCCTCCATCTGACTCTCAAAAGGATCATTTCCACTGAGAAAAACAAATAAACAAAACCAATCAAACCCCAAAACAAAATATCTTAGAAAGTTTGAAGTATTCTAGGTTTAGAGCAGTGAGGACACGTGAACTAAACAATGACATTATCATACCCTGGTTTTTTGCAGTATTTGTGATCTCTTTGTTCTTTTTCAGATTGAAATAAAAAGGAATCTCAATAATTTGGTTCCCTAAATAGTTTATTGTATCATTTTCCTGAGTAATATTTTTGTCTGTGTGTTTATTACTGAGCTATCATTTAGCAGAATCTTTTTTACTGATACTTTTAGAATTTCAGACTTCACAGGCTTCTCCAACATAGTGTTACAATTACAAAACCCATTAGAGAGAATATAATTGCTGTTAGTGCACAATGTTTGTAATATATATTAGGCATCAGATTACTAAAAGGCATACATATTTAATGAAGTAACTCTGAATACAAGGTTACTAATGATTAATAGCCTGAAAGGACACAAAAAGCAACATGCATTTTTCCTAAGCCATTATAAACTGCCAAACATATTACAGAAATTATGGGTGAGAAAGTAATCTGCTGGGGTAGTGAAAGTCAAAGGAGAGAAACACAGTGTTCCATGAAATTATATATTGATGCAGATATTCTGTGCAGTACAATTTCAACACTAGATTACCAAGAACCTTTATGAATAGCAATGTAATGCTTTTAGTTATACTTATGATAATTGTCTGCATGATCTTAAAGACATTTTTTTTACAGGCTTCCTGCAGTTTTAAGTGCAGAGCAGCAAAAACAGTTTGGGTGCTCATTGTGGGATACCTAAATGTCGTAGGGTCTGACTGCAATCTGCTTGTATTTTGAATGGAGAGAGAGTAAAACCCTGGGTTTATATCCCTTCTAAATGTTATACATTAGAAAAGGATTAGACTTGATGACTGCTGAGGGGGTAGTTAAATCACATGTGAACTGTTACTCTCCTTACCAGAAACTGAACATACTTAAATAAGCCAAAATCCCGATAGCTTGAACTGTTTGTAATAAGTGCTGGTCCCACATTTGAAACTTGTGGATGCCAGTGGCTCTTGGTCCTTTCTATTCTTTACTGCCATGGTTGCAGAAGATAGAGAGGGAAGTAAAACTGAAAAATAGTAGTGAAAAATAGCTTGTTTTCCTGGAAACTTTTGTTGAAAACAAGGACTAACTGGGACTAAACAAAATGGTAGGATGACTAGAATATTTAGTGGTGTTTAACAGCAGAATATGAAGACACACTTTTGAGTGTGTTTCATCTAAGTCCCTATGACACCGGATGAGACTATGAGTTTATGATGGTGCCATTTCACTGTCACTTACCTATTTGTGATACTATTGATCAAGATTCAGAATGAAGTGGCTGGGAAAGTGTATTAAATATGAATGACTAGAATAACCTCTTGAATATAGTGATATTGCATGTTTAAGTATATGTACAGTTCCTGACTTGTAGTCACCCTGACAGAAGAAATCTATCATTTGCATACACCAGGTTATTTCACAAAACAAGTTGACAGATATAAAAAATGATCTTGATAGTTCTGGAAAGTCCATTATGTAGAACCAGTCATAGAATATACTAGCAAAGAGAGTTATTAAAGGAGAGTTATAAACAGTTTCAGAAAGCTAATCTCTCATGTAAGAAGAAATGTGTCTAATATACTTGTTATGGAGCATATATAAACAAAGAAGTCTGGCCTTAAGTCTTATGTGCTATAGGATAACTAGAGTGAGGTGCAACAAAGATTGCAAAGCAATTAATAACTGTGACTTGAGAAAACAGCAACTCGACTTGGTTGCCAGAGTTATATATTTGTTCTCCATGCACAGGAAGGAGTTCTGTCAGGTGATCTGTTAATCAAAGTGGCAGGTTCTGCTTCCCTTCTTCTCACTGACATTAATGTTGATGCATTGCTTTTTTGATATTTCATGTGTTTCTGCATGCCACAGATAAGAATTTACCCACAAATTCAGAGCTTTTTCTTACATATCATCTGGGTGATAAGCATTTAAGTTTTCTTTGCAGAGGGAAAGCTGATTCTTGTTGATAGTGTGTTGATAAATGAGGCAAAAAATAAGCATTAGTGAAAGGTTCTTTGTTTTTAAGCAGACATTCCATTGACCATGTAGCCAAATATAAATAAATAGCAAAAAAGGAAATTCTTTCATTTGCCACCACGTTAATTTTAATGACAGAAGGATATTTAATATCTGCCTTTATATGCTATGGCCAGCAGTAGATGAATCATTGCTTTTTCAAGGCTCCTGTAACATTGTAAAATACAGCAATTATTAAATTTTGAGGGGTTTGTATTTTACCTTTACTTACATGTAGGTACAACATACATAAACAACTATGATTCAGGGATAAGATGCAATGTCAAAAACTGAACTATGGAGGTTATTACAATATGGAATACTGAATTTATGTGAGAACAGAATAATAGAATATTAAACATTATATAGCTTCAGGTAAAACCATTGAAATAAGGGATGATTTATACAAAACAGCACATTGTTGTGGTTTAATGTAGCTGGCAACCAGGCCCCATGCAACCACTCTCTCTGCTCGTTCCTCCACCAGCAGGATCACGGACAGAATTGGGTGAGTAAAAGCCAGAAGACTGGTGGGTTGCGATAAAGACTGCTTAATAGGGAAAGCAAAAACCATACACACCAGCAAAGAAAAACAAGGAATTAATTCACTACTTCCCATGAGCAGGCAGGTGTTCAGCCATCTCCAGGACAGCAGGGCCCCATCAAGCGTAGTGGCTACTTGGGAAGACAAATGTCATCATTCCAAACGTCCTCCCCTTCCTTCTTTTCTCCCCCACTTTATACACCAAGCATGATGTCATATGGTCTGGAATATCTCTGTGGTCAGTTGGGGTACTGACTGTGTCTCCTCACAACCTCCCATGTACCCCCAACCTCCTTGACAGTGTGGCAGTACAAAAAGCAGGAAAGGCCTTGGCTCTGTGTAAACCCTGCTCAGCAACAACAAAATCATCATTGTATTATCAACTCTAATCCTAACCCATACACTGTGTTCAACACAAATCCAAAACACAGCCCTATACCAGTCACTGTGAAGAAAATTAACTCTACCCCAGCCAAAACCAGCATACCTACATGCAAACACAGAGCGAACATGAAAGGACAATTAATAATACGTTGAAATTACTTGATTGCAGTATAGTTGAGTATCATGTATTTGTAGAGGTTAGATATGGATAAGATCTGTTAGGTCTAGGATTTTGTTTTTCTGTCAAACAAGGTTGCTACCTATTACACATTCTGCCAAAATATACCACTGCCTCTCATTGCTTGGAAGTTTCCAGGAAGTAGATTGAATTTCACAAAATAAATAATTTTCTAATGTATTTGAGAACCATGAGGGTGAGTTTCTGCATTGACTTCATGTGTCACAAATGGTGACAAATCACTGCTTACACCAACAACCCATGAAATTCTTCACCTGGGATGGGGTAACCATGGATGTTCGTACAGACTGGGGAATGAGGTGCT
The DNA here is from genome assembly GCF_003945725.1 of Corapipo altera. Taxonomy (NCBI): domain Eukaryota; kingdom Metazoa; phylum Chordata; class Aves; order Passeriformes; family Pipridae; genus Corapipo; species Corapipo altera. Next base: position 36,819,017 of record NW_020884872.1, read on the forward strand.
GGAAAACAGCATCATGGAAAGGGCCCTGGGGGTCCTGGTCAACGACAAGTTGAATATGAGCAGCAGTGCCCTGGCAGCCAGGAGGGCCAACCGTGTCCTGGGGAACATCAGGCGATGCATCACCAGCCGGTCAAGGGAGGGGATTGTGTTGCTCTGCTCTGCACTGGGGTGACCTCACCTGGAATATCGTGTGCAGTTTTGGGCACCACAATATAAGAAGATATTAAGCTCTTAGAAAGCATCCAAAGGAGGGCAACGAAGATGGTGAAGGGCCTTGAGGGGAAGCCGTATGAGAAGTGGCTGAGGTCACTTGGTCTGTGCAGTCTGGAGAAGAGAGACTGAGGGGAGACCTCATTACAGTCTACAGCTTCCTCATGAGGGGAAGAGGAGGGGTAGACACTGATCCCTTCTCTGTAGTGACCAGTGACAGGACTCAAGGGAATGGCCTGAAATTGTGTCAGGAGAGGTTTAGGTTGGATATTAGGAAAAGGTTCTACACCCAGGCTGAAGAAAAAGGTTCTTCAACCTGTTCTTGGGTACTGAAACAGGCTCCCCAGGGAAGTGGTCACAGCACCAAGCCTACCAGAGTTCAAGAAGAGTTTGGATGATACTCTCAGGCATGTGGTGTGAGTTGATCTTGTGGTGGGATGATCTTGTGCAGGGCTAAGGGTTGGACTCCTTGATCCTCATGGGTCTCTTCCAGCTCAGCATATTCTTTGATTTCAGATAATAGTATAAAGACATCACTTAAGAAAATATATGAAGAAAAGAAAGAAAGAGAAAGAAAGGATAAGAGTAGAAAGATGTGGATCTGTGGATCTATGGATCCAGTGATAAGACCTGATTATTGCAATTTAGTTGTTCCTTGGTCAAAGTTATGGTCACTTGATCCATTGGGTGTGGGGGAAGCCCACAAAACATAGAGTTCAATAGGTTAATATACATTTAGGCTTACATGGGAATGTCCAGGTATCTCTCCTAAGGGGGTAGTTTTACACTGTCGGTTGAAACACTGTGGAACTGTTACAACACTGTGAATCATGCCCCAACACTGGTAAAAGGCCCCAGGAATGAGTCTGGAGGCACTTTAGGGGTCTTTGATGGTTTATGACACCTTCTAAGACATGACTGCTGCCTCTCATGTCAGTATAGTTGAGCCAGTTATGCTCCATAAGAAGGGATGAATATCTTAAGGCCTATGTGCGAATGTTCCAATACCTTCCCCACGAGAGGAGTTTTACAGCTGAGCCAGCTGCGTAAAGGAGCACATTAACATGCTTGTAAGCACTATCCTGCTTCTGTAGGGTCTTTTCCCTTTTTATTGGTCTTTTCCCTTATCTGGCTCAAAACTCAGCTTGTAGCATCTGGTGGGTGGTGGGTGCACAACCCCTCTGTCTTATGCAGACCAGAGGTTTCCCCACCACACACAAAACATTCTCCTATTCCCCTTCAGTACGGGGGTGGGAACCTGGCCTCAGTGAAGCACTTTGTTGCTTTTGCAAATGACCAATTATTTTAGTTATTAACCATTACCATTTCAGTCTCTCAGACTGAAAAACTCCAACTCTCTCAGTCTGTCTTCACAGGAGAGGTGCCCTTCTTCATCAAAAACACCTTAGAGCAATGCTAAATGGCCGCTATAGCCAACTAGTTCTCCATTGATATATTCTTGACATTTTGCTGATGAGAGTAATCTCGCGGATAACTATTACAGTAGAATTAATAAAATCATTGAAATAGTTTAAAACTCTTTTATTCATCATACCTTTCCCTGTATCTGTCTATGTATTATCTACTTATTTGTATTGATATAGGTATCTATTGGTACAAATGAATACATACAAAGAGAAAAACAGACTAACTTCTTCTACATACAAATTTATGAATGACCATTAAAAAGCACTGGTGAGGCAACACCTTGAATTCTACGTTCAGTTTTGGGCCCCTCACTACAAGAAACACATTCAGGTGCTGGAGCATATCCAGAGAAGAACAACGAACATGGTGAAGGGTGTGAGGCACAAGTCTTATGAAGAGTGACTGAGGGAACTGGGGCTCTTTAGCCTGGAGAAAAAGGAGGCTGAGCGGAGACTTTATCCTTCTTTACAACCTCCTGACAGGAGGTTGATGAAGGATGAGGTGTTGGTCACTTCTTCCAAGTAACAAGCAACAGGACAAGGGGAAATGTTGCGACAGGGAAAGTTTAGGTTTGATAGCAGGAAAAATTTCTGAATGGAAAGGGTGGTTACATACTGGAACAAGCTGCCCAGGGAAGTGGTAGAATTACTATTCCTGGATGTATTTAAAAGACATGTGGATGTGGCACTTGGGGACATGGTTTAGCGGTAGACTTGGCAGTGCTGGGTTAGTGGTTCAACTTGATGATTTCAAAGATCTTTTCCAGCTTAAACAATTCTGTGATTCTATAGGGATAAAGAATCGTGACACATCCCCCTTCACCCTAACTTTCCAAAATGAAAAAGTTGAATTTACATATTAATAAACATTTTTAAATTATGTTTTAGAATGGCATATCCTTCTAGTCCATGTGCTAGTAAGATATATAATATAAAGCATAAATATGCATTATTTCAAGGTATTTCTTGTGGCATGTGGATATTTCCTCTTTTATGTATCTAGAGTGAAGAATGGTTTACATGGATGTAGCTATATAAATGAACTGAGGAATTGAAACTGTTAGAGTGTAAACCTTAAATGACCCAAGGCAGTGAAAGAGGCAGACAAAACCTTCCTGGAGTTTTTTTTCTCCTTCTAAAAGCAAAGCAAGAACATTTAATCAAAACATTTTATTGAGTTGGGCAAAATTATTGGAAATTTCTCTTTTCAAGATTTGAATTTTCATAAAATAATCAAGTTTCTTGAAATTGTAGAAAGAAAAAACATTTACTTTGAATTGTTACAATGAGAAGTTTAAAAGATTGAAATCGGTTTTGATATTTCAATTTGTTATACATGTATGCATTATTACAATCAAAATAAGTAAATAATTTTTTAAAAATATATTCATTAGACTGCATATTTTGAACTAAAAAAGCTAATTTAAAAACTATCTTTTACCATATAATTTTTTTAGATCTGCAGCCTATCAGCAAAATTATTCATATACTTAAAAGAAGAGGTAGAGTATTTTTTTTCAATAGTTTAGTTTTCCAGTGTTTTCTGTTTTAAAGTTTATATTAACTGAGTTTTTATCCATCTGATTTGACATACAGCTAGCATTAGGTAATTTCTAACTTACACTAGTTGTTTGAGCTATCTCTCTCTCTGAAATCTGCTGCTGCACATACAATATGTTTCTACTTCTGCAGTGATCATATATGGATGATTGCATTTAGTGCTTACCAGTGCAGTACCACGAGTTGTCTAGGAGCTTTCTATTGCCACATAACATTCAGTATGATACTGAATGGCAAGTGGTATGCGTAAGGTGATGCCTGCCTCAGAAGGCACCTACAGTCATTTGGGATTCAGAACATTTCTTTTGGGAATAGTCCCTGAGGTGGAAATAGGGAGGAGGCTTCCTCCTTAATCATAGTTGAATGTGTCATTATAGCCCAGGAAGTGTGACACGAAGTCCACAGGGAAAAGGAGTGAAGTGACCGCTTTTCTTTTTAGGAAGAATTCTTATATCTGGACTTCAGAATAATATGACAAAAGTTGTGCAGACAGAATCATGAACTGAATTGGTGGATGAGTAATTAAACAAGAAAAAAACAAGTAAGCAGTACCGAAAGCAGTAATATTAGGCATTAGCCTTTAGGTAAAACATATTCTCAGCATTGGTTTATTTTCCAGTATCTGGCATCTCAGATTACTATCTGAGGTCAGTGTTTTCAAAACTTAAAATAAAAAAAGTTGCTAGTTAATAATTTGTTACTGTAGCATTTATATTTTCCAATAAATGAAAAATGTATTTTATGTCTATCACATGTGTACAGATTACATTTCATTGACATTTCAACTGTTTACATATATTGAATGAAATAAACTATGCTTTTTATACCTTGATGACAAACGTCCCTATGATTACAAATCAACCCTGAGATTCACTCAGTTGTTTAGAGTATAGTGCTAATAATGCCGAGCTTGTGGATTTGATCCTTGCAGGGGCAATTTACTTGTGAGTTGGACTTAATGATCCTTGTGGGTCCCTTCCAACTCAGAATATTCTGTGATTCTATGTCCTGTACAAAATCCTTTCTGGAAATTATTCGTATAGACTAAAACAAAAGTACAGGCTTTTAGTACCGTGTGTCTTCTTTCTTGTTTATTTTTTTTCCTTTTCCTCCTTCCCCCCACTCCCTTCCTAGTTGCATATAGTGCTTGAGCTAGGTTGTTCTCATACCTGTACAGGTAGAACAAAGGTACTGTTGCTAGAAGTATCTCTGGCTTCCCAGCACATTTCAGTCTTGACCTAAAAAGTTCAACTCCACAGCTGGGGGGGATGCATATTTTGCACACCCATGCAGCCCCTTCATTGCTGTTAAGACTGACAACGTCAGCATCAATTGTGACAGTGACTTTTTAATGTGGGCTAGTTTCCAATAAGCATGTAAAGGAGACCTTTATTTCACACAGGTCACTAAGCCATAAGATACTGACAAGCTTTAGTTGCTGTTGACTCAGGTTAAATTTGAAATAATGACCCAGTGGTGACTGGGTCCATATCCCATTACCATCACTCGAAGTCACCCAGAACTTCATGACAATAACATCTTTGAAGACCTTTTAATTTGCTTGAGCACGAATTTCCCCTCTTAAACCTGTGTTGAATGGCCCTAATCAAATTATGTTTGTTCAGCTTATTCCTTCACTAATATCTTAAAATCCTCTGGAACTTTTCCCAGTGTTTTCTATTGCTCTCTTCCTCAACTAGCAGCTGATGTGAAAGTGAGTTATACTTGATAGCTATTTTTCTGACCCTTTCAGTATTTGGCTTATGAGAATCAACTCTGCAATTAGATAATATACTAAAATACCAATCAATTACTAGCTTTTGTTTAATGGTAATGTGTCTACTGCCTAGAATCTTGTTAAAGGCCCAAAATTAAGCATCGAAAGAAGGGAAATACACATTTCAGAGGCTGGATTGAACAAGTAGTAACTGATTTCAATCTTCACTAGTATACTTTTAATTGACCATTTTTTTATCTGAAGTGTCATTTCATTATATTGCTTATTTCTTATCCATGGTAACTTAGGAAAACTGTTTCTGTTGCCTTAATGATAAATAGGAAAGAGTGTGATTCTTGCCACTTCCAATTGCACCTTTTCCTCTACACAACTTGTAAAATGTTCATGAAAAAATATTTCACCTAAAAAAATATATTCACTTCCAACAAAGTAATTCCTAGGATTACAGAGAAACACTGAAAAACTGATTAGTATCCAAGAGACACCACAAATGTAAAAGGAATCACTCACTGTTACAGAGCATACCAGAGGGTATAGCTGAATAGACCATTTCCCAAACTTACCCTATGGACTGTTGAACATGTAATGACAAAGTCCCCATTAAAATCTGATGTAGTTTCATGAATGGCACAATGCTTATTTAAAGGTGGCTCTTCAGAGTATTAAAGAGGTGTTCTATTACATGGAAGGTATCAGACTTGCTTGGTGATACAGCAGACTTATGAGAGGATATTGCTGGTATCGCTAGTTCGTAGATCAGTAGCTGATACATGTTGATAGTCCTTTTTATAGTAAAGCCATTTTGGAGGTCATCAGAAAAAGCTACCTCAGAAGAGCACATGGTTAAGATGTTAACACATAAGTCAGGAACTTGAGTGAGGCAGTCCAGCACCCAAACATGGACTGATCCTCTGATTTATCACAGGGTTGTTTGCACTGCAGGTATCCTTCAACTCTACCCTCCTATTGAGCTATGCAGAAATTCTAGGTTGAACATGAAAATGTATTTTCTGAAGCTTTCATGATCACTAGATATTCTCCATGTCTCCAAACCCCTATATGTTTCTATGTTAGAAAATACTATGTTAATTATTAATTCAAACAGTGAGTTTTTCCTCTAGAAAATATCTTTTCCAACCCTAATAAAAATAAAAGCTTTTTTCTGATAAGTCTACATAACTAGCATGAATATCGATCTTCAAAGAAAGCTGTTTTCAAGAAAGAAAAAGGCCCTATCATTTGCTTGGGTCGTCAATTAACTTGGCCTGTTTGGGGGACTGGAAAAATTGGAAAGATCTTTACATAAAGTTTTCTACCAAGTCTCTCAGCACTTTTATTAATACTGAAATTGAAGTGGTATCAGCTAAGGAGTATATGACATTTAAATAACATTGGGAAAATATTAATTCCAGTAGGCTTCTATTTCTTTCACTTTGTTTTAAAACCATATGCTAATATTTTCATTCACTGTTATTGTTGAATGGTAGGTCAAGAAAGACAAATTGTTTTGAGGATGACAATTGCTTGCACTGCCTGGATTTACTAAAAAGACCTTCCAAATTTTTAAAAGGTTCAAGGAAGATTCCTACTGAAGTCCAAATCATACCAACAGATTCTTTTCTTATCTTGATTCTGACCAGGCAAATAAAGTCATAAAAGCTATCTTTGACAAATTTTGTAAGGCTTCTATTACATTTAAAACCTTCTACCTTTGGCATTGATCTTGACTGAGCTTTGATTATTAATTTATCTGTAACTTAAACCTGACACAGGCACACAATGAATCTGACATACCAACTCATTGATTTGAATCTACATTACAGATGTACATCATTAGGAAATAAATACTGCACTGAAACAACTTGGGTTTATGTAATTCAAGGAACAATAACATATTTTCATCAACGTTTAGTATTTTTCTTATTTTTTTCCTCCATATTTTACCCCACTTCTTTAACTACCCTATTTATATCAATGATTTTCAAAAGTTTTCCCTGTGTAGTTTCATTGTTGGGTTGAAATTTGACTCTAAGCCTTCTGTCATAAATTAATTGCTGATATGTGGGATTGACTTAAGAAAAAATCCAGCACTTCAACTTTGTAATTTACTAACCAGTTCCTTGAAGCTGTGATAGACTGATTGACTTTACTTGCTCTTTTCTTTTTAACAGTGACAAATTTAATTCTACAGCCACTGAACTCTTAGCTACATTTTTTTTCACATTAATAATACCTTATGAATGAGTAAGGTGAGATTTTGGATTTGACACTTTTTGATTAAGAAGGAGTCAATCAAAAATTTTTTTTTTTTTTTTTTTGTTAATGAGACTGTTTATAAAATACTACATTCCTGGCAGCACAAAAGTAGAAGGTACCTGAAGTGTTGGCTACTTGCTACTGGGGAGAAATTTTAACAGTGAAGGAAACAAAAAAAAAGGAAATACAGAATATAGCCTACAGAAATAGTGGGAGATGAGACTGTTAGTTGAGGATGCTTCTTCCATACATGGATGGATTTCTGCAGGGCTGAAAAATGATTGATTTCCCAGTCCTTTGCCTAAATTGTTTCTTTTATGCTGAGGTAGTTCTTCAGTATCATCATGTAAAACTTAAAGAGTGAAGGGTAAGTCTTCAAAACTGCCACACAAATGTCAGAACAGTCTCAGAAAACTGAGAGTGTTTAAAATCTGACAAACACAAAAAATAAAAGCATAAAATCAGTACTAATTATTTTGGTAGTCTGTGAATTCTATAATACTGTCCATAAATAAGTATCCCATGTTCTGAAACCAGTGCCCTCCAGAGGTGTAGCTCAATCAGACAAATCACATTCTCAACCATTGGCATCAGATAAGGAGAAAAAAAGTATTTTCTGACCATGGTGATGTGGATCAATATCAATTTAGCTATGGAAATATCTTTGGATAAAAATATAAATCAGTGCATGTGTAGTTGATTTCCTTAGAAAATCAGTATCCTTGGTGGTGATACTGATCTATCCAATCAAGCTTTCCTTGAAAATTTGCATATTTTTTCTGCTATAAATATTTTGAACATCTGCAGTAGTAATTTATAAGCCTCATTTATACTATTATTTATAGTAATTTTTTATTAGTTTAACACTAGTTCTTTAAAAAAGGAATCCACTGAGATGCGCTGGAGAGCTTCAAAAGTGAGCAAGTGGTACCAAAAATATGCTTGACCAAAATAAGAAACCACAAGATAGTGAGGAAAGCATGGACTATAGACTAGCTCAATAGATGTAACAGAGCAAAGCCACAAATATATTTTTTTAATCACTAAAATGCAATTTTGTTTCATTATAGTATTGAAATTAGAACTTGACCTTTGAATATTTTCCATGCATTGTCCCTTTCTTTTATTTCTATCTTTTGATAAAATTATAAGGAATCTCTTTACCAGTGAAAGTCCTAATGTTAGTTGTCTTTTGCCAGTGGCTTTTTGAAAAACACTATATCTGAATCTCTGTTGCTTTAAGGACTTGTTTCCTAAGTCAAAAGGTCATTGTAAATATCTTAACCATTATTAAAAACTTTTAAAAATAAAATAAAAAGGCAAGAAAAAAGTCTGGAATTTCTTTTCTCACAGTATGAGTTCAAATTATATATGACTTTAACAAAATCATTGGGATCACTTCTATATTAAAAAAAAAAAAAAAAAAGATGTGAGGATAAAATCAGGTCTCCTTTATTTTCCTTGTAGTTGATCACACATTGCAGGGTAAAATATGTGAGTTTGTCCCTAGCTGTCTAAACTAAGTAAATTCATTCCATTCAAATGATTTGAAAAATACATACTTCTGTGTTATTATAAATTTAAAAATAATTTCAATTTACTTGTCAAGATTGAACAAACAAAGCGACTTCTGAAAATAATGCAACATAAAATTACAGAATAAATCTTAAAGTAGCCTGTTATTCTGGTACTGAAGGTAAAAGATTAGAGCATATTATATTCTCCAACTTGATAACTGTGGACAGTTTTAGCTTTTTTACCTGGTATATAATGAGTAAGGAAATAAAGTAAGGTTAGTATAAACTAGTAGGTCAAGTTTTGCACCATGGGCTACCAAGCTTTTCAGGAGCTGAATTTAGTAGTTCTTGATAGGCTGCTTCTCCACCCATTCATGTTTGAGTTTTAATATTGCTGGTTCATTCCTCAGCCCACCCCTTTCCTAAACGCACAAGAGAAAAGACAGATTTCTTGCCATGTCTACAAAATTAGCAAAATTCATTTTAAAGGCAAATTTATTTTTTTTATTCTGTATTATGATCTATAATACATAGAGCACACAGAAAAAAAAGACAGTGTACACAGAAAAAAAAAAAGAATTTCCTTTCATATTTAGAATAGAATTTAAAATTCTGTAGAGGTGTATGTATAAATTTGATAAAAAATATTGGATAACTTAAACAAATATTAAGACTGGAGAATGTTTTTTCTCAGATGTGCAAGAATCACTACTGGGAAAAACAGCATGGGTGTGGCAACAACATGCTTTGCTCTGCTCATGCACAGCTTTGGAATAATGTCTTCATAAATAGGAAAAAATCCAAAGAATACTACCAACTGTATTGTGGAAAATGTAAAGAATGGTTAGGAAAAACATGGCTTTTCAGCAAAGAATATTAAAAAAATATGAGAGTGTCTCTGTAATCTACTAGATTCATTGTTTGGGAGAAAACCATTCCACTTCAGAAAAAAATTTCCATGTTTATAAATATATTTTGAAATAATCTGTTTTGGAAAATCTATTTTGCAAGGGAATAGGAGTAGGAAAGGATAGGAAAAGGATTAAAAAAAAAAGTGCTTGTGAAGTGTTTTGGCTCCCAAATAGCATATTCAATCAAAAGCATCTGACAACCTCCACATTGGAATCTTCTACTTGTCAGTGAGAATCCTGTAAAAAAGAGAACAGTTAATATAATCAATTCAGACTTTCAGAAAGTCCCTCCTGATGTTCAGTTAAGGAAGTCTGGTGCGATCATTTTGTTCCAGGAGCAAAACCTAGCAAAGATCACAAACTACGTCTATGTGAAAGCTTGGAAATTGAAGACATGGAGGTTTGGAATCAATTCAACATCTTTAGGGCTTTTGGTTTGGGTTGATTTTTTTTTATACTGAATAAGGAAGGTAATGAATTTAATAGAATCATGGAATGGCTTGAGTTGGAAGGGACATTAAAGATCATCTTGTTCCAAGCCCCCTGCCATGGGCAGGGACACCTTCCACTTGACCAGGTTGCTCAGAACTCCCTTCAAGCTGACCTTGAAGAGTTCCAGAGATGGGGCATCCACAGCTTCTCTGGGTAACACGTTCCAGTGCCTCACCACCCTCACAGTAAAGAATTTCTTCCTGATATCTGATTTACACCTACTCCCTTTCAGTTTGAAGCCATTTCCCCTTGTCCTGTTGCTACATACTCTTGAACTATCTCCAACAGTCAATGTCCTTCCTGTGCTGGAAACTCCAGAGATGGATGCAGTGCTCCAGGTAGGGTCTCACAAGAGCAGAGGGGCAGAATCACCTCCCTTGACCTGTTGACCACTCTGCTTTTCGTGCAGCCCAGGATACATTTGGCTGTCTGAGCTGCAAGGGCACGTTGCCAGATCATGTCCAACCTCTCATCCACCAGCACTCCCATGTCCTTCTAGGCAGGACCGCTCTCAATCTGTTCGTTTCTCAGCCTATATTGATACCAGAGGCTGCCCTGATCCAGGTGGAGCACCTTGCACTTGGTCTTGCTAAATCACATGAAATTCCCATGACCCCACTTCTCAGGCCTGTCCAGGTCCCTTTGGATGGCATCCTGTTACTCATGTGTGTCAATCACACAACTCAGCTGGGCATGATCTCTAAATTTACTCAGGGTGTACTTGATCCCTTCATTTATATCATTAATGAAGATATTAAATAACACTGCTTCCAATACAGATCCCTGACGGACACTACTTTTTACTGATGTTCATCAGGACTCTGAGCTATTGACCACTATCCTCTGGATGCAACCATCCATTGCTTTCTTATCTGTCTAACAGCCCACCCATCATATCTGTCTCTTTCCAATTTAGTAAGAACTATGTTCTGGTGAACTGTGACAAAGGTTTTACAGAAGTTCAGATAAATGACATCTGTATCCCTTCCCTTGTCCACCAATGTAGTCACTCCATTGTAGAATACCACTAGGTTGGTTTTTCATATGAAATTCAGGTTGAATTCCAAAAGACAGAAGTAACGCAAGGATTAATATACAGACTCAGTTGATACAGTTGCATCCCTGTTTCATGCTTGTGTCTATAGTTGTCCGTCTCTAGCTTATAATTCAATGTACTATGTGAATATTACAATATTTGGAAAGGTAAACATGAGTGGGGGAATATGTTTACAAATAACATGATTTTTTATAATAACTATATATATAATTTACATCACTTATATATATATATATAATTTATATCACTCAAAATCAGAGAATAATTACTAGGACATTGAAAGGATGTAGACAAAGTAAGAGAATAACACAACAACAAAAGACATATAGTAATGACAATATGAGTCAACCACACACTGGTGGTCTTATTTTGATCCATTTGAGAGCTGGAAGTAGCAGGATGATTCTTCTGTCAAAATGCATTAGCACAAATGAAGACTGGTATAGGGGAAAAAAAGAAAGGATTCAGTATGATTAATTTCTATAAAGTTGTAATACTTCTTCAGCTGAAATACTGAATTTCATTTAAGTCAGTCTAGTTCAAACATATTAGGATTTTGATTTTTTTTTTCTGAATATTTTTTTAAGAAAATTATTAGGGCAAGAGAAAACTTACTGTGAAAACACTGGTCTTATTCATGCAGGAGTGCACAGAAATAATGAGTAGTTTAAGGAGGTATATCTATTAACAAATGTTATAAGTTATTGTATGGCAGTCCATAATTTCTGCTCCCTATTTAAGTATAGTGTAAGATTATAGAGACAGAAATTGAACTGCAAAGTAAAACAAGTAAACATTCTACCAAATAGTATATCCATTTAATTAACTTGTATTAATTATTACCACAAGTTACTTGAGGCTATGAAACTGAAAAGTAAAATTAATATTCATGTGATAAATACAAACATCTGTGACTACATTAAACATGCTTGCATATTCATACATGTATACCTTCATGCTCTAGGAAATAAACGAATGCAAAGTATATGGAGCAGGAGAAGTTTTCTATGTGGTGGTTGTACTCACACCATTCTAACAAACATATTGTCCTGGTTCTGGCCACACTGAGGGCAGAAAATACAAATATGAACCAATTAATGATTTAGTTTCATAGGGGTTTTATGAAACATTGGATGTCCAGAGTAGACCTATTAAGACCTTTAAAAAAATTATATATATATATATATGTATATATGTATATATGTATATATGTATATATATATAGGTAATAGGGGTGACTGGTAATGGATTGATAATAACTTTATTAATTGAACAAGAGTTTGGCTGACTAAACTTACATGTCTACAGCATAGACAAGCCAAACTGGTAACTTCAAATTCCTTTTATAGTTGATAAAGAATGTTTTAATGGCATTATACGTACTTTCTTAAGACACTTCAAACAGGCCCAGTGGAGCTGTTGAGATCCTTTTGTCCAGAGTCCTGAGGAAACTGACAGGTGCAGTTGCTAAGCTTCTCTCCATCGTGTTTGAAAAGTCATGGCAGTCAAGTAAATTCCCCAGTTAATGGAGAAAAGAGAAAGTTCACACTAATTTCAAAAAAGTGTAAAAAAGGTGCCCCGGGAACTACTGACCAGTCAGCCTTACCTCAGAGCCCAGTAAGACGATGGAACAGAACTTCCTGGAAGATATGTCTGGGTGACAATGAGGTGATTTGAGACAGCCAACATAGCTTCACGAAGGGCAAATTGTTCCTGACTAATCTGGTAGCCTTATGTGGTCAACTGACTGCCTTGGTGGATAAGGGAAGATCAAGCAATGCCATCTGTCTTGATTTCTGCAGGGCTTTGGGATATGGTCCCACACAATATCTCTTTTTTCTGAATTGGAGAGATGCAGATTAGATGGATGGACTCTGACGGGAAAGGACTTGGTTGGATTGCTCTGTTCAAATAATGGCAGTCCACAGCTCAATGCCCAAATGGAGATCAGTAACAGCTATTTTCCTTCAGCAGTCCTACTACTGTTCAACATGTTTATTAGTGACACAGACTGAGTCTGCACCCTTTGCAAGTTTACAGATGCCACCCAACTGAGTGATGCAGCAGGAAGGGATGCCATCCAGAGGGACCTTGACAGGTTGAGAGAGGTGATTCTCTCACTCCACTCTGCTCTTGTGAGACCCCACCTCGAATACAGCATCTGGCTCTGGGACCGGCACAAGAAAAATGTGGATTTCTTGAGTAGGTCTAAAGGAGGGCAAAAAAATTATCAGAAGACTGAAGCACTTCTACTATGAAAAAATGTTGAGAGCATTGGGGTTGTCCTGCAGAAGAATATGTTCTGGGTATGCCTTGTTGTGGCCTTTCAATACTTAAAGGGGTCTTGTGAGAAGACCCCTTGTGAGAAGAACATATCTTGTGATATGTTTCTCCAGTGCCTATAGCGTAGAACAAAGAGTAGTAGCTTTAAACTGAAAGATAGATTTAGAGTAAATCTAGTGAAAAACATTTTAATGATGAGAATGGTGACCTTCTGGAACAGAGAAGTTGTGGATGCACCTTCACAGGGAGTGTTCAAGGCCAAGCTGGATGGGGTTTTGAGTAACCTGGTCTAGTTGGCCCAGGGCAGTGAGGTTGGACTTGGTAAGCTTTTAAATGCAACCCAAACCATTCTATGATTCTATTTGATCAATCAAAAAAATCCTAGCAGAACAGTATAGTGTTTGTTTGATTTTATATTATGAGACAAGAAATATTTCATTAACCAAAGACCTAAATACTACAACTGCAAAGTAGGAGAGGTCTATTCTAGTCTTCTTTTTATTACTTGCATTCATTTTTCTAAGAGAGGATTTTTAAGTATTTTGCATAAATGAGTTATTTGAGTTCTTATACTTTCCAGTGCTTGCCTGATCCTATTCTAAGATTTTTTATTTTTATTCTACTCTGTCTGCATTTGTATAATGATAAATCTATGCGTGAACTGTCATTTCCTTGTGTTACCACACAGAATAGATTTGACCATTTTCAGACTGAGAACAAGTCTTCAGGAAAATTTGTGTGAATTTTTTATTTTACATTTTCAGAAATGAGTTCTTTGTCATTTTCTTGGCAAGTTAATTGAAAGTTGACAACATGACAAGTACTAAAAACATCCTTTTGTTCTATCCCAGAAAAATGGATTATATTTTGTATCTGACTCTTTTAACTTACACTTTTTCTTTTTTTTAATATGATTATTTATTGAAATTCAGGTAATATTTTAAGGCTTAATGCACTTTTCAGTACATGTTTTTTACATTTATTTTAATCACCATATGTCATCTCTTAATTTTGAGGGCAAAAAATAATCACTGTGCATTAGTTCAGCTGTGAAGAATAATATTTTTTAGCTAAGCTGCTGTTCATATGTTTGGGTAAATATTTGTCTCAATATTCAATAGTACATTGAATAGAACTCACATATTCAACTGTTGAAAAATTTTGCAAAAGAAAGAAAAAGGTCTAAACAACTTTTGCAATAAATGTTCCATATAATTGTAATATTTTCACTTGATTTTTACAGTGGTTTCTATTTTATGGTTTAAGGTCTTCAGCTATTATTTCAGGTTAGGATGTAGTTGAAACACTGCTCAACAAAGGAATATATTCAATATAATGTCAAAGTACTTAATTTCTGTGACTTGCAACATTATTCTTTTCTATTATTAACAGATTTTATTTTAAAAATAGCGTCTTACAAATCAAGCCTTGCTGAACAGCAAAGTAGGAGGAGTAGCTGGGCTGAGGAAAGAAGACTTGTAGAAACAGCTATTGTTGATAATGATTAAAAATGGCACGACAAATTATCCTCTTACTATATACTCAACACGAAAGTTTCGTTTTAATGTTGTCACATTGCTCTGATTGTTCTTTATTTTCTTTTCCCAGACATTTCTTAAACAGGCAGTTATTACAGAAGCACACACATGTGTCTTTATCCAGGAACTGTCTTCAGCAGTATGTGTTTATCATTGAAAAGCAGGTGCTCTCCTTTTTGCTCATCACTATTTGGATTGCTTTCAACCAATAATGCCTTTAAAAAATGTGAAGAACACCTGCCGTCTTTATATCAGAACTGGTAAAAGTAGTCATATTTTTAGTTTTATTGCCAAGAATATCTTGTTTCTTGAAAGCTTCTATTGGACTCTCCTACTACTGATGTCAATCTGGATCAGTCCAGCTGTACAGTCAGCATTTCTTGGCAGTACTTTTTGAGAAGCTGGCTATACATGCTCTTTGTCTTTGAAACATTTAAATCATAACTTAGAAAAGAACTCATTTTACTTTTCTTCCCTTTACCAGAATTTTTCTGTATTTTTCTGTAATTGTTACCAGTTAAGTCTCATGTGACTGTTTTTTATTACCTACAAAACAAAGAACAATTCTAGGAGTAAAGTGTAATCTGTGTTTATATTACTGAAGAGGTTATCCTGAGATATGGATCAAATTCCTGATTCTGGTATTTTTGGGTAGTATTCAACTTCGTGCTGCAAACATCTAAATGTTGATTTCTGTGTGTAAACTAAGTCGTTGGATTCTTGTTACAGTTAGTGGAGACTGAGACTCACTTTTGTTGCATGTATTTCTATATGCATCTGGAGCCACCTGAGGAGCTCTAGGATACCTAAGACCATGATTCTAACAGATAAAACTCAGTACAATAGGGAGATTTGTACCACAGTGGTATTTGGAGGCAGGGAGAGGACTATACTGTGAATGAAACTTCTATGCATCTACTGATAGAAGTTTAAGCTTCCACTATGATCTGGTGAACCCTAAGGTTTGATTGAGTTGCTTCACAGTAGTGTCGCATCACATATGAGATGCTCTAGAATATCTTCTCTTGCATCTGGCTTCCAGTATAAGTCTGCTCTCCTGGGATATCTACCAGTCCTACATGGATATCTGATAAACTCAAGTATCCTAAATGGCATGAGGAACATCAGCGTGATCAACTCAATGGTGTCTTTATTTTCTGTGCTCTACAACTGAATTAGATATCTTAAGAAAAATACATGTAATTACATATTTTATTTTTATTCTAAAGAGTATCAGTAATCCTTTTGTTATTCACTGGAATATTAGAATTAGATTGAAGATAGATAATTAATAAAAAATCTCCCTGTCTTGAAAAATTACTTCCAGGCTGGATCACATTTCATAGAGCTATAAAATTAATTTACCAAAGTCTTTCATGCAATGGGAATTAATTATTACTGTAACTATAATTTAGAAGTAGATTTAACTGTTATTAACATTTATTAAATACTTGAAAAAGCAATATCAACTCTCCTTTTCTTCATCAGTGTATCAATCAACTTAGACAAAACAGGAGTATATTTCTTTGAAAATTACTGTGTACCTTTTTAGGATTGAAATCCAAACCAGGATTTTAGACTCTTTAAAAAATCAAATTATAATTCAAAGCATTTTGAGACATATTCCATTATTTGGTGTATACAACATATGTGAAGATTTTGACAACCCAGTTTAAGCCAGTAGGTTACACCCATATTTTACAATACCTATCTGTTGAATAAACCATATGGCCAAAATCAGTGGCTGTCTTGATGTATTTCTTAAAATGAAACCTTTAGAGCTAAAAATTGCCCAGAGCCACGCATTAGTTTTCAATGATCAACAGAATTTGTTCCTCAGTGTATAGAAGTTTTTCAAAGTATTTCAATAGAAAACTTACCAACATGATGGAGTATATAAAAGAAATGTCATAGTTGGTTCTTTTCTTTTTTTCATTTTCCAGAAAGTTCAGAATTCTAAAGGACACTGATGAGGAAGAAATGCAGTGATGTGTGAATTAAATCTGTTGAAATGTCTTGGCAAAGTCCATGCACAGTGAAACTGATGGGCAAATTAAGGTTAATGAGACTTGGATGCATTAAAATTTCAAACTTTGTTAAAAAGATTTCTCCATCTGGATTCTGCTGTCATGCAGTGTGGTTCCCTAAAAACTAACTCTTTCCCATGACCCCCAAAATGCCTCTGTCTGCCTCATACTTGAGCTCTTGATTTTTCTCCCAGGTTAAATAGCTCAGTTTAATTTAGCAGGCAGCTGGCCAACATCAATCAGCTGTGCTTCCTACAGCCGCAGTTTGCTCTACCACAGCCTTACTACTCATCTACTTCCCCTTACCACCACCTATGTCTATGTGGTGCTGAGCCTGGTGTTCGTGCTTTAATCTACCCCACATCCTGTTACCCAGGATCATGCAGAAAGATAAGCATCAGCAAAAAACAAGGCATAAAAGTCTTTCAGGAATCAAAACTGTGGGTTACAGGTTTTTGGTTGTGTTGCAAGGTAGCTATATATCTATTCTGTTAAATGCAAAATTAAACTGCTATCCACATTAGGAATCCATGTGGCATAGCATGCTCAATAAAGTATATTTTCTCTGATTACCACAAATTTGCAAGCAGATATGTTCTAGAGAGGATCATTCTGCTGGGTAACTAACACCAAGAAAATGTCCTGAAACAGAAAGTATAAATATATCTGTATTTACATAGCTTTTTTAAAATATATATCAGGTTTAATAGAAGCAATAGGAAATCTTAGTGGTTTTTGCATCAATATGCACAATTCAAAAGAGATTTTACAAATAACTACCTTTTTCAGATTAACTGAGTGAGTTGAAAATGCCCCCATTTTACACATTATTAGAGTCCCCATTTAACACATTATTATAGCAAGGATTATATAGTCAATCCTTGAACTACATCACTCTTGAATAAACCCTATGTGGCTAGACTCAGTTTGACACCTGGAAAACCTGTGAGTCATGCTGTAAGGCTGGTTTCTAGAACACTGAGAATAAAAGCATCCCATTGACAGTTTCACATATCAGTCACATCATTAGCAATTAGAAATTTTGTTTGAAGTAACAGTGAAGGCTATGGGGAAATATTGTCAAAGCTGGAGATTTTATCAAACAAACACAGCCACTAATCAAAAGGGTGTTTTTCAAAAAAGAATAGTACATTAGACACCTGTTACTTTAGATACTATTATTAGCTATATATACATATACACTTTGATTTTATTTGCCTTTTTTTAAAGAGTATTAATAATGTAGTTGTCTTGGTGTGAGACAATTTGGAGAGGTTGAAACCTGAGGCAGAAGGATACTCCCTCAGTTTCAATACCCCTGGTTTCTCCAATACAGAGAGATAGACCAAATACTCCCAGATGTAAGTGAAAAAAAACCAAAACAACTCTTTACCAAGAAGAATGCTGATAATAATACTGATAAAACTGGGTTAAACCCACCAATGAGGAGAAAATTCCCAAGCCCTCTCCACCGGGCCAAATCAGGATGGCAGCTGGCCTCCCCCACTCAGAAAAAAAACACATGACCACAAGACAGATGGTCATTGTTCCATGTGGTTTGCCTCCCCCACAGGTGGAAAACATGGTGGGAATGGTTGGAGAGTCAGTGTTGAAGAGAGTCTGTGATGCTGGTACAGGCAGCCAGAGCAGGGCTGCAGACCTTCGGGCAACTGGAAGGCCCTGCAAGACACCCATTGGATTCAGCAACATGGTTGTTGCAATTTCAGTGCTTGTTGGTTGAAGTGGTAGTTGTAGTCCTGTCAAAGTGGTGGTCACTGTCCAGACTGAGGTGGTGGTAGAAAGCTTGGATAGTAAAGAATATTCCATGTGATCTGGGAAGAAAACCCAGTGTTGACTGAAGTCCATGTTTGGTCTTTTATTGGTCTTAGGCTGGATGGGAACACTCTTGATACCCCCCCTGGGGTGGGGAGTTCTACACTGGACGATGTAATACTGGATCACATCACATTTCAGGAGTCTTTGACACCTTCTAAAACGTTACAGCTGCCTGTTACATTAGCACAAGTGGATCCATTATGGCCTATCAGTATCTTCACTGATAGAGGGGAGTTGTCAAGGCTTAGTCATTTGTGTAAGAACAAAGAAACAACACCCAGCTTGTATACCAAGGTGGCAGGTGTGCATACCCTCAGCACCCCAGTAACCTGGGTGGTCATTTTGCACATTGTCACCTTGCACATGGATTGACTGAGTCATCAGCATTCCAGTCTTTCACATTTGTGGATACATCCTTCTCCTGGAATCATAGTACCACCCTTAGCTTATCTCAAGTTTTCTTCAGGGTCCGAATTAGTTGGCATGTTTGGGGAAAAAAAGAAAAGGTGCATACCAAAATTTTTGTGTAATCCAGGACAATAGTAAAAATGAAAAAATATGGATGTCACTTTTAAATGATGAATAAACTTTGGAGAAATGCATAATTCTATTTATCTTAAAATATTACTTTTTGTGCAGCATACTAAATAATTTGAAGTTTTGTGATCTTTCAGCATTTCCTAATGCATAATTACTAACCTATTGTGACAGGTGTTGATATTTTTAGCATAAAAAAAAATAGTTTTTAAAAGTTCAAGTGAAGAGAAAGATTTTAAAAATTCCAGAAGAATACACTGGACCCAGAACTGAAACTAGACACTTAAGAAAAACACAAAAAACCAATCGAAACAGGCAAAGAAACCTACAAACACACACATACATTAACTAAACATAGAAAACCAGTTGAGGTAAGTTGAATTGCTAAAGTGTTTTAAAATTGCTCATTATTTTGGAAGGCTCAAAGCATATTTTTGCTTTTTCTTTGAGATGGTTTGACTTAGGAACAGAGAGGTAAATAGAGAAAAAAAATTATTCCAACAATATTTTTGACCCACAAAAGCAATTTTCAAAATACTTTCTTTTTTAAGCAAAATATATATTTTGTTTTGTTGCATTTCATAGATTAAAACCATTTCTCTTTCTGATCAATTTGCTAACAATTTCAATCATCTTAAGCCATCAATCAGTTTTCAAGGGATAGATGCATTTAGAAACAACAATTTACAGGATTTACTTTAGGGAATACTCGACCAAACTCTTATCTTTAGTACTGAAATATTAACGTAGATATAATAGAAATTTTTGAGAACTTTTTAACTAGGATTTTAAGAATTTAATTTAAGGATTTAATCCTACTTTACACCAATGTAATTGAGAAAAGCATTCAACTTCTGTTTTTTCTAAAACAAATATGTCCTTTGGGGTAACATCTTCTTTCCTAAAATTGACACAAGTCAGGAGAATTATAACCATGAATTTGCCTGAAAGGAAAATGCTATGGTAATGCTATCAGTATTCAGCTTGAACCTGCTTCTAGAAGTAGAGATAAATGTGGCCATACTCTGGCAATGGCCAGAGGCTAGAAACTTCAGTCACGAAAGCAGAAAGTACCATGACCTATCCTTCCTTTTCTTCCAGCCACATAATATCCCACCTTAAGGACTGAAGGTGGATGGCTAAATGATGACAGAGAATGAGTTTACTCATATTACTCAGATATTGCAAGCTTCAGATCAGTCTGTATGAGCTGTTGTTTCTCATATTTATATTGGAAGCTATTACAACTACTTCAGTAGTTACTCAGAAATAGTAATTCAGGTGATAGAGGATACTCTGTAAGTTGCTACCTCTAAGAGAATTGTATACCTTTAGTTAAAGGATATAAAGTTATATGGCCTCAATACTTGTGACTGCTGCTTGCTCTAGTACAGATGTATTGGTCACATAATCTGACCAGAGGATGTTAAGGATTGTACGGAGGCAGCGTTGATGGAAGCGTTCTAGGAGACGCAGATGGTGGCGGTAGATGACCCATGATTTGGAACCATATAAGAGAGTAGACAACACTATGGCTTTGTAAACACTGATCTTGGTGCTTTTCTTCAAGTGTTTATTACGCCATACTCTTTTGTGGAGTTTTCCAAAAGCACTATATGCCTTAGCTAACCTGTTGTCTATCTCTCCGTTGATCTTACCATCTGAGGAGATGAGGCCACCAAGGTAATTAAACTGTTGGACTGATTTGAGCTCTGATTGGCCAATGGTGATGTGGGGATGATGGGGGACTTCCTGAGGTGCAGGTTGATGGAGGACCTCTGTCTTCTTTAAGCTGACTTCCAGCCCAAAGAGCTCAGCAGCATCTGCAAAGCAGGATGTTAAACGCTGCAGAGCTGCTTCTGTGTGGACAACAAGGGCGGCGTCATCAGCATAGAGCAGCTCCCGGACAAGATGGTTTAAGGTCTTGGTGTGAGCCTTCAGTCACCTTATATTGAATAGACTTCCATCAGTACGGTATCGAATGTAGATACTGTCCTGATCATCGAGGTCTGCTGTGGCCCTTTGGAGTGTCATGCTAAAGAAGACCGTTGAGTTAAAGAAGTTACTGAGAATGTAGCTACGATGGGCAGGGCACGTCTCAAGGATGAAGGACCACCGCCTCCCTAAGATCCTGCTCTATGGTGAACTTACCACTGGCTGCCGCATGAGAGGAGCCCCGAAGAAAAGATACAAGGACTCCCTGAAACAACATCTCAGCCTTGGCCTTATTGATC
Source organism: Corapipo altera (assembly GCF_003945725.1). Taxonomy (NCBI): domain Eukaryota; kingdom Metazoa; phylum Chordata; class Aves; order Passeriformes; family Pipridae; genus Corapipo; species Corapipo altera. Next base: position 36,840,640 of record NW_020884872.1, read on the forward strand.
ACCATAACTGGTCTACTCTGACCTCAAATCGGGAGGCCTGGAGACACACCATCTATAACGCAGCTGTCTCCTTCGAGAACACACGCAGGATCACTCTCGTGGAAAAAAGGCAATGCAGAAAGAACCGTGTCTTGCAGAATATACCATCTAAGGAGTCTTTCTGCTGTGCCTTTTGCAATCGGATATGTCTGTCATGTATTGGCCTCATAAGCCACCAGCGTGCCTGTAGCAAATGTGGATAGTGCCTTCCCAAATCTTCGTTCGTGAAGCCTAGCCATGATGATAAAGTTATATACACTGATGTACTCTAGTAATAATCAAGAAAAATACTGAGCAACTATTGAATATGCAACAAATTGGGCTACTTTGATACCAGGTGAATCAGTACAAGCATTTACACAACTGCATCTTTAATCTGCCTGCTTAAGTTCCACTTCTGCCTTATTTCTCTGCCTTTATTTTATTCATCTGCTGCACTTATTGTTTTATTTTCAATTGTTTGAAGAAAGGTTTTAAACCATTGTTGTCTAATGTAGAACTCTAGATATGAAAGAGAGATAATAAGTGTTTTATCTCCCTTCAATAATTTCAGTATTCCTAAATGAATTTGGAAAACATAATGCTAAATAAATATTCATAGGTTATACTTAAAGAGGGAATATGTAGGAGAAGGGCACACATTGTTTCAGTAATAACAACCTGTGCTATATATGCGAATTGCATTTGAAAAAGTTCTAAACACACATACAGGTACTCAACTCTCCCTCTAGATCAAGCGCATCTATGACACACACTACATCTCAGCATGTAAGGAAACCTGTAGGAAGATTGCTGTAACAGAAGGCTTTATCCAGTTTCAATTTCTTAGTTTCTCTTTTCCAAAAATCCCTTGTTTTTTGAATGCGACCTTAGCTTTAGGTTACACAACACAAGTCTCAATGCTCTTCGGTTATGTTAAGACTTTTTCTTTTTGTGCTGCCGGTGGCAGATGCAGCATCCTCACCTACTATATATTAAAAGAGTTTCTGTAGCAGTTTTACTCAGTAAAATAAGTATCCAAACTTTCATGCTTGGGCAGGCAATTCTCAAAAACAGATGACCTGGTTTTAGACTTCATTTTTAGAAATGTTTTTACGGCCATATTTGTAAATTTAGCATAGTTGACTTGATACTTAAAGACCTTTGTGTTGCTACAAAAAATAAAAAAAAAAAGGATATTGCTTAATCAGACTGCAAGAGATACAGATAAGAATCTGCAATTCAAAAGTCCCAACTATTTACTCCAAATTACTTAGCTATATTTGACATTTCTATCAAATGCTATATGTCAAGTTATAGTTGAAACTGCCACCATATAAAAAATGGTAGTGATAAGTCTCTATGCTAGTATATTTCAGTGTCAAGACTTCCATTAGTCTTTATGAACTGTACTGATTATAACTCAGTGCTAGATCAACATTTGTCCACTAGAGAGTCACTAAGACTAACACATTTAGTTCAGAAATACTGGAAACTTAAAGAAATGTATTCCCCTGATTGTATTTGTGTATTTTGTGTGTCAAATATGAAATGGAACATTAATTTAGAAGTTAAAGAAAGAAAAGACGCTGTGACAGAACAATGAAATATAGCATAGTCATACCACTTATATTAGGTTCAGAGTAACTGAGATCTGAAACCATAATACCACTGAAAGCTCAACCAAACTGATATTTATCACAAAGAAGTGGCCGAAGTAAACGGGAACCCAAGAGAAAGATAAAGCAATGAGGAAATATGACACCCTACTCACTCAGGTGTCATTCCTGGGGTTATTTTACCAACTCTGAATGCCATAAAATCCTCTGCAGCAGCTGTGTTTTTTGGAGGGTTAACAGGCTCACACATAGCAGGCATCCCTGCTAAAGACAACTTGGTCCTTCGTGTGGAGCAAGCTTGCCCAAAAAAGTAGCTGTCTACTTTTATACAATCAACTGATTATGTCTGCCTAGGCAGGTGTGGCCAGCACCGGCCCACCAGAGGTTTTCAGTCCCACCCCCTTGGTTATGCAAGTTGCATCCCTTCAGTGTATGCATGAGTACTTTGGAATTTCCCTTCCAAATGCGCAGTATCCTTAGGGGGGTCTTTCCTAATTGAGTCAGGGGTCGTTACTTCATCCCCTCGTCTTCGGTTTCTCTTTCAAATCTCCTTGGTAGATGATGAACCAATCACAGAACATCAATCACAGAAGCTCTCTCTCCAAGGATGAAGTTCCCATTTTATCAACGGACTTGTCAGGAAAAATATAAACTCTTACAGGTGGCTGGGCCAAACACAGACTAAAAGTATCGACATCCCTGATACACCACTGTATGTAGTTTTTATGCAAAGTGGGCAGGAAGAAATGGGTAGAAAATTGTCTTCAGAGATAGAAATTTCTTGTATTTATTCCCCTTTCACTTATTTATTTTAAAGCTTAATTTAAAGTATTTCAATAGTCCATAATTTTTTCTGATATCACATTTATTTGTCAACAAACCCTCACCCCACACACATATTTTAACCAAAAAAGTTCAATATCATAAACAGAAGTGTAATAATGAAAATATTTACGGAAAAATTGGGTATGAAGATTTAAAAAATACTTTGTTATCCTACTATGCCTTGGGAATTTGTCTGCATATATTTATTTATGTATTTAAGTTGCACATTAAATATTCAAAAGATTGGAAATTCTAAAATTAAATGAAGTACCTCTACATTCATCGTTCATTTCATCCTGGACTATGATACAGTTCTTATATACATACCCACCTTCTCATCTTCCATTCAGTGGAACTCATAATCTTTGTTATGTGCAGAGAATTGAGAGTGCTTTCTGAATTGCTTAAGGTGTGAGCCTGAGTATCATTTCTACTCCCCTAATTGTCCTCTGAATATTTCAAGATATATGTATGTGGTATACTGTTGTGTTTGACTCCAGACAGCAACCAAGTCCCACAGAGCCACTCACTTTCCCTCCTGGCAGTATGATCAGGGAGAGAATCAGAAGGGTAAAAGCTGGAGAACTCATGGCTTGAGATAAAGACTGTTTAATAGGGAAAGCAAAAGCTGCACACACAAGCAGAGAAAAACAAAGAATTAATTCACTACTTCCCATGGGCAGGCAGATGTTCAGCCATCTCCAGGACAGCAGGGCCCCATCAAGCGTAATGGCTACTTGGGAAGACAAATGTCATCATTTCAAACGTCCTCCCCTTCCTCCTTTTCCCCCCCACTTTATATACCGAGCATGACGTCATATGGTCTGGAATATCTCTATGGTAAGTTTGGGTACTGACTGTGTCTCCTTACAACTTCCCACTTACCCCCAACCTCCTTGACAGTGTGGCAGTACAAAAAGCAGGAAAGGCCTTGGCTCTGTGTAAGCAATAACAAAAACATCTCTGTATTATCAACCCTGTGTTCAGCATAAATCCAAAATACAGCCTCATACTAGCCACTGTGAAGAAAATTAACTCTACTCCAGACAAAACCAGCACATATAATTCAAGACCAGGCTGGATGGAGCTGTGAGAAACCTAACCTGGTCTAGTGGAAGGTGTCCCCGCCCATGGCAGATGATCATTAAGGTACCTTCGAACCCAGGCCATTCTATGATTCTGTGGTATGAAGCTATACATTTTTAATTTAGGATTTCCTGTGATTTTGGGGTTTTTTGGGTTATTTTTCTTTTTCTAAAGCCAAAATCCTCAACAATCTCATTTTTGATACTGTGGAACATAATATTGGGTGTCTCTTTTGGAAAGTGAAATTTAAAAAAACATGAATTATGAACCTGAATCCCCTGTGCAATGAAGATAGCATTCATCATATCTAATTGTACTTGTCTAAGAGGTAACGTTCTTGGCTTTCTTCAATAAATGCACTAGCAAGGATTTATTTCCCCTGCCTTGTACACCTATTAGAAGTTGGGCTATATACACATGTGAAAGTACTTCTGTCTCACTTTCATCTATAATAACACCTACGTATTTAATCCATAAAAGACATCATCCATAGCATAGAAGACATATCTAACAGATGACACAAAAAGTCCAAAAGAAAAGTATTTTTTTTAAATTCTACCTCTCCCTTGAACTTAGGCAGTTATCTAAGTCTGTAATGTATCTTTTTAATAAATATGTGTAGTTTTTTCTTTAATTTTAAAATGAGAGCAACCTGTAACTCTTGTGTTGTTACTCCTACCTACATTTTGCATTACGACAAGTTACACTACTTGTTCAACGAATTAGATTTGTGTTAAGTACCCTCTTCTGCCTGAAGAAATTCATACTCACCTGCTTGCAGCCACCTCTTCTGCAAAATCTAGCACATGGTACAGCACATGGTACAGCTGAGGATACAAAAGTCATGAACCTTTGGAAAAATAATAATAAGGAACATTACCCCTGCATGCTGATGAGGGTATTCTCCTTGCTTTTCTCTCATCAGTCTTGAATATAAAGTCAGCCTTGACTGAGAAATACTCTAGAGCAAGGACAGAAACTGGACTTATTTTCCCCAAATAACCTTCCATCAAGAGTATCTTTACTGTTATCCTGCATATTCATGTTATTTATTTACAGTCCCACATAATTATTTTTATAGACACAGAGAGGATTTGGGTGATTGAGAGCCCACCAAGGTTACTTTATAATGCCATAGTGGATGCTGAGTTCAAATCCATGTTCTTAGTGTGGACAACTCATCTTGGTATCTGAATGAACCTTGATGACTAAGAAAATCAGAATTACTAATAGCAAGCAGCTAGGCTGGATATATGAAGTTTATGATTTTCTTTGTTTCTTACTTCTAGAGAAAACAGGGCAGGAATAGATGTCTTTTTTGTCTTTTTTTCCTATGTAGACTGTCAGAGAAGAGTCAAAACTTAATCCTGTTATGAAAGTTTAGTCTTTCTACTTGTGTTCTCCTTCATCTAAAAAAATAATTGCAGAAAGATATGAGAAAAAAGGCTGTCTCATATAATCAGATGAAATATACTGGTTTGAACATTTTGTCACTATTATATATTATGTTTCATACAATGAAACACAACACCTTCCTCACACAGCACTTTCATTAGGAGCACTTGTAGAGGAGCAGGGAATTTTTTGAGTAAAGCCTGTTTAATTACCTTTGAAATAGAGGTAAAATAACATGGTTTTTTTTGATACAACATTTCCTCTGGTTCTCTGCCTATGGCCATGATACCTTAGAGTCATTTCACACACCCTGAGAGGTTAGTTTCAGGAATATTGCACATAGTTACTATGTCTATATGTGTAATGGTATTGTCTTTTCCAGCGGTGTATTTATAACTTATGACTGAGACAATGGCACAAAATAAAATATTAAAGATCAGACGAACATTCAGAAATCCTTATGTCAATCCAAGATCTGCCTTTCTAAGTCTGAAAAAAATTCCAAAAGATAACATCAACCTCCATACTCTTGGCTAGACACTTGAAGCAGGAAAGCATTGATGTGAGATTTCAGAAACACTAGGAATGCTATTAGTGTGACAAGTATCACACATGAGAAAAAATATTATCCATTTTCTTCTGCTAAATATTACCTAAACATGTTGAAGTATCCTTAAAAGATGACTATTACAGGTATTTTAATACTTTGGAAACAGAGTGAAATTAGATGTGGTCCAGAGATTTTTCTGTTTAAACCGTCTAATCTTAGCTAACTGTACTGTTTTGTAGGTTAAAAAAGGACATTACTTAGCATGTCAGTTGGGAAAAAAAAGACAAAGGCTGGTATGTAGAAAATTACACAGCTAAAGAAAAAATAAGGGCATATTAGTAAAGATCTAGGGTTTTTAAATAACCGTTTTTACTACGATTAATCTTAAACATGTACAAACTAGGTGAACCAAGTCAAGACACTCAGATACAACACTCTATATTTGTTTCACTAGGGAACTCATAGATTTTGTATTGTTAAGTTATGTTAATGCTTTAATATTATGCTGTATTATGCACAATTTATAACTCTAGTGCCAAAATGCATGAGTGCAGTTCTCCTGATTAGATATTTTAAGAGCTGAGAAATCTGCAAACTCTCTGGCTGACATTGTTTTATTTAGCAAATCTGCAAATGGAATATTGTTTTAGCATATTCACAATGAGTAGATTTTAGAAGAATGATGGATGTATCAATAAGTTTTGTCGTGAGGAGTGTACGTAGATAATCCATGACAGTATTAATTACCTCAATGTATTAACAAAAAAAAAATTAGGAATAGATTATCATAGACTACTACAACTGACTAAGATGTCTCATACTTTTTTCTGTAGAATATCTAAAACTCTCTGTTCTATGCATTTAAAGATAACAACATAACTCTGTTAAAATTAACAGAATAAAGTGTGAAGTGTCACTTGATTCTGAATTTTAATTCTGAAACAGTGTTATTTTTTATTCATTGAAGTCCTTCATAAGCGTTTAGGAATTTTGAATCTCATTTGTAGGTGAAATAACCTACTTTAATGCTGCAGAAGCAATTGAGAAGGTTTAGCAGTAAAGATGACATCAAAAGACGGTTTTAAAAACCTAGGCTTTTCTACATTTAGGTCATACTTCAGGCTAGATAGCTATGGTTTGAAGAAAACTCCTGGCTTATTAAATCCAAATGTTCTCATCAATAATTATACTATATATTTATTTATGTATATAAATCACTGTCCATCTTATAGCAATACAGTGGGTTTGACTCCTCCATTACCATTGAAAATCCATATCTGAATCTCATAATTCCAACAACTGGAAATGTCTAGACTAAACCTATTCACGATTGTATATACCTATCTGTTCCCAAACCACCAAGTTTATCTCTCTGGCCATTCTTCTACTTAGGATAACCAAACTATACTCTTTTTTCTGTTCATTTTTTAGTGTCTTCATTCAGTAATATTCATCTTTCAGCTTTCTGACTATAAGTGATCAAAAACGTAAAATTCCATAAGAAATATCAACAATGCCTTATGAACTCAGAGTAATACTTCCTCTGCCTCCTGAGAGAACTTTTTCTGAAAGACCAAATCTGCCTTTTCATCGCCTTGTGATCAATATTAATCACCCTGTCATGACTCTTCTGATAACATCACTTTATGATAATTTCCAGGATTACAGCAACTGCTTGCCAGTCCATTAATTTCTACACATGAGACTTTGTATTTTGAACTATCAGGTGGTACTCAATTCTTATTAATCCAGATCAATGTTCTTCATGCTCTCTTTCTTGTTTTATATCATCTGAAATCCATTTTCTCCCCAACAGATAGGAAGGAAAAACCACAGAGCTGCAATTAATGGAAAACTGTAAAAGATCAAGGTGCATGTAGCTAGAATAATCCATACAGTCTGAAGTACATTCAAAAATTGTGCTGTAAATGGTGAATACAATTAAACTGGACCAAAATCTGAAGCTATCAAGAAATTATTAAAAAAATGAACATTTAATTATTTTTTCGTATAAAGAAAAGCAGTGTAAAATTTCTATTGCTTATACTTGTATTAATTTTTTCTTATTTTGTGGTATCCTCTTGTACACATAATTTATTTTCACAATTATAATGGTTTATTATATGTCATGTTTTTTAGCAATTCTGTCATTTAAAACATCAGATAGTACCTAAATATATATCCAGCTATACAGAAATATTTAAAGGACTAGAAACTGAAATATTGCTTTACTAAATTTTTCATTGGCTTTGGATATGACGTATACTAGAACACATAGAGGAACATGGTTTGAAGAGACAAGGAAGATATGATTTGATATTTGGTGAGACTGTGGTTGTGAAAAATTTGTATCTAGAGAGAAACTATATTATTCATATAAAGACAAACTATTTTAAGAAACATGAGTATATAACTATCTCTTCTATGAGCTACAAGATACCTGATAGTTTCAGTTGTCAAGAAAACTGAGGGGGTTTTACATCCTTCTTAGGTTTTCTCTTTACTGAGAAAGTCACATTGGATTAATTCTTAGAACAGCACTCATCATTATGATTTTCCTGACTTCTAATCCCTCTAAGGAGAAGTTATCTACAAGTACAGTTGTTGAGACATTGTTAGGCAAGTATTTTTCAGTTGGTTGGTTCTTCACTTAGATGTCTATGCACTAACATGTGTACATGAGTCCACTAATCTCAGTTTAATGTGTTCATTCTATTTGGAAGGCAACTTGTGAGTTAAAGAATGATACATAACTCTCCACACTGCTCTTCAGGAACAAGTCTGTTATCCAAATCTTCAGAGAGTATTTCAAAACATATAAGAGTGATCTGAAAGAATCAGCTTCAGAGAATGAAAACAGAGTATATTAGCAGCTAGAGTGATTCTGGAGTCCATTTCTTTCGCTGGGGCAGTGAGACTACACATGTGCCAATTTGTCTTTAGAAGGAAACGAGAGAGATAATTTACTAATCCATGTTGATAATTAAAGAGAAAACATGATCATTAATGATAATGAAAAATGTAAAGAGAAAAAACCTCTAATAACTATTCCTATATATGTAAGAGAAAGTGATGAAATGTGGATTCTTGCCCAAAGTACAGAGGGAAAAGAGAGTGGATATAGATTTTCCATTTAGACTATTGAGAGGGAGTTATCTTTTTTCAGCTATCCTGTTACACAGATGATCCTCTCACAATATGGAGGAAAGAGAACACTCTTCATCTTTTCTACTAGTCATCATGGAAAGTATGAAAAACTGCAATAAAAGTATGAAAAAATGCTATAAAATTCTATCAGTTAAGTTAGCTTTTTTTTTCTTTTCTTTCCCCCCCCGCAGTTTGATTTCTTACACTCAGGAATTACATAGAAGAAGCATGTAATGAAAAAAAATAATTTCTTATGTTTTGAATTTTCCTAGATGCAATCACTTTTGTATTGAGGTTAATTAAGAGATATTGCACAAGGTATGGTTTCCAATGGAGGTAAGGTGAAGAGGCAAGAAATAAAGTCTCATCAAATTAATTTGCTTTTTTGTGTTGGGATAAGATTCCTTTTATTTAATCTTGTAAATAAGAGAAACAGAGAAAAGAAAACTTTTTTTTTTTACTTATGTCAGTTAGTGATTTCTATTTTCCTTATTGGTCTGAGGGAATAATGAATAAAAATATCCAAATTATTTGAATACATGCATGAGCAAACACAATTCTCCTTTCCCCAAATTTGAGACATGCTGATCGGTGGAAATGAAATATGAATAATATTTTTACTGAATCTTAGAATAGAATCATAAAATATCTGAGGCTGGAAAAGACCTGTAAGGTCACTGAGCCCAGTCATTAACTCAAATGCTCCATCTTTTCAACACCTCCAGAGGTGGTCATTTCACCACTCCCCTCGGCAGCATTACCAATACCCGAAAACCTTTTTGATGAAGAAGTTTTTCCTAATATCTAATCTAAACCCCCAGTGGGGTAACTTGAGGTCATTTCCTCTTGTCTTGTTGCTTGTTACCTGGAAGAAGAGACTGACACACACCTTTTTATAAACTCCTTTCAGGTAGTTGCAGAGAGCAAGGAGGGTTCTCTCTGAACCTTCTTTTTCTCCAGGCCAAACCCTAGCTCCCTCAGCTGCTACTCATTAAGCCTTGTGCCCCAGATTCTTCACCAGCTTCCTTACCCTTCTCTGGACACACTCCATCACCTCAATCTCTTTCTTGTAGTGAGGGGCCCAGAACTGAACACAGGATTCAAGGTGCAGCCTCACCAGTACTGAATACAGGGGGATGATCACTGCCTTAGTCCTGATGACCACACAATTTTTGGTACAAGCCAGGATACCATTGGCTTTCTGGCCACCTGAACACACTGCCAGCTCATTTTCAGTCACTGTCAACCAGCAGACCCAGGTGTTACCCTCTGGGCAGATTTCCAGGTTCTCTGCCCCAATCCTGTTACATTGCATGGGGTTGTTGTGACCCAAGGGCAAGACTCATCACTTTGCCTTGTTGAACCTCACACCATTGGCCTCGGTCCATCAATCCAGCCTGATCAGATCCCTCTGCAGAGCCTTCCTGCCTTCCAGCAGATCTACACTCCCAGCCAACTTGGTGTGGTCTGCAAACTGACTGTGGTCTGCAAACTCTATCTCCTCATCCTGATCATTGATGAAGATTTTAAACAGGAATGACCCCAGTACCAAACCCTGGGGAACACCATTAGTGACCAGCTACCAACTGGATGTAACTCCGTTCACCACCTCCCTGGGCTTGGCTGCTCCACCAGTTTTTACTCAACGAGCAGTGCACCTGTCCAAGACATGAGCAGACAGTTTCTCCAGGAGAATGTTGTGGGAAACAGTGTCAAAGGCTTTACTAAAATCCAAGCAGATGACATCTACAGCCTTTCTCTCATCCAGTAAGAGGGTTGCCTTGACATATCAGATAAGGTTGGTCAAGTAGGACCTCTCTTTCATAAAACCATTCTGACTGTGCCTGACCCTCTGGTTGTCCTGCACATGCTGCATGATGGTAATAAAGACGATCTGGCCCATGACCTTTTCGAGCACCAAGGTCAGGCTGACAGGCCTGTAGTTCCCTGAATCCTCCTTCCAGTCCTTCTTGTAGATGGGCATCACATTGGCTAATGTGCAGTCGACTGTGACCTTCCTGGTTTAGTCAGGGCTGATTATGAATGATAGAAAGTATTTAATTCTGTTTTTGTGGTCTAGTTTATAGGTGTCCAAGACAACAAAGACATGCTACAGAATATAATCTCTCCCAATCTCTTTTTGAATGAAGTATCATGCAGAGAGATCAATACTAATTTCGTTGCAATAATTTGTCATCTAATGTAGTGAACAGAAGAAAAAAGTAACCAACATGCACTGACAATTTCACCTTCCAAAACTTTCACTTCTGTTACTATTGTTTCTGATGGCAAGCAATATTTGAAGCAGAAAAAATGAGAACAGAGAATTTAAGGAAAAAAAAGTTAAAAAAATCCCCTGACTATAAGAGACAAAGTTTCTATATACTAATATAATAAAAGCTGCTGCTTCAGGAAGATAATTTTTATCAGATGTATATACTCAAAACACTTGCATACAAACTGCTGATGTGCTTAGAAAAAAACCAGCAAAACCCCCAAAACTATTATTACTTCTTAACATCAGGGTCAGAACTGTCATATCAGTCAATAATAAGAATAAAACACCGAAGGAAAGAAGAGTGAAACCTTTTCAAATACAGTAGGAAAAAAAAAGTACCTTAAAAATAGGTTTGGGCCACCTTTGCCTATACTGTTCAGTATTTTTTCACATAATGCATTAGGGAAAAAAAAGGCTTCAGTAAATTATTTTAAGATTTCAAAACAAAAAGAAAAATTACAAGTGAAAGACCTTTGTTACCCACAACATTGATTTAGGAAATAAACAACAAAACAAAACAAAAAACAACTCCTAGGAAAAAAAAATACCCAAACTCCACAACTTTTCCACTGAACCATTTGCTTTTCTTATTATTTCTTGTAAATGGATTTGTAAAATAGACTGCATTATCTCCCCCTGTAACAGATACAAGAAATAATAATAATCTGACTTGATAAAGTAAGTCAAATAGCAGTGTAAATCTCATTAGAAATAATGCATGCTTTGAGAGATAATCCTAATCTTTTTTCACTCAATTACTTTCCCTATTTAATTAAACTAATTTGGAAACTTTTTTACAAAAAATTACAAAAAGAGAATCCCAAACCCAAATCCAATAATGAGTGACCAGTAGTAAAGGATTCATAATTTCAATCATGTTTGGAATAGGGGAATAAATATAGTATGATACTGCATTGTGCAAAATACTAATTAATTTTATTTAGTGTTCTAGTCAAAACAGTTTGTTGTTTAGATATTCACAATGCTTTTATAAGTGGCTAATGAAGAATATTTTCCCTGTATAATTATCATGTAAAATGAAAGATATACTTGTAAATACTTTAGTATTGGCTGTCTAAAGAACTACTGAAGTTAGTCTACTCAGAAAAAGCGTAAACCACTCTATTTTGTTAAATAACAGAATGAATTATGTCTTCTTTTTTTTTAACAGAATATTTTTATGGTCAAAAATAATCACTCTGCCTCCAACTCTTCAAGATTAGTTGGAGAAGGTGCAGAGTAAACTATACATACTAGAAAAATCTATAATGATAAAAATGTGTAATGATGCAGCAGAGAGTAAGGTATGTTGAATGAATCTGGTCTCAAGTTTCAGCTCACTCAAGTTAGTTGATTGTATATGTTGACCTTTGTTCATCTCCACCTTTCACCAGTTGCATCAGCTCTGTGCTTTTACCTGAGTGAACTTAGGTTTTTAAACTAACACCACTTTTGAACTTAACTGTGATTATTTCTTCTAGTATGTTAACTGCATGTCTTGTCAATGATCACTTAAAAATCCTCCAGTGCTGTCTTTGAAGGGCCTATTCCAGTCACTCAGGTTGCATGTTGAACTCTGCATAGTCTCCTTGTGGCTACTGCTACAGCTGCTCTCATTCAGCCAGACCAAATTTTAGCTATGACACAGAGGACCTTTTCCAGAACAACTCTTTCATCTTCAGAGGTCTTAAATTGATTAAAATGAGATGGATTGAGACATTCCTAGGTTTCTATCCTCCTTTCCTTTAAGAGGCATCTGATTTTCAAAATATGCATTGACTATAAAGACATGAGAAGAAATTTGTAAGGAAGAAGATATCTTACAAGGAAAGAATCACTATTAGAAACATTTTGATTTTCAGGCAGTAAATCACAAGAGACTGAAAGGCCAATGAACCCATGGGATAAAGATTTTTCTTGGTATCATTATAATACAGTGTTTAATATTTTTTGGGCACCAGAGAATATAACCAAAGACATCCATGACTTTCCTTGACAAATTTTCCCCAGTAGGGTTTTGAGGATGCCCATATACTGTTCAACTGACATCCAGTGGAGTCTGTGTCTGTGTAAAGATGATCCACCTTTTTTTGTTATACAAAACCAACTCAATTTCTTGGACAATAACAAGGCCACAGGTCTAGCAGAATATGGCCCTGCCTGTGGTAGAGGGGTTGGAACTAGATGACCTTTAAGGTCCCTTCCAAGACAAAGCATTGTATGATTTTATCATAGTCAAATGTATCTTACTTGTCAATGTTGTTGTTTTAAAATTCAGGCCTCTTCAGCTAGGACCAGAACGCAGTCAACTACATCGTTTAGAGATGAGATTTAGTGACATTTTTCCCTTCAGTTGCTTTTTCTAGCGTTTCTACTCATGCAACTCTACCTGTACTAGATTTAATATCAGTTCTTGCAGAATAGCAGTAAGAAATGCACTCAGATTGCAGTTCAGATTTAATTTTTTTTAATTACTCTTAAATCCAGGTAGTTATCTCTGTGAGAGTGACAGGGACTCCTTTGATCAAAACAAGGATAAGCAGAGTAAAACATTTATCATGTGAAATCACATAGGCCTGGTTCTGATTTTAAGAGAGAGGAGCAATTTGCAAAACAACATATACCATTCACCTTTTAAAGCACATGAGTATTTCTGTTTCCATATTTTCTGAAATAATTTTATATCTTCGTCCCCAGATGTCAGCATTCCTCTTCTACAGTCATTATGCTAAGCTTTCTCATTTTCACTGCTTTTTCAATTGTTGAAATCTCCCTGGACTTCCTCCTCATCTTTTACATTCACTTTGGCTGATCTGTCTCATAAATCTCAACACCATCCCCCTACTACTGTATTCTCTGGGTTTATGGCTTCCAGAGATAAAGGCTTACTAGTGTGACGTAAGTGGTTAAAAAGCATGGTACTTACTTTTCAAAAATGAGACATGAATAAAGCTAGGGAAGACAGCTCTTGCTTTGCAACATCCAAAAAGTCTCAGTGATAGATTCCATGATTCCACGAAATTCAAACACTCTGCTAGACACACCATAATTATGGAGTTTAACTCACTAAATATACCCAGCTTATCCCAGGCTAAAGAGAGGTTAATTAAGAGAAAAAAATTGGGCCAAATTTAATCTTCAAAAAGGAACTTTACTAAAGCAAGTGATTAAAAACTCACTTCAAGCTATGGTCAATTCTTTCACAATATTAACCATCAACACATATACAAAGCTGGTCAAGTTTAGCAATCATATTCTAAAGTACCTGTGAGTATGCAATACCACAGAGTTAATATTGTACACTTAGCACTGATGGAGGAGAGTCTTGGTTGTCCTTTGCACCTTGGTTGACGTGATGAAGCTTAAGAGCTTGTTGGCAAGAGAAATTGGAGCTGAAGTGATCTCATATTTCTTTCTAGTCTTTCCTCCAGAAAGAAGTGTGGTGTTGGTGTGTCTCCTCTGCTTCTAGTACTGCTTGTTTAATTTTGTCTTTTGTATTTGGGAGAACATCCTACCTGTGTGCAGTATGTTGTTTTTATCTTGTCCTTGGTCTGGAAATTTTTGTTACTCGGATACCTCTTAAATCTTAATTTTCCTGATTTCAGCTGAGTTAATTTTCTTCTAGTATTTAGTACAGTGCAGTGTTTTGGATTTAGGATGAAAGTAATGCTCATAACACAGGTATATTTTTGTTATTGCTGAGCTGTTATTACACAGAGTCAAGCTCTTTTCTGCCTCTCACCCCACCAGAGAGCAGACTGAGAGTGCACAAGGAGCTGGGAGGCAACACAGCCAGGACAGCTGACCCCAGCTGATCAAATAGTATCCCATACCATAGGGCATCATGCTCATCATATAAATCTGAGAGAAACCTCTCCAAAGGTCTACTGCTCAGAAGCAGGGTGGACATTGGTTATTTGTTGGTGAACGATTGTTTTTAATTTGCATCACTTGTTTTTCTTGGGTTTTATTTCTCTCTCCCTTCAGTTTTGGTTGTTTTGTTTTTTCCTTCCTGTTTTGGTTGTTTTTCTATTATTATTAATAAATAATTATAATAATTTTTATTGTTGTTGGTGGTATTATTATTGTTACTGTTGTTGTTGTTATTACTATTAACATTAATGGCATGTTCTTATATCAAACCATGTGTTTTCTTACTTTTACTCTTCTGATTCTTTCCCCCATCCCACCATGGGTGAGGGCATGAGCAGCCGCGTAGGTCTTAGTTGAAAACTGAGGTTAAACCACAACACCACAATATCCTTCTTTCTTTGCTTCTTTGAGGATGATATTGTTCACATGCACATGTAATATTGTATCTGACTATGCTATCAGAATGTTGCAAAATACTTAACATACTATTATTTACACTATTATAGTATGCTTCCAGTTGAGTACAACGTAAGATCATTTTAATCATATGTCTTCACTAGTACTCATATTTTTCACATTACAGGTCTCTGCTTTGGCTAAAAGTAACTGGAAAGATAGTGTCTTCCTGGGTCACAGAATAAGCACAGCTAGGAAGGGAACCTGAAGAGATGAAAAGACAAGAATACAGCTGATAACGCAAATTCTTCTTAATGTTAGAAACGTATGCAGAGATATTGTAAATAACTTTGGAATTAAATTCTGAATAAGAAAGGGCAAGGCTCACAAACTTCTTCAGTCTCCAAAATATTTTTCTTTCATTTGCCTACAGGAGGAAAATAAAATGTAGCTTATAAATAAAAGCACTTTAAAGTGATCGATTGAAGTTGCTGGAGAGAATTTGATTTTAAAAGCACTATTCCCACTTTAACTCACAGTAGATCAAAAGTAACTAATCCTTGTTACATACTTCAAACCACACTCTCTTGCTGGTTTAAATCACTAGAAATAAATCTGTAACTACATTTCCACAATAAAACGTCCAAAACAGTTCCAAAACAAGCAGCAAATCCTGTCAACCCAGGAAGCAAACCTTCTTTGGCTTTGTTTGCAGAGGATTTGCATTGTACAATTCAGGACCCAACAAGGGTCTATGAATGAGACCTAGTCTAGTGTCCTCCATCCACAGAAAACGTCAGTGAAAGTGCTGTCATTGCTGTATTTTGAACTTTGCAAACACAACTGCCATGGTTTGATCGCTAATCTTCCTTTGTTTCCTTCTTCCAAATCTCAGTTATCTGAAAAGGAGAAATTAAGAACAACCATTAAGCAAGAAATGGGACTAAAAAAGTCCTCAGTCACCTAAATAAACAAACATTTCAGTCTTGGAATGTGTTGAATTCCTCTGTGTTCCATTGCTGAACCAACAAATATTTCAAAGGCAAATATTCAGTATTATACTGAAAGAATGGAGCAAATTTTTACTTTCTAATTTTATTATGTTGCTTTTTCTTTTTCTTTCTAATATTAACCATTAAATTTTTTTATGTCATTTGTGCCAGTATATTTAATGCAGAATCTGTAGCATGACTGTGGTGGTTTAATCTAGTAAGAAGGAACTCATTGCTCTTTTCTATCTATGGGGGAAAAAAAACCCCAGAAAATAAAACAAAACTAAACTAAGAAAACAGAAAAAGCCCCAAAACTGATATGATTTGAATTAGTTGATATAATCTATATCAGCCAACTCATGAGCTAGGAGAAGCAACTTCTCTAAGGGAATGTGATATTTTTATTGAAAAAAATCAGCTGTGTTAGATAGTTCTTTATGCTATGAATTATACATAGTTACACTAGATATGGATATTCATTTCCTTTCTCCTTTCAGGAACTGAACACATAAGTTATTAATATCAATAAACTACAAGGGACTAGATCCCACTAAAATATGGAAACTTAAAATAACACCTGAAAATCAGTCACTTAATTTCAGATACACATAGGAGTCTTAATTTTGTATTTTGAACTCTTTAAGAAGAATTAAAATATGAAGATGAACCTGTAAAGTAAATATTGTGTCTTTTTAGCACTAGGAACATCTGACAGCATATTTACCTCTATCTCTACCTATTGGAAGGATACACAAAAATCAATAGATCCAAAAAGAGGAAATCAGTTTTTTCATTGACTTCTGAATTACTTTTCTCCACTCACATCAATATATTCTGTCCCTAAACAGAGAATGAATTATACAGTACTTAAAAGACCATCCATTAAAATATGACTTCATATGTTTCTCTTCTCCACAATATAATCCATTACAATTTATCTTCATCTATGAGATAGTCAGCCAGGAATTAACTTTATTGTTAATTGTGGGTAGGATCATAAACTGCTGGCATCATTTTTATTATTCCTGATATGATAGGGGAATACCCAAAATGTAACATTTCATTACAGTTTCTCAAAGAATATCTACATTTCTGTTTGCTTTCATTGAGCTGGACTTCAAACCAGTTAAGTCAGAAAATATCTCTATTCTCTTCTGAAAATTATTGCATTTTTCAGTACATTATTAGGAGATAGGAAGCCATGTAAGATGGCATATCAAGTGGAAAGAATGGAGAAATTGTGGAAGGGTTACAAGATCTATGTCCAGGAAAATTTTTAATTTCTTCATTGTTCTGGAATAACCTGCTTTCTTTGCTCCAATAATACTACTGGTTATCAAGTGGATGGATGAAGTCAAAGTATTTTTAGGAGTGCTAGAGAGTGAAAAGCATTTATCGAGTTAGAAACTTAAAACTAGAGTTTTCCACTTCATTTTTTCAGAGTGTGAAGTAGCTCACCCACTGGAACATTTGAAATGCGTGTGTACAAACAGTTTCTTGCTAATCCTTGATTCACTTATTGCACATGACTAAAAATTCAATATTGGCTTCTTTTCAGTGTAATTTTTTTTCCTAAGGTATATAAAAAAATTTTTCTGAATCAGTTTTATGTCCTTGCAAGTACCAATGAATCAATTCATTAATTAATCTTGACAAGTGCACTCCTCTGACTGATGAGAAATATTTTTCACTCTATCATTTATAACCCCATATCTCTAAAACCGCTTCTGTCTACAAAGTGGGTAAATTCAAGAAATGTGCTACACAAGGAACTAGTATCAAGGTAGTTTGATTTTGTGGATTTTACTGAAAATACTTTATTGCAGGTGTATTTTAAGAATTCTTTGAATTTCTGTATGTTTTGAAAAAGGCAAAAAGGAATCAAGAATGTGTAGCACTCTACATGTACAAATTGTTTATGTTAAGTAATTTGCACAGCATTTCACATTTACAAAATCAGAGAATCAAGTCTGTAACAAAAATTGTTCTGTTCCCATTTTCATAGTTTGAATTGCATGCCAAGGCCTAGGTCTTAGAAGAGTTCCTTTTAAAAATTCTTACTGTAATTCAAGTGATTTAGCGGGAGTGCTGAAGATACTATAATTAATCTGTAACCTCAAGGCCAATAATAATCTGGAGGCTTAAAAAAGGAATATATTGCATCTGTTTCAATAAGCTTTAATGATTTGAAAAGCATCATTCATAAGATTACTGCAGTTTCCTATTTCTACTAGCTTCATTTCCTTTTCAGAATAAGTCATACCTTAAAATACCAAAATGACAGAAAACAACTTTTTGAAGGCTACATCATTCCAAAATTGGTGCATGCGTTAATAATTCCAGCTCACCATACAGACACAAAAAATTAAAAATTAATATTTTTACCACTGGTAACATCACTTCCTACTCACTTTTAAATGTTTTCACAAACATTTTAAAATTCGTTTGCAGTTGGAAGGAAAACAAGAGAAATTAAAGTATCTAAAAAGGCAGCAGGCAATCAAGTTAGGAAATTAAACCCCACTCTTTTAACCCAAAATTATTTGTTTATTGGAAATAACCAAAGTAAAACAAAAGGAGACATTGAATGTAAGATTTTGCCTTATCTTAGCTGAATAAAAGCTGAAAATGATTTTTTCACCTATTTGTGTTGAAATTGCTACTTCATTGTCTTTCATCCCTCAGCCATCAAAAATTCATATACACATGCAGGTAAACATAGGCACACACACAATCACTATTTTTCAAAATGTCTTAAACATGTAATTTAAATACAGATAACTTGTGTACTTCAGATAGGGAGGAAATCCACATACTATTGATTAATGAATGACACTCTCCTGGATTTAGAAATTTAGCATTTCACTTTTTC